>NW_020664417.1:57806775-57873912 GCF_002925995.2 Terrapene triunguis | reverse complement strand
ATATATATCTCCTCAATATATGTTTCACTCTATATGCATCCGAAGAAGTGGGTTGTAGCCCACGAAAGCTTATGCTCTAATAAATTTGTTAGTCTCTAAGGGACATGTTGGCACTATGTATTGATATACAATTAAATATATGTAAGTATAAAGTACTAACAGAAGCATTAATTTCATAAACAGTAGTTAAAATAATTGTACATATTTGGAAGGAAAACTATTGAGGTACAAAAGCTCATTCAAAACAGACACGCATAGTAGGGTCTTCCTGATCTGATCCCTGCTTTTCGGCTTAATCCTGCAAAGATTTAAACCTTGTGCTTAACTTTAAAATGGTAATGTTTTGACTTCAGTGCCACTACTCATCTGTTTTAAGTTAAGCATGTGCCTCAGTGCGTTGTGGATCGGAGCCATAATACTGAAATGCTTTACCATTCATCTGATTATGACTATGTAGTGTTTATATTATATTAGCTCCCAGGGATCCAATTAGGATCACTGTGCTTCTGTACTGTACAAAAGCTCATTGAGGCCCAGATGTTCTAAGAGGATCATATTTTAAAAAATACATTTCTAAAGGAAACTTGTCCCCAGAAAGCATGCAGCTCTTCAGGATTCCTTGTAATGCAGAACCATTTCCAAAATCTGCTTCTTAGATAAAAGTTAACAATTCATCTCTTTTTTCCCTTGCTGAGTTCTGCAGTGTGATTCATCTCGTTGTGTTTTCCCACTCCCTTGCTAAAACCTTTTGAAGTATAGTGACAGGTGACTGTCCAAGGGTTCTGAGATTCATTTAGTTTGAATAGTCCCCATATAGCCCAAATTCAGATACTATATAAAGCCTATCCAAACCTTTGAAGATCCTTCTCTTTTCTCTGTATCTTATCCTTCTCCCTGATTCCTCCTTTTCCCTTCTACCAACTTCATATTTCTCTTCCCCCAAATTTCACTTCCTTCTCCCAATAATCAAGCATCACCTTCTCTATTCCTTCACATTTCCATGTGTCTTACCCTTCTTCCACTGACCCTAATCTGAGCTTTCTTCTGTTCTTGGTTCCTTTTGCTCCCAATAGGTTTACCCCAATGCTGCAGTGTTTGAAAATAACTGATAGTCTTAACATATGCCTTTGGACTCTGTCTGTGCAGTTAGTGCTGTGTGTGGAGGGAAGGGAAGGTACAATACTATACAACTCTGTGGAAAGTTGCCTGTGTGGTTCTACTGATTCACATTTTAGAACAGCTGTAGTAGGGAATCTATTTTCCTCTGTTGTTTTGGCTGGACTAATCACGAGTTCAAGTCAGATCTTCCTGCAGTTTGGCACCTAGGGATTAGGGTTACCCAAAGCATGATAAGCATCTGCTCGTAATAACATTTGTCAGAAATGTTCTGCTTTCTATTGTGACAAACAATTTTCTGAACTACAATATAAATCTGAGGCAGTAATAAATCCAGCAAAAATATGCAGAAAAATCTTTTAAAAACATTGATTTGTGTGTTATCTATTGTGCCATATTAACCATGGCTCTACAAGGCTTTAATGGCGAGGACGCAGATAGGGGAACTAGGATTTTTTGTGAGAGATGAGAGGCAACCAAACCTTGTGCTCCACAGCATCAGAGGAAAGGGATCCCCTCTTCCCCCATCCCCCGGATTGCTGCCTCAGTGTGCTGGAAAGCCCAGGTAAAGGCTAGGTATACAGGCACCCGGCTTCCCTCCCCCACCCCCCACCCCGCCCATGTTGCCTGCACAGCTCTGGCCCATCCTGCTCTTGGCCCTGAGACAACTGGAACATTGAATTTCTCAGGGAGAAGTGGTGAGCACTTTATTGATAGAGACATAGGAGCAGGAAAAAAAACACATAGGAAATTGTCTCCCACTATAAAATCTATTTCAGTCCTCTTTTGCCCCCAGAAGAGCATTATATTTGTCCATGAATCCCATATTAAAAATAGCTTCCTGAGAGGGAAGATATACACTAGATTTAATGGCTGTCTATCAGATTATGTCTTCACTTTACTCTTGTCACATTCTCAGTAAGTAACTGTACATGCACAGTCATATTTGCAAAAGTTGCAGCTATAGCCTTATCTGACGCAGATAACTGTGAGTGTTGAGAAGTTCACTGTGCACTATCCCCTGATGTATGGAAAGAAGTAGGGATCCACTGAAAAAATACTATGCGATCATGTAATTTAAGATTTTGGACATAATTTGCCACTTTGCTGCTCACGTTTTATGCAATAGCAATTCCACTGATTTTAGTGGAGTTACACTGGTATGAAACCGGAGTAACACAGTAATGAATCAGGCCTTGTAACACTCATGCATGTGGGGGTAGAATAAAATTTGCCTGGGGAACCTTAACTTTGGCATTTCCTCATACTTGAGTGTTTCATTTTGCAGCCATGTTATTTTTCATTATTATAAAACACTTTGTGACTCTTTCTTTGTCCTCTAACATGCTGATATCCCAGTACACAAATCCAGTATATATGTGGATGTGCTAACATAAATAAATTCTTCTTCCCAAACAAAAAACCCAACGGCTGTCTGATTTTGAGCAGAAAAACCAATAGTCAAAGATATCAATACAGTTGGATCAAATTGCAAGGATTAGTTAGTGGACAGGTCTGTGAGTATTTTCCCACTGTTTAACCAGTTCTGTGATACTCACACATGCCTTAATTACTTTCTTACAGTACCTATTTTTAAATGTGCTTGGAGCACAGATTAATATTTTGTTATAGTTAATTATTCCTCAACCCCTGGGCATGACCTGGAAATGCCTGTCCTGAGTGGGTTGCAGCTAGATTTGGTCAGAAACATTTGAAATGTCAATGAAAAACTTTTTGCAGAAATTTTCAAAATTTCAACAAAAATGTAAAAGAATGATGCTCTTCTTCACCCTACCATTTTCACCCAGTAAATCAGCCAGCGCTCTCATCAGCATAATTAACAAATTGTACTGAGTGACCTAAATACTTTATTATATTTGTAACCATTTCCATAGTGGCTCTTGTGCCATCCTTTTTAAACCATTCAGACCCTATCCAGTGTCTGTGGCGGCCATTTCTACTGACCTTCTGTAAGACAGCAAATTGTGGGCACTTCTCCATATTCCAAGGGGAGTGGTTTTCCCCTTCCCCTGTGTTGCAGACAATGAGTCAGACTGTGCTCTCAGTATTACCAGTATAATTGGAGCCGAATCTGGGCCCTTATCTGCACTGTTTAGAGTCTTGGGTGACTCAGAATGATTGCAGATATTTTTGCTGCAGTGGCTCTTTTGTTAATGAACTTGTAATTATTTTCTCTTGTTAAAGAAGTAATTTTACTGATCCTAAGTAAGATCTTAGAATCAGTATGCTTTATTTTAATCTTACAGTGCCTGATTCTCTTCTCACTTACACTGGTGTAAATCAAGAATACCTTCACTGGTCAATGATGTTATAGTGTTGTAAGTGAAAGGAAAATCAGGCTTTTAGTTCTGAGCTATCACTCTCTTTAGACATGTGCTGGAGAATATCTGTGAATCAATTGCAAAGTAATGCACATTTTTCTGCTCTTGTAAACTGTATTTTCAAAATAATTGCTTTGTGATTTAATTTTCTAATGAATCTTGAATATGTTTATATAAATAGCTTCATAATTTCTACTAAGGTTGTCAGTAGCAAAATTATTGCTCCTACAAATTTTAATTGGTCTAAGAGAGAGATATCATCCTAATTGGGGTCTGCTAGACAGTGCAAGAATGAAAGCCAAGGACTTTATCAGAGAATTCTAGAATAACGATGCCCCAAGGACGTGTGTATGTCACACTCTAAAACATAGCTTGAATTAATTATTCAGTGTGGTTCAACCCAGTTTGACATATAAACAGGCCAGAGGTAGAATTAATTGTTGCAAGAAATAAACAAGTAACTACGTTGTTACACACAAAATAAAAGAATGAAATGAGATAACAAATGTTTCAGGAACATGGAGCATTTCACCATTAACTCAAATACAGCCCAAGTTATTAGTGTGTGAAAGACTTTACCATCCAGTAAGCACTTGGTGACGTATACAAAATTACATTATACAGGCTATCGTCATCATGAAATGGCCACTATCATTAAGGAGAGAGAGAGAGAGAGAGAGGGAGAGGAGCTAGCATATTGTGAGGAAAAGGATTGGGAAGAGGTAAATGGTGACCATGGGTAAAAGCAGTAATATCAGGAGGGACATGCATGGTGACTGTCAAGACTGCTAACATCTGACATGCAAAGTCTAACGTATGACATCAGGAAGTTCAGGTAGTGAAGTCAGGTTTCCAGCTAGTATTGGAGCTGCTGGTTACTGTCTGGAAGGATTTTTGGAGCAAGGCCCTTTATAGGTCATTCTGGAAATTCAACCTGGCCATGTAGGTGGGGGAAAGTAACCTGGTGCCCCAGAACAACTACCGAAGCCTGTAAAGGGGAAACATGGGAGGGACTGGAAGTTTCTGCACTTATCTCTGACTCCTGCTAATATTGGTGCTGTGGGTGTGTGGCTGGCTAGATTGGCTTCCTCATTGCCCTCAGAAAGTCTGGTTCTGCTGAACTCAGTGAGGACTCTGAGACAGTGAAGGTGTGCCAAATCTTTTCCCCAGAAAAAGCTTCTGAGATGGGCCTTGCTGCATGATCTGAGGTTCAACAAATTGAGGAACCTGGGTGGGAACTTAAATCCACAGTAGTTTTATCACATCCACCACAGTGAGAGAGAGGCAGCCTCCAAGGTAACCTGGGTAAAGTCAATCTCTTACATTGCACCTGGAAGTGAAGCAGGTATGTTTCCTAGGAAATCTCTGAGACCAACTATAAGACTTCATAAGAAATACTTGGGATAGTAGGTATAGCAATTGAGTAGTACATACCTTTTCCTGCCTCAGATCAGAAGTTAATTGATCAGCTAAGGCATACAGTTGATCTTGAAAATGTAGTTAATTTGTAACCTGAAAAGGATTTTAATGTGTCTTGGAACTAAATATATCAGTCCTGATACTTAAATACCTGGTTTGGTTTAGCCACCCATATTTAAAGCAATAATTTCAGTTATTATTTATTGTTACACATTAATTACTTATTGTTTCATATTGATTATTTGCACTGGTTATTAGGGGGTGGTTCTGGAAAAAAATAGTCATCTTGAATTTGTTCCCATCCCTGAAGTCAAAGTGAACTCGGTTTCTTTCCATATATAGATTGATTCAGAGCAGTGAAGTTGCTCCTAGAGCACGCAAAGTATCTCCTCCTTCCTGAGACTAGTCGAATGTCTGAGATGGAAGAAAGGCTTCCAAATGTTTTCAGACTTACACAGGCCCAAAGAGGCTCCAGATTTAAAATGGAGCACATGGGAACACAGTAAAGTAGGTACAGTTAAAAGATTAAGGGGCACAAATGTGGCTCATCTATTCTCTATTTTTCAACTCTTGTCTCTGCACAGGCAAAAAGTCTCACTGATTTCATTCCACTACACTCCCTCTTGTGAAATATTTGTAAATGTTTTCTGCGAGTGGCTGTGAAGATACTACTTCTAGACTTATTTTTTAGAAATGATTAGATTACCCCTCAAAAAACGTGTGGAATATATTATTTGACTAGTATTACCATTATTCACCAAATGTTTTATTCAAAGGATAGTATTCAACTAACTGTAGAGCTTGCTGATTATTACAGAAAATAAATTAGTAGAGAGGAAAGACACTCTTGACATTGAGACTCAGCAGATTTGGGTTCAAGTCCCACCTTTGCCACTGAATCCAGGATCTGAGCTTTTGTGCCTTTTTCTCCACTCCTAGTCCTTGCTTTGAAGACTTTATAATCTGAATGAACACAATAGACATTCTCTTAGTATATGTATGTATGTATGGCACCTAGAACAATGCATTCTTGATTTTGATTGGGACCTCTAAGTGCTACTGTAATAATAATAAATAATATTAAGCAAATAATGTATTTAATGAACACTGTTGACCATCTCTAGAGAGATGCTTATTTATCAGAATTGTTCAATATCACTCACACATGCACTGTGGTAACTAAGTCCAGAGGTTCAGTCTCTCTCAAACTCCTGCAGTTGTGGTAAATGACATACCATACACACTTCTCACTTGGCAGCTGAATGGAACTCTTTTGCCTATTATGGTATTTAAAAAAGCCAGACTTCAGTGGCACATCTTGAATAATAAGGTTGTTTCCTAATTGCTATACGGAAATTTGTTCAGACTATTAAAAACTCTGCTACTGATATATATGTGACGAGCATATAAACTCAGCAGAGGCACCTTGGGAACTAACCCTTTCCCTGCAGTATGAATATATACATTGTAAACTATTTTTTTTCTGAAGTAAAGATTCAGAATGGTCCAGTATGGTTTCAGATTATGCACTCAACACAGCAACCCATGGTTCCTGGGATTAGACATGCAGATTTAGTTTCCAATTAAAACGATACTAACTTTTAAAACTAGGCTTATATTTAGTAAAAAGCTGAAGATGCAGAGGTTTCTCATCATTCTGTGAGTTTTTAAAATCAAATTAGTCTTTTTGGTTTGTTCAAAATATACATCATTATACAAATGGCAGTAGAAAAGGCAATGGCATTTTGAATGCTGTAACTCAGTATAAAAAAGTGTAAAAGTAATTTCCCATACACCTCTCAAGTTATTGTTGTATATATTCAAAGGGATAAATGCTTATATATTTTTTCACTGAATTTATTGCTCATTGAAGTTATTAGATTAACAGCCCTGGAGATTCAACAGAGCAGGACTCCCCATACTGCCACAGGCCTGGTCTTGCAGGCACTCTTTGTAATGCTCCTCAATTTCCTATGAGCTTGATTCTAATCTTGCTCACACTGTCTTTATGTTGACTTCAGGGGGGTTACTCCTGGTACCTCTTTCACAGGAGTAACCTCTTTTCTCATTTCTTGGCTCAGACCCTTTCCTCCAATTACTGTACAAAATGTCAGTGATTCAGTTTACAACTATAAGTGCCACATAAAGACTGAGGCTCTATGATAGTAAACAAGGAAATTAATTTCCTGACAATAAATTGTTAGGATTATTACTACAGAATACCTAAGGGGAGGCTGCGGGCATCAACAACCCTCAAGAATTCATCATACCGTGCCTTTGAAAGCATTATAGTGTGGATCTAGCAAGCCTGCTAGCACCATGTTCCCTTTAGGAAATAAAGCACTGGTGGCCATATTGTGCCAGCTTCACTTACAATTGGCTCCTATGCAAATATTTGAGGTGTGGTGGGGTAAACCTCTCTGCACCATGCGTTCACCTGGCGGATGATAGATAGACCCAAAGAATGAAAAATTGCTTTATCATTAGCTTGATAGCTATATGAACTACTACACAGTGGCACATGTTGAAAGGATAAGGAGGGTACATTTTACAAGAAAACAGTGCTGAGAAGTCATAACTAAGCAGTCCTAACTCTTTTGAGGTGTTATAAATAATACTGTATGACATTCTGAAAGAAAGGCAGGCACAAAGCAGTTCTCAAGTCTCTAACTTCTCTGAAAGATCTTAGAGTCAAATATTTTGCAGCGGGTTGTTTCTGTTAGAAACCAGAGGAAATAAGTGTGCCACATGTACTCTGTATGTTGTATTTTAATGGATACAATTATACTATTCTTAAACCAAATATCTTCATACATATTTGAGATACTAGTCCTCTCTCAGGACTAGTTACAGTCCAAGTCTGTTACAGTCCAAGTCTGAAGCTTTAAAACCATACCACGTGCTGATAAAGAGCCAAAAATTGTTCTTAGAAAGTGAAAATGCTTTTTTCCCTCCCACAGTAAATAGAGCCACAAGTTTCTCTGAAACTTGCAAAAACAATTCTCTTCTGAGCTGAAATTATGCATGAGATATTTCAATTCAAAAAGTATGAATGGCAGAAAATAGGAGGTGAGAATGGAAGTGTCATCCCAGCTGCAAGCCATTATTATGCTACTTGTGTGTGTGTGTATATGTGTTTCTGTATCTATACATAAATGCATATACTGAGTACACCTACAGAAACAGATCTTTTCAAAATTAAAAATATTCTTAACTCTGTGTTTATTAATGTAAAATATGTCTAAAATTGCTTTATGACACATTTCAGTTCTAGAAAGGATCAAAACCAGGAACAGTTTTAGCACAGAAACTACTATTTCTCTTAATTTTTAAAAAATTGTAAAGCTCTCTGAATTAATTAGAACTGTTGCCATAGAAACAGACTGGGCAAAGTAATATTTATAGTTGCTGCAAGCAATCATTTTTCAGTTTAATACTTTAAAATGTCAAGCAACACATAATCTCTAAGATGAAATAAAATGGGTGGTGGGTTCCCCCCGCCCCAGTATATTCTTTAATTTTATGTTAGAATACATTTTCACTCTTTTTGCCTCCAGAAGAAATAAAATAGTTTTATGTTTGGGCCAAATAAATTTGCCAAATATAAAGACAAATAATTTGTCTAAATTAGACATGCTATCGTTAATGTGTGGTCATTATAGATCTGCTTCTGTGATTTTTTTGATCGCTAATTAAATTAAGCAGCTTCTTATAATAGTCTAAACTACTATGATGCTACTACAAGATCTACCAAAAATTATAATTGGTACCTACAAGTGTAATGATATGAAAGATTATTTTATTCCATAATTAGTCCTATTTCAGTAATAATAAATTCATAATAGTTTCCATTATTAAGGTGAAAGAACAAAATATAGACAAGCACTGAACAAACATCTCCTTATAAATCAGCTAGTATAACTCTGTGCTGAATTCCAATGCCTCTGCTTTTCCAGTTTTGAGCTGAGACTGGGAGTCATGCCAAATAGTTTATTTGGAACGTGAGCAAACATACACTGGGCATTAGCTTCAGACTGAGGACTACATTTATTGCGGCCCTGACTATGCTGAATGCTGTGGAGAGCCCAAGTTCTGGTGCTAAGCTCTGTAACAGACATGATCCCATATAGGCCAGAAAAATGTACACTGTTGGAAAGAGCAAATTGTTATGTTCATACTAACTAGGAGTGTGTGGGGATAGAACTTATTTCACACCAATTTCTACTGAGTTTCTCAGTTTCCCTGGGAAATTTAGGCACCCACTCAGGAGCCTATGAAAGAACATAGATGAGCGTGGTTGATGATGAAGACAAGTAGATGGTGCGAAGGGCAAGAAGCAGGTGCAGTCACAGACTTGCATGTCCTTAAGACTTCCCTTAGGAGCTATTGAGAGCAGAATCATCCAGGAGGGCCAGCTACTGACAGAAATGCATCTGGAGTTCTTCCTGAAATTTCTCTCTCATGGTCAGCTGAAGAAACCTCATGACATCCTGGGCACAGTGTTCTTACCGGCTCATGATCCTGCAGCATCCACTTTTCTCATCTTATTTAAACTTATTTGATTGTGTGTAACAAAGCACCATGCTTGACAGCTGTGGCAATAGCCATTGTTGCCTTATCACAAACCTCTGCACTCCCGCAGTATAGAGCCCTAAAACCACTAAGTGTGATTCAAGCCAATGCAAGAAGCTACATTTCCTTCCTCCTTCCCTTTTACATTTCAAAATAAGTATTACCATCATGCCTATAATAGATTGTATGTGATGAAGACAACAAGAGGAGATAGTCTGTATAATACATTGGGGTAAATAAGTACATGAGATTTTCCATTTTTCTGCTCTGAATAATCACAGTGTATTGTAGTTAATGGGAATGGGCTATGAGAATTTTAAAGCTGACCAAAGCTTCCTCTTTGCTCATTGCTGAATATGTCCAGAGGAATATCACTTAGAAGACAAGCCATTTCTTGATTTCATCATTTGCATATTTAGGATCCAGACCTGTGAAATCACCAATTTTCCATGGGAGACTCCTGATTTTGAATGTTCCTTCACAGGTTTCCGAGCCAGTGTTTGAATCTCCCTGGGAAACAGGGAAAGTCAGCAGAAAGTGGGGGTGAGATGTTCTATCCCCACACGCTCCCAGTCTCTATGGTATCAGCGAGGTTGCTCTACTCTATGGTTGCAACAACTTAGTTGAGCCTTAGAAACTTGGAGCATGAGTGGATAAAACCTTTCTCCCCATGTCTCATCTCTGACAGCATATGCAAATAAAGTGATGCACACAGTCAATGTGCAAATTACTGCATTGAATCCCCAGATTTCTAGACTTTAGCAGGTATTAGGATATGATCTGAGAGATGCCAAGTAGCTACCATTCTTATTCACTTATGTCTGCTCAGCACCTCTTAGAATTAGGCTAATAAGGCTCAAGTCCATTCACATATATGCAATATACACCCATTTTAAAGACCTTTATATTACCACAGCAGCATAAAGAGGCCTTGGTCTAAATAATCAGGACTGAAGCATTTTAAGAGATATATTTTTACTTTAGACACAGCTCCGAGCTACAGATGGGGCATAAACTTGTGGGAAGTACAGATTTATTATAAAGAATTAGTCAGACTTTAGATTGACCAGCTGGTATCGTCCATCCATAGCCAGCAAAGATTCTGGAACACATGTTGCTTATTGAAAGGAATGATCAATACATAAATTAATTTTCCTTCAAAAACCATAAGTGTTTCTGTTCAGACACTAGCTACAGGAGGATTATGAGGAGTTGCCTTTTCCATCTGCCCCAGGACTCCTCAGGTCCAAATCCCTGATGTCTTGTGAGGAAACATCCAGACTACACAGGTTTCCCAATTTTATATATTTTATTAACTAAACTAAATGACCAGGCAAAAGCATAAAATACCTATAACAAATCAAATTAGAGTAAGTGGTTAATATCAAATCATGACATTAATCTAATTGTTAGGGTTGATTAAACCATAACCAATAAACTAACAATTCCTTATAGACTTTGTCTAATAATTTGGGAAGGCATAAGTCTTATTTTGTTGTCAGCCTCAAAAGTAAGAGGACATTATCAATCTCACTGCCAATCAACATATTTATGTTTCAGCCAAATAGCTGATACAGGGAGGGTCAAATCACTCCCAGGTTGAAGCTAAGACTGAGACTATAACTCTGATGCTAGTTAAGGCAGCCTGCCCAATTATTGTTGGTTAGGTAATAGCTAATGTCTTCCTGCCCCCCACAAGCATAATGTTACATAAAACATTGCAATACAATTCAAGATGACCCAGCTTGTTACATGTAAAATACAAATATCAAATTAAGGTGAAATAACATGATTTCTAAACATAGGACTCCTAATGCATGAAATATGTGTGGGTCTGATCTTTCAGACACCAATGTTGTTTAACGAAGGGGCTGTTTTAGGTAGTTGAGGCACCATTCCATAGGCTCTGTACTGAGGCAGATTCTGTGGATTCTATCCTCATGCACACTCTCCCACTCACCGTGGATGCCATTGACTCCGGGGTTCCCTTCTTCTACTTTGATTTTCAACCTTTAACCTCACTCCCTGTCCTGTTTTCTCCCTTGTTGTCCCCTGTAATCAGTTGGAGCCTGGACTTAGTGGTTCCTCCCCAGTAGTTGAGGGAGAGAGCCTTTAGTTATGAGCAGGTTTAGATCCACCTGCACCAGTACTTCATATAGTACACTCACATGCTCACTTGGACTTCCCTAAGGAAATCCCAGGTTGATCAGGGGATGGATCCATAATGAGTGGCTAGACTCCTGCTGCATCCCTTTTGACCTAAAGCCAAACATCAAAACCCTGTAAAGGGAACCCTGCATAGTAAAGATGGAAGGTTTCCACTAGGTGCCTGGGATGGGGAGAGAATCTCACAGAAGCAACCCCCTCCCTCCCAGGAGGCTAGAAGAAAAATCTACCTGTGTAGAAGTTTCTTTGCTCATGTAAAGGGGGCAGGAACTGTCTGGGCCACTGTAAATAACAAGCAAGTAAAAACAGTAGATTTAACTCTGTTTTATTTTCTTTAACAATCTGGATTTTTTCTTTGCAAACAGCAGTTATTCCTGTTGTCAGCTGGAATAAAATTTGCTGGCACAGGAACGCAAAAAGCTCAAATGTACAGTTGCATTAGATACATTTATCTGCATGTAAATAAAACCACACCTTCTCAAAGCCCATCTCCTCCCATTTGGCAATGCAGATGCCTATGTATGAAGCACATTACTCAGAAGTGGTTGCAAAATACTGAGCAGAACTGAGAAAAGCATATACTTCCTCTGAACAGGGAAAACTTGCTATCCCTTTCAGAAGGCTGGGCCTGTAATTTTCCTGGCTATCATAGCAGTAAATGATAACATTTTCATTGTCTGGTGAATCGGAACTGACTTTTTTTATGTTTTAGTTTATGATTTTCAGCCTGAAAATGAAGGTGACATTTGAGTTTGCATGCTGAAAGGTGAAATTTCTGAATGATGAATGTGTAAAAATAACAACAGAAAAGCTTGATGTTAAAATATGACTGTCTCTTTATGCTTATTATAGTTCTCTGTTAGGTTGTTTCAGAAGATGCTTTCTTATTTTCATCATCATTATTCCTGCTGTCTTGCAAATTATTTGCCCCAGTGTTCCTCTGTTAGAAAAATGGCTATTGTACAATATTTCTGAAGATATGTCTATTTCCTTTCCTTTTTCCATTATGAAATAAAATCGATGATATGCTTATAATTAAAGGTTTCCAGAAATAAATAATCTCTTCAACAAAATGTTAGAGTATCTCAGGTTCTGTGTTATAATTCATAACGATGAAACAGCTACTGGTTTTAGTCACCATTAGTGTCAACTGAATAGTTTAAAATGTATGTTGAGTATTTTCTTTTAATAATGTGATTATTTTAATGAGCATCTAATGCAAAGCTCAATGTGAGATATGTCAACAATGTATTCAAGGTAACTATATAGCATTACTAATGTGTGACTGACTCAGAGAACTGTAACATTTCTTAATGCAGCAGCAAACCCCAGCAATAATATGATGTATTCAAGGAGCATCACAGAAGCCATTTTTGAAAAATAAATTGCATCTTAACTAATGTTCTGTGAAGCAAAGGGCAGAAGAGGAATTGTGCAGTGTTACCGCTGATCTTCAAAAGAATGTAGAGAAGGAAACCCAGTATCACACTTATTTACATCTCAGCCTCCAGCAAGATGAAGCTTGACCTCAGGTTGACTCTAAAGTCACAAGCTAAAAGGAACAGTTATGTAAGGGAGAATGGCTAAAATTAACCATAACAAAACAGAAGGCTGGGATGAAGGTATCCAGGAAAAAAAGCATATGAGTTTATTAAATTATATCTCCCTATTTAATAGCTCTCACTGCTAGACTGCTAGCAGCAGCAGCAGCAACAACAACAACAAAAAAGGCAGAAATTTTGTCCTGACAAAAGTCTTATTCTTTGTAAGCACTGGAAGAACTGGTTAAAGTTACTGTTGTTTTAATGTCCATCTTTATTGTGTTTACAGATTTTTTTTTTAATTATTGGTAATTTATTTCTATTTTGCATTTCATTTATTGCAAATTATAATTAACAACCCTTCAAATAAGAATTGTTTAGTGTAAGACTAGTTTTTAATGGTTTTTCACCATTCTTTAGGTTAAAAAAAATATTAGGCTGGCAACTGCTTTAATAATTTCATCTTTTATATTATTGCCTATAAAGAGGATGCTCATATTCTCCCCTCTGCTAATCCAGATGGAATAGTGAGAGTACAATGGCAGATGGCTGTAAAACACAGAGGGTGAGAGCAGCAGCTCCATAGCATTTTCCTCACTTCCCATTCCCCTGAAGCCCCAAAAGGGCTAGGGTGTGCCGATCATGTGGGGCATGGCTGAGTTTGGAGGGGGTGATGATCAGAGGGATTGCCATTTCCACAGTATCATTCTTTCTTCAGAACTGTGGGAATCCCCATGATAGATCATGCTGAGCCTGGTCAGTAATATCTTCTGCAGGGAACTATATATAGTTCTACGATAATCTGAAACGTTCCAGAGCACCAAATGAAGGGAAATCATGGCATTATGGCTCCTGAGAAAGCGCCATGGGAAAGGGAAGCAAAGGCAATAATGTTGAGGCACTGGGTCTTCATGCAAATATAGCTTCCTTCTGTAAATGCCCTGATCCATAGGATATCCCAGCACATCTCCAGACAGCCACAAATTTGCTATGTCTTGACACTGCAGCCTATTCTATGAAGAGCAAATGTCATTTCCACAAAATGAATAATCCCAAAGAAAATTCCTACCCAAGGAGTAATTTTTAGTGTATTTAAATGCTGACTGTGAGCTCAGTGTTCTACAGAACATAAACTATACCCCAGTCCCAAGGATTTTATAATCTAAATAGATAATTCAGTTATGTAATACACCATATGGGAAGTGCAGGTGCAATTTAACTTACAGTAGCAGTATAGGATTTGTGCAGATTTGTTTTCCTTTTAAATAAATAACATTTCTGTGGGTGTTGGGTTAAAAGTGGTGGGTGCTAAATTGAGAATAGAGAAAAGCTACAAATTATACTTAATTTTTTTTCAAGAGATTAGACAAATACAAAATCGAGCCCAGCTTTTTTTCTGCAAGGCCACAGGAAATGAGGCCTTCTCTTTATTGTGGACATCTTTGCTCGTTTGTTACTAATTACCTGTTGCAGACACAATTATACTGCATGTCTACCTCCGAAAACATCATCTCTAGGAAAGATGGCTGCAGAGGGAATGCTGCTGGAATAGCATTCTCAGAAGTACCATCTATGAGTGATATCAGCATGCACAGATGAGGTTAGTGTGCTGTACTTCCTTGAATGAAATCCTTGTATGACTGTTTTGAAATAATCACCTGGATCACCTGGATTGATCGGTCTTCAGCTGTCATTAAGACTGCGCCGATCACAACACGTCCGCCATTCTTCTCGCATTCTTGCCTTTCTTCTCCACGTTCGTCCGAAATGTTTAATAGTGTCATCTTCCCATCTTCTTGGAGGCCAACCAGGTGGTCTTTTCTGTTCTCGTGGGTACCACTCAGTAATGATTGCGGTCCACCTATTGTCCGCGAACCGTGCTATGTGGCCCGCCCATCATATCTTCTTATATCTGCTTTCCACGACAATATCTTTCACACCTCTGCATTCTCTAATCATTTCATTTGGGATACAATCCAGAAGGGAAATTCCCAACATAGCTCATTCCATTGCCCTTTCAGCTACCGACAGCTGCTGTTCTTCTCTCTTCATCAGTGCCCACGTTTCACTGCCATACAGCATGGCTGGCAGCACTGTTGAATTGAAGATATTTGTACGTGTGGTCTTGTCAATTTTTCCTTTGAGGATGTCCTTGATGGAATTAAACGCACACCATCCTGCCCGAATCCTTCGGGAGAGTTCTCTGTTCATGTCTTGGCACATATGTTAATATACATACTGTTCTACTTCTTCAGTTTCTTCTCCTGTAACCGTTATTCGGGCTTTTCATAAGACGTCTGATCGCATGTATTCCGTTTTGCAGCAGTTCATTTTTAGACCGACCTGACTGCTTTTCTTGTCAAGTCTTCGTAGCATGCTCTGCAGTTGGTTGGTGCTTTCGGCAATTAGTACAATGTCGTCCGCGAATCTTTGAAATAATAGTGTATGCATTCTCCCACAGAAATTCAATAAATATTACAGCTACTCAAGACTCTTAGCGCTGCACCATGGTGAAAAGCTTTTTGAGTCACACAATGTGGTCACTTCCCGTGCTTGTCCCGGTTTGGAACAACAATATCATAAGAATAAACTTGGTAATAGACTGTAACTCTGCACTCAAATCAGGAATCATCTTATAAGGAGTTGATGTAAGCAACTTCAGCATCAGGGGCTCAAGGCTGCAAGGTGCTGATCTAACAAAAGCCTTAAACATGTGCTTAACTTGTATGTTAAGAATGTGAGTAGTGCCATTGACTTCATGGTGCTATAAAAGGGCTGTGACAGACCCAGACCAATGGGGTACAGGAGTCTGGTAGAGGGCAAATATACTGGTCACTGGATGAGTAGTTTTCTGTTCCCTGAGTGACCAGAGCAGGGGCTGCACTAGAGTAATCAGGAACCTGCTAGAACCAGTTAAGGCAGGCAGGCTAATTAGGACACCTGGAGCCAATTAAGAAGAAGCTGCTAGAATCAATTAAGGCAGGCTAATCAGGGCACCTGGGTTTTAAAAGGAGCTCACTTCAGTTTGTGGTGAGAGTGTGAGAAGCTGGGAGCAAGAGGCGCAAGGAGCTGAGAGGGAGAGGGTGAGGGTGTGCTGCTGGAGGACTGAGGAACACAAGCCTTATCAGACACCAGGAGGAAGGTCCTGTGGTGAGAATAAGGAAGGTGTTTGGAGGAGGCCATGGGGAAGTAGCCCAGGGAGTTGTAGCTGTCATGCAGCTGTTACAGGAGGCACTATAGACAGCTGCAGTCCACAGGGCCCTGGGCTGGAACCTGGAGTAGAGGGCGGGCCTGGGTTCCCCCCAAACCTCCCAATTGACCTGGACTGTGGGTTCTTCCAGAGGGGAAGGTCTCTGGGCTGTTCCCCAACCCACATGGTGAATCTCTGAGGCAAGAAAATCCGCCAATAAGTGCAGGACCCACCAAGATAGAGGAGGAACGTTGTCACAGGGCCTGATCCCACCAAGTGCTGAGTTCCCTAAACTCCTAGGTTAGATTACTACTTTTATGAACAGCTCTGAGCATGGAGTGATATGTAGGCTGCCCACCCCAGGAACAGATCCCTGGAGGCATTATAACTAAGAGATTCGCTCCTGAGTTACAGTTCCTCCCGTTTCATCCTTGATCCAGGTGATGGTGCAGGGAATGGTAATTTCCTGACAAACTATAAAAGCAGTAAACGACTAGCTTTTCCTCCCTCCACAGAGATACACTGGCTCATCTATACTAGCCAGCAATTGTGGGGCGAGTAAAGCTGAAGCTTTGCCATTCTACACCCATCCCTGCCCACTCGCAGTCCACCTGTGTGCCCATAGCATCACTTGTTCCTGCACTAGGTAGCCCATTTAGGAGCTTAAAGGAGGTGTCTTACTCCTCTTACTCTCTTGGCTGAACACATAGTGCAAGTAACAATCTAGCCTGTAATGACTTTTCTTTGACACCAGTAGTGTCTGTGACATTAATAAACTCCAGAAAATCTACTAAGTATTTTGTTGAAGCCATTACCACAACCTGGAGGTACTATATCTGTGTCAGGTGGTGTGCCTTAATCAGCCCTGCCATACAGAACTGCCAAATGAATTATTGCTAATCATTCATTGAAGACTCCAGAGAGATCTAAACTGTATTAATGATTTGGGGGATGGAACATGGAAACGACCCTCTACCATTTACACAGTCAATGGGAGAAACACTTGGCGGCACAATTCGTATGTGAACAGTAGAATGGCAGCACACAATTTTGTTTAAAACACTGTATTGCATAATGTGTCTGAGAAGTGATGACTATAGGACAGGTAATTAGGCAGGCTGGGATTTAATTCATATACTATGGCTACATAGAAAGAATAAGTTAAGTTTTGTATGTACTTAATAGTATATGTACTGTAGCTGTGCCTTACTCCTTATGCCATAGATTGGAATAGTCAACTGGCAGACCCCAGGCCAAATCCCGAGTTCCAGATGTTTTTGAATGAACCGCAAAACCTTTTTATTTAGTTATTATTATCATTATTGTTATTGCGATGTGAAAAATGTATTATTATCATTATTGTTATTGCGATGTGAAAAATGTTTCTCTGGAGTCTGGACCTTAACTGTACCTTGATCAAGAAATTTGGACCTTGACAAAAAATAATTGATTACCCTTGCCATAGGTAATATTTCAATAGCTCTGCCCTCACCAAAACAGGCCAGCCAGCCCAGCAAATTCACACGTATTAGGCTAGGAAGATAATCAGAATATTTCCTGAAGTCCATTAGGGACTTTATTATGCAGATCTGATTTACCTAGGAGGCACTTATATTCTACGGTGATAGGCACTATAGAAAAGTCTTAGATAGACAGACCAATACATTAATGATCCTTATTCACAGCCAGCATAGTAAGATCTGCAATTGTCTATATCTTTATCCGACATTATTTATCCAGCTGATGTTCCTTCTTTTGAAATAATAACTTATAAAAGATAGAAAGGGTCAGATCTTCAGCTGGAGTAAATCAGCATAGTTCTACTGAAATTAATTGAGCTATGACAATTTACCGCAGTTCAGAATCTGCCAAGACTTGATCTTAATAGGACTTGTGGAACATTTCTTAGAGCACATCAAAAGAAACGCTGATAAAATAAAAATATCTGAAAACTCATAAGAGGCTCTCGCATGTACTTTTTCTGTCTGTACAGTTCCTTTAGAAATCAGATAGGAATATAATTAAGATAATAGTGTCTAATACTGTAGGCATTTATGACTTGAGGCAAAACTGGTATTATTTTGTGATTGGTTTGTTATGATACATAGATACTGAGATTGGATTGGGTTTTGTTTCCACTGTATTTACTTTATATTTTTTATATTATAGATCTATAAGGAATTGTGTCAAGTAGAATTTGTTTCTCACTGACATTGTTCATTTAACACATTTAACACTTCTTCTTGCATTTTGTTAATAAAATTACTGTTAAAATGTAGCTGTAGATGTTTTTGCAAGCATATTGCATGTTGTGTTAAATTCAGTTGTTGGTATTTGCATTACATGAATATACTGGTACTAATTTTTGTTAATCCATGTTAGTGTTTTGTTAATGGTAAAGGGCCAAATGCTCCCCTCTCTTTCTGCAAGCGGATATGGGTGCAGGAAAGCTGATGTACAAAGGGATATTGCTTGCCCTGCAGCACTGTCCCCCGCCTTCAACTCCCTGGAAGGCCCTCTAGAAGTGCTCCATGGAAACAAGCTGAGATGGGCTGTCTAGTTATTTACATAACTTCAGGGATTTAAGAAGTAACTAACATCAGTTCCCCACCTCACAGTGAAACCCAGTGTCCCCCAGAGTTAGTGGGTCTGCAGTAAGAAGTGAATGGGGGTGTGTGTGTGTAACTCTATAGGAGCCATATTGCCAGGGTTGGGAGCTTGGAGACAGTGCAGCAGCTCAGGGCCACCACACAAATGGTCCTGGCTATAGTGGACTTTAGAAGATCTATAGGTTTTAAGGGCTGAATCCCCCTCTTGTTCTGGCAGGAGGGATTGGAGAAAAACAAATCATGATGGCTACAGACCATGGGCAAAATTCTGGTTGGCACTTCTTGCTGCGTGCACCCAAGAAAAACATGGGCCTATAGGAAGAGTGTGGGCCAGAGAATTTCCATTGAGCACTGGCTATCCTTCTTAGCCATGGAGAAACTACACTATAGGCTCTCTGTGACCAGAGCTAAGGAAGAGAAATTTAGTGCAGGGCCCAGGAATCAGCAGCATGGTCCATGGGTTTCATCTCAGATTCCCCATCACCCACAAGTGGGCTGTATACACCTTCAGCCCAGGGGACTGGTGCTGATTCTGCAGCAAGACAGGCATTCACTGATGCTGATTTTTCAGTGTTAATATGTGGCCATTTGGAGGGAAGGAATATAGTTCTTTAAATGTACTGTGTAGGTTGACTGAATGAGCATTCACAATAATATTTTGATTTTCCTTTATTCTTGAGTTATCCATTAAATTCCTTTCAAAGTTTGGATAAGCAGCTAGAAAGAGAGGATAGAAGATGAATGGTTGCATCTAATCAGTAATTTTTGTCTGGTAACCACAGAAGTAAATCAGTCTTAATCTGAGTGGTGGCACTGCAGAGATCCATTTCAAATCCAGAGTGAATAAATTCATATTCAGTATATACTTTTATATATGGATGAGTATAACATGAGCCAACCAGTTTGGATTACATTTGGTTTCCAAGCCAATTACTCACATACTAAACACCACATTTTTTAGAAAGTTTGAAAAGTTTGGATGAATAATTTCCCATAATTTTAATTTTTCCAAATCTTGGCTTGCCTGGTTGTGGAGGAAGAAGTACTGAACCTACCATGAGAGATAGGATGGTTTATGGGCATTTCCAGCTAATCAGAAGCAGGAGATACTGGAATTGTCATGAGAGAATTATTCAGAGACTTCCAGCCCACTTCTGTAGACCCCAAGAGCCAGATCCTCAGCGGCTGTAAATTACATCGCTCCTTAACTGTAGTGGAATTGTGCTGATATACACCAGCTGACGATCTGGCCCAAGATTTTCAGAAAATGTTTGGTGAAGCATCTGACCTGTTGGGTGCTTATCCAACTATTAGCATTTCTTCATTTGAGGCTAAACTGCAGTCAAACTAGGTCAAAAACATTGTGGCACCAGCAGACGGACTCCTCAGCCTCAGTGTGCTTTAGCAGTCATACATCACAGTCCTGGGCACGACTGTTTGAAATAGTGGGGTGCAGTAACCATGGCCTCTTCCTGCTCCCAGTGTGGGTTGTTGAGCTATGGTCCACTCTTTCTCTCCCCCAAAAAAGGAACAGTCCCCACATATCATCCCTTCTTTCCTGACCATTCAAAAATTGTGACCATATTCTGTTTTCCCAGCAGCTGGTACTGAGGCTTTTCCATATAACATCATAGGAAATAAATGAACATTGGTATGCTTCCAAGTCTGATGTCATCTCATAAAAACTCCATATGGTGATTATATAGTATTTGGAATTACATTTTTACATCATGTAAATAAACTTGGTTACAGCATTAGGCTTTTATTAGTCAGTTTATGCCACATCCCACATCATCTTTTGAAAATATTTATTTTTGTTCCCCATCCCTTTGCAACAAAGGACAATTTAAGTGGTGCTCCCGATAGTAGAGAGATTTTATTCATTCCATAATAATTAAAAACCTTGTTTTCTGGAGTTTTATGTCTCAGCCATTTTAGATGACCTTGATCTAATACAGTTGAAATGTCTTTTTTAAAAACATGACTCATATTGGCTAAGTTGCGTTTTATACATAAAAATCCATGTCCTCAATGGTTTAAATTGGCAGATCTCTGTAGTAGAAAGAGAGCCTGAGACATGAAGCCTTGCATGAGGCCTGAACTACAGTAATGGTTAAGCCTTTCTAATATGAAGCAAGGTAATCAAAAGTCAAGCTGTGATTAGAAGTCAGGCCATGTTATAAGCATGCCTGCTTGCAAGCTCACTGAACCTGGCAAGAATACCCCTAGTGCACCAAGTTGCAACAGCACACATTTAAATTTTGCCTGGCCACCCCCTGTCATGACAGAGGGGCAGTCGGGACAAACTTGAGTGGTGCTCTGATTCCTGTGCGGGTGATCAAAATGTAATTCAAATTTGGCCCTTCCATCTGATAGAGGCATGGTGGGGCCAAATTTGAGTGAGTAGCGTTCTGACCCTGTGCACCAGGTGACGTGTCAGAGCACCACTTCATCAGGGTGGGCCCCATAACCTTGTGGGTCCTGGCACAACTGCATCACTTGCACCACTGTAGCTTCCAAGCTATGCCACTGTTTGACAAGGTTAGTGGAGGGGGAGTGAAGCAGTAGACATGATATATATTTTGATTTTAGTAAGACCTTGGATACTGCCCCGCATTACACTCTTATATGCAAACTAGAGAACTGTGGTCTGGATGAAATTACTATAAGGTGGGTGTACAACTGGTTGAAAGAGTAGTTAATCAATGGTTCACCCTCAAACTGGGATGCTGATCTAGTGGGATTCCACCTGGGTCTGTCCTGAGTCTGGTGCTATTCAATATTTTCATTATGAGTTGAATGATGGGGTGAAGAGTATGCTTATAAAATTTGCAGATGGCACCAAGCTGGGAGGGGGTCACATGGACATTCAAGAGCAGGATTAGAATTTGGATTCAACAAGATGAAATTCAATAAAAACAAGTGCAAAGTACCACACTTATGAAGGAAAAATCAAATGCACAACTACAAAATGGGGAATAATTGGCAAGGCAGTAGAACTGCAGAAAAGGCTATGGGGGTTATAGTGGATCACAAATTAAATATGAACCAACAATGTGACGCAGTTGCAAAAAAGACAGGTATCATTCTGGGGTGTATTAACAGGAGTGTGGTATGTTAAAGACATGTGAGGTAATTGTTCTGCCCCCACCACTAGGTGCTTTTGAAAATCCCACTCTTACTATGCAAGAACTGTCTCCCTTGCCCTATAGAGTTCATATAGGAGGTGCTGTGATATACCGCAGAACAAAATAAACAAAACAAAACCACCAAACAAAAAAGAAACTGCCAGACAAAAAAGAAAAAAATAGAAGAGGAAACTCGTCTTTGGACTCTGAGCACTAGCCTATCACAAGTACACAAGCCTCATAGTAAATATAGTAATATGGACCCACAGTAGATTATCATGCAGGCCTAGGAGAAAAAAATGGTGTACATTGGGTCCTGATGTCAAATCAAGCCCCCTCAGATTTTTACAATGTCTAAGAAAGCATTTAACCATGCTTTCACACATGTGGTCAGCTTAAATTTTCATTTGAACTAAATTCAAATTTGGGGTAACCACTTGGACATGTGACATTTTGGGGTGAAAAAAACTTATCTGAGATATTTCATCATGGAACAATCTTTTAGATTACCTATTGCAATCTGATCTGTCCATCAGAATCATAACCAATTTTCAGCTAACACTGTTCACAAATGATCATTATAAATAAATGCAATGAAAATACCAAGAAGCCAATTCCATGTTTGGAAACTAAACCAGAATCATAAGAATTACATGAGGCTACCAGCTCTGTAGGCTGGGTATATATATATTTCTAATGAGAGGAGACTTGGTATATGTGGTGTAGCCCTGTTTATGCACAAAGACACACATTTGGACAAAATCTGACTCATTGAGGTCTGCTGAAAATCAGGAGTTAAGAAAGAAGTCTCCCAGATGGTAGAATTTTTTTTAAGAATCCAGCAAAAGCAAGAACATTCAGAACTAGAATCGAACTCATTATGAGGCATGTAGATGTTTTTTCCATGCCTCTTATCATTCTCAGACATCCCTTGGTGGGGAGAAAGGCTGCCGGCTGCATATCTCCCTTGTGGGAGGGCCATCACCCTGATAGTTTTGTTTGTAAAATTAGTTGTTACATTTTCATTTGTTAATTGGAAAACATACTGCACTTCAGTGGCACTTCTTAAATTCTCTATTCAAAAAGTAATTAGCTAAAAACTGAAATAACTCTCCCCAAAGTAATGTTGGCAAAGCATACTTTTGGCTTTTAAAAACATTTGCTTACCATTTGAGTCATAAAGAGAATGCTTTGAACATTTCACAAAATAAGCTAGATGGCAAAATTTACTGGGCTTACTTATATGTATTTCCTAAACATAGCTATATCACTAATCTGGTAACTTTTAAAACCAGAGGTTTTATTAAATGGCTAAAGAGTCAGTAGTTAAACCCTTTAACGATTAAAAAGCTCTAAAATATTGAAATGGAAATGGAATTTATATGACTTTTACAAACATTCAAATATCCCACTGAAAATCAATTACATGTGCCTAGTTTATACTAGATGAATGTATACTTCAGCTAATACAATAAAATGTATTATATTATTGTCTGTTATTGAAATGAATTCATCCTTCACTCAAAAAATTACCCATCAAATCTGATATCTCATACACTGAATCAGACACAGCCTCTATCAAATTATTTATATCACCTATCAAATAAAGTACTCCATATCTTAAAGCTATCACTAACTCCTTAACAGTATTTAATGCATCAAGTACTGAAACAAAATCATGTATCAGGTGAAATTCTACAGCCAATGATATGCATGAGGTCACACTAGATAATCATAACGTTCCTTCTTGCCTTAAAATCTATGAATAAATGAAAAAAAATAGTATTTGCAAACTTTCAAATAAAAACAATGAATTATCTTTGTTTTATTTGCAAACACTTTTATTTATTTCTGTAATCATTTGTATGAATTTTTGTTTAGAACAAAATAATATAGGAATGGTCATACTGGGTTAGACCAATGGTCCATCAAGCCCAGTATCCTGTCTTCTGACTGTGGCTGGTGCCAAATGCTTCAGAACAAATGAACAGAACAGGGCAATTAGTGAGTGAGCAATTCCCTGTTGTCCAGTCCCAGGTTCTGGCAGTCAGAGGTTTAAGGACACCTATAGCATAGTGTTGCATCCCTGACCATCTTGGCTAATAGCCATTGGTGGACCTATCCTCCATGAACTTATCTAATTCTTTTTTGAACCCCATCAGAATTTTAGCCTTCACAACATCCATTGGCAATGAGTTCCACAGGTTAACTATGCATTGTGTGAAGAAGTACTTCCTTTTGTTTGTATTAAACCTGCTGTCTATTAATTTCATTGGGTATCTCCTGGTTCTTATGTTATGTGAATGGGTAAATAACCCTTCCTTATTCACTTTCTCCACACCATTCATGATTTTATAGACCTCCATCATATCCACCCACAGTCATCTCTTTTCCAAGCTGAATAGTCCCAGTTTTTTTAATCTCTCCTCATATGGAAGCTGTTCCATATCCCTAATATTTTTGTTGCCCTTCTCTGTACAATTTCCAATTCTCATATATCTTTTTTGAGATGGGGTGACCAGAACTGCATGCAGTATTCAAGGTGTGGGAGTACCATGGATTTATATAGTGGCATTTTGATATTTTCTGTCTTATTATCTATCCTTTTCCTAATAGTTCATACCATTCTGCTAGCTTTTTTGACTGTCACTGCACACTGAGTAGATATTTTCAGAGAACTATCCTCAATGACTCCAAGAACTCTTTCTTGAACGGGCTAATTTAGATCCCATCACTTTGCATGTATAATTGAAATTATGTTTTCCAATAGGCATTACTTATCAGCATTGAATTTCGTCTACCATTTTGTTGCCCAGTCACACAGTTTTGTGAGGGCCCTTTGCAATTTGGCACAGTAAAGCTTTGGACTTAACTATCTTGAGTAATTTTGTATCTGCAAATTTTGTCACCTCACAGTTTATCCTTTTTCCAGATCATTTATGAATATGTTGAATAGTACAGGTGCCAGTGAATATCCTTGGGAGACACCACTATTTACATTTTTCCATTATGAAAATTGATCATTTATTCCTATCCCTGGTTTCTCATCTTTTAACCAGTTACTTTGATCCATGTGAGAACCTTCCCTCTTATCCCATGACTGCTGACTTTGCTTAAGAGCCTTTGGTGAGGAACCTTGTCAAAGACTTTCTGAATGCCCAAGTACACTACATCAACTGGCTCATCCTTGTGCACATGCTTATTGACTCCCTGAAAGAATTCTAATAGATTTGTTGAGGCAGGATTTCCCTTTACAAAAGCCATGTTGACTCTTCCCCAACATATTGTGTTTATCTATGTGGAGGATCATTCTATTCCTTACTATAGTTCCAACTAATTTACCTGGTACTGAAGTTAGGCTTATTGGCCTGTAATTGCCAGCACCATCTCTGGAACCTATTTTAAAAATTGGCATTATATCAAATATCCTCTAGTCATCAGGAACAAAGCCTGATTTAAATGACAGGTTACATACCACAGTTAGTAATTCTGTAATTTCATATATGAGTTCCTTCAGAACTCTTGGATGAATACCATCTGGTCTTTGTGACTTCTTATTGTTTAATTTATCTATTTGTTCTAAAACCTCTTCTACTGGCACTTCAATCTGGGACAGTTCCTCAAATCTGTCACCTAAAAAGAAGGGCTCAGGTTTGGGAATCTCCCTCACATCCTCAGCAAGACTGATGCAAAGAATTCATTTAGTTCCCCTTCACTGACCTTGTCTTCCCTGAGTGTTCCTTTAGCACCTTGCTTATCCAGTGTCCCCATTGATTGGTTGAAGTCTGATGTACTTAAATTTTTTGCTATTAGTTTTTGTGTCTTTTGCTAGTTGCTTTTCAAATGTGTACTTTCATATTTGACCTGACAATGTTTATGATCCTTTCTATTTTCTACAGTAGGATTTGCCTTCCAATTTTTAAATTTAAATTGTAAAATTTTAAATTTTTAAATTTAAATTTTTTTTTAAATACCGCCTCTGTTACTCTGTTGTTTGGCATTTTTGTCATCCTCTTACTGTTTTTATTATTAATTATTTTATTTAATGTATTTATTTATTAATTATTTGGGGGTATACATTTAGTTTGAGCCTCTATTATGGTTTTTAAAAATAATTTCCATGCAGCTTGCAGGCATTTAATTCTTGAGACTGTTCCTTTTAATTTCTATTTAACTACCTTC
The DNA here is from genome assembly GCF_002925995.2 of Terrapene triunguis. Taxonomy (NCBI): domain Eukaryota; kingdom Metazoa; phylum Chordata; order Testudines; family Emydidae; genus Terrapene; species Terrapene triunguis. Next base: position 57,847,647 of record NW_020664417.1, on the reverse strand, counting down.
CCCATTTTTGTGTAGTTCCCCTTTTTTAAATTAAATGCTACTGTGGTGGGTTTCTTTGATATTCCTCCCACCCCCACAAGGATGTTAAATTTAGTTACATTATGGTTGCTATTACCAGATGGTTCAACTATATTCACCTCTTGGACCAGATGCTACGCTCAATTTTGAACTAAATCAAGAATTGTCTTTCCCCTTGTGGTTACAGAACAAGCAATCATTAATGCTGTCAAGAAATTTTATCTCTGCATCCCATCCTGAGATGATATGTATCTAGTCAATATGGGGATAGTTGAAATCTCCCATTATTATTGGGTTTTCTGTTTTTGTAGCCTCTCTAATCTCCCTCAGCATTTCACAATGATCATCATCATCCTGATCAGGTGGTTGGTAGTATATTCCTACTGCTATACTTTTATTGTTCAAGCATCGAATTTCTATCCATAGAGATTCAATTGTACAGCTTGATTCATTTAAGAGTTTTACTATATTTGACTCTGTACTGTCTTTCACATATAGTGTCATTCCCCTCCTGCACCAGTGTGAACTACTAGGTCATTTCTGTATATTTTGCACCCTGGTATGACCATCTCCCATTGCTTATCATTGTTCCATCAAGTTTAGGTGATGCCTATTATATCAATATCCTCATTTAATACCAGGCACTCAAATTCACACATCTTAGTATTTAGATTTTTGGCATTTATATATAAGCAGTTATAAAATTTGTCAATATTTGGTTGTCTGCTTTCATTTGATGTAATTGAATGAGACTTTTTTCATTTGACTGTTTCTCTTCAGTTTCTTCTTGTACTTTATGAACTATTATCCTCTCTTTTTTCCTAGGATATAGACTATCCCTTTAATAAATCCTCCCCGAGGGATGCCTCTGTCCAAACCCTGTGCCTCTCTGCACCTGTTGGCTTTCCCCCAGCCCTTGGTTTAGTGTATGCAAGACTGTGTGTGGAAAGACAAAATGTGAATACTTATGTGTATATGTATTTTTCACTGGAAGTGTTGCAAATATTCATGCAAAGCTGTGGTTGCATGAAAGCCCACACCACTTTCAAGGCCTCCTCTTACTCATAAATATTTAATTCAACCAATCAGGGAGCAGAAATAGTACCATGTGATTTGGGTGATGCCATGTAATGCACTTAACAAATACTAAATACTCAAAGTAATTCCATGAATAATTGATATAAACTGGAATTTGTTTGCATAAAACAATTGTAGAATATTTTCATATAAAATGAATTAATAAAAATCAAAATCTGCCCTGGGATTAGCCACAACGAGAAAAAGGAGATACATTTATAAAATCATCAGCAAGTAGTTTGTCCTGCTGTGCTGGTAGAACCAGGTAGTGAAGTGCTGTTATCCCCATTTTACAGATGGGGAATTTAGGCATAAAGAGACTAAATGACTTGCCCAATTTCACACACAGGATGTCTACGGCAGTGCAGGGATTTGAAACCTGGCTCTCTGAGTCCTTGGCTAGAGCTCTAAGCACTGGACGGTCCTTCCTTTCTGTCCTTTTTGCCTACATGTTGGGAACTGGAAGGTTCCACTGACAGCAGAATTTAGTCCAAGGTATCCACAAGTGCTTTTCATTGAAGAGCCTTAGATTCTGATAATGAAATAACTGTAGCATAGCATCACTGCTCATAAATGATTGCCTCTCTAAATACCTAGGCCTCAAGGAGGATTAGGAGGAAAAGGTAAAGAAACTGGGCCATACGCTGCTCTTAGTTGCAGTGATGCAAATCTAGAATAACTTCATTAAGGGCTTGATGTACAGCCCATGGAAATATTCACTTTGATTTCAATGGGTTTGAATCAGGCAACAACAGTTTCTTTGTAATAGTGAGTAAATGAACAAGAACATTTAGATTTCCTAAAAGAGCAACATTTAGATGTCACAGATATGTTTTCTCATATTCCTGTTACAGTATATTTTCTATATGATCTTTGTGATTTGGTAAAAGCACGATTATAATAGCTTAGTGAAATTTCACACACTATTTGCTAATTATTTCTGACTTGTGGCATATTGGATTAGTCATCACAATTCCTGGCTGTTAATTATTTCTCAACTTGTGGTAACAAACTAAGTTGCCGATTGCTGTGTTCATTTTTGAAATCATTTGTATGTTATTAATCTTTAGTGTTCTTTAATGGGGTGTGGTGCAGAAAGCTCTCTTGAAGCTGAAGCCTAATAGATACAGAAACAGTCTTCATCTGAACTAGCCTTTTCATTTTCTATCCATGAAAAAGATGAATGAGTTTGGGTTTTGTGGGGTTTTCGCATTTTCAAAGAAGTGCCTAATCTACACTCTAATTATTACCAAAAAATCAATCTTCTGAAAGATCTAAAATCCTCTGGGAAACCAGACAATATCAACACAGTTAAAGTACTGATTTGTTATAGGACCAGTGTGATTTTTTAATGCCATCTATGGATGTTGGTTTCCTGCAGATTGAGTTATAATTTCATCTTTGACATCTTCTGAAGAATTAGAGATCAAATCATTTTATTTTAATTGTTCCATTGAAAATGCCTCCTGGTGGATAACTGGGTTATTGATGTTTATGTAAGACTGGTAGAATGTGTCTTTGGTGTTCAAAATACCACTCCACCTTCTCCCTTTTCACACGTATTTGCATATGCAGATTTATCAATAAGCATATTAACTGTACACACACACACACAAATATTAGCACACAAATGCTGATACATTCACAATGCTAACACATCCGCAAACACACATAATCAAGGCTCTAGGAAAAAGTAAAAGAAAACTGAGGAAAAACTTGAAAGTTGTGGAGGACTGGCTTGGATGAACCACTAAAGCTTTGAGGCTAAATTCTAAGGGCCTCTAAAGGCTAAATTGTAATGCCTTCCATGGAAAGGAACTCTGCACTGCTGTGACTGTTCTTGGACAGGCTAGAAGCTCGTGCAAATAATATGAGCTGCCCACTCCTTCTATGAGGCCTCTGTGAATCTTCAGCTCTTTTCCACCCCCATCACGAGGGTAATGGCGTCTACTGCTGCCCGTTTGATGGTTTACCTTATGCTCCAGTCATTACCTCTCCCTCCCTAGACACATCCTTGGCATATTGCCTAACTGAGGGCCTGGCGGGAGTGGTGTAAAGCTAGCTATTCTGAGGGAATAGCATGCTGAGGGAGTCCTCCACCCTTTGAGGGTAGCTTTATAGTCTCTGTGAGCTGCCAGATTGGTGAAGAGGTGTCATGGACTGGGCCAAGGCCTAGTCCAAGTTAACTAAGGCATTGGCCTTGTAGGCAGAGATGTCAAAAAATAGTCCCAATAAAAATGTTTAAAATTTCTAAAGAATTCCTAAAGTACTTGTCCTGTTCCATATGGGGTGTATACGGAACACTGTATACGATCGCTTGGTGTTGCATATAGCTTTTATCAGCACTCACTTGAGATGACCTGTGCATAGGAGATCTACTTGAGATCTGCTGATGAAAAGTTGCTATATAAGAGTATTATGTATATTAAGCAGAGGACATGGAGATATTGCCTTACAGTAGAGCCCTGGTGTTATTGGCACAGCTGTGACAAACATTCCAATACTGTATTCAGATTGTGGGAAGTAAGTACAGATATCCACAGATAACAGAATAATTCCATCTGTTCCAGCCCTTTCTACCAGGGTGGCCCAGCTAGGTTATCTAGGAAGGAAGATAGGAATAATTTAGTATATTATTGGACCATATGCCGCAGATTAAATGACTCCACCTACCTGAGATGCTACTGTAACTTGATTTCATTATACTATTTTATGATGCAGATAACTATCTAGGATAAACAGGGCCATGATGAGATTATTTATTGTACAAATAGGAAGCCCATATTTCCAAGAGCTGATAAGCACATCAATTCAAACACAATTATTTCATCTGTGACTGGAATAGGCAAGGGGGTTTGATACATCATTTGTTAGACTTCGGAAGAAATGATTCCTCAACCATCGATTGTTTTTTGTGGAATGAAATCAATATTCTAGTTGCAACAGCAGCACATCTCAAAGAGAGAATGACATGAAATCAGTCACACCAGTTGGTAGCAGAACTAGAACCAAAACACAAACTTCTGAATATCTATTTTTTCACTGTCACTTGTTAGCATTATGCCATGAACATGTTGTAGGTATCTGAGGAGAACACTTTTCCTTAGGTATAATTTTTGTGATCCCTGGTCAGGCTTACTTCACAGCACCTCTACTTCAGTTTACATGCCCCCCAGTAATGCATTAATATACAGTAAAAGAGCTAAGGATTTTCAATAGGGCATGGAACACATTTGTAGTGACAATTGTGGCAGACATTGTGGGGAATATGAAAGGAAACATTTAAGTTTTTTTGGAGGGTGGTGAAATATGTTTCTTCATTTAATAAGACTAAATATAAAGGACCAAATTCACTTCTGAAATAATGACATTGTTTACTTAGAGATGTCTCACCCTATTATTTTTAGCCTTATATATACACAACTAACGGAACAAATCTATGTCAATGTAACTTCCTTGTTGCACAGTCAAAAATCAATAAGCATTCAGAAATGCAAGAGTTAAGCAATGTTATGTTGCAAAAGTTAGTATTTTCTATTCTTGTTTTTCTTGTTTAAGATGTAGTTCAGTATATTACTGTTTGCAGTTGAAGACCTTTTTAAATTGAAGGCCAGATTTCAAGAAACAGCTCTTCCTCGGGGCCAAATTAAAGCAATACGAAGCCCTAGGTACAACCCACAACAACCATGACATTGTCCCTCCCCTGTTTTTGACCCCACCTCTCCTTTGTTGTCAGCAGCCTTCAGAGTTAAGATGAACAGGGCAGTTCACAGCTCTTGAAGCTATTGTTTCAGGCTCTCTGCAGGCTCAGACAGTCATCACTCAGGTCATGTCTTCAAGTTTTCTCTCCATCTATGAGGGCTAGATATATTATTTTAATATTAAAAAATAGATTCTGGTGTAATCACATGATGTCAGGAGCTGGGACCCTAGGCTAGGGCCTATAGTACCTGTGCCTTAATCCAGCTTTTCTTCTACCTTAGCAGGCATAACTTTGTACTCACAGTGACTTATAGGCACAAGTATTGCTAGATGGCCAACTAACCAATCATCTGTACCCACAAGTCAAGTAGTTAGATGTCATCTAACTTAGATGTCATCAATATTTGTGCCTACCGTTCATTACAAGAGTAGTTTATTATAAGCACAATATTGTACCAGCACAACAGTGACCAGATTTGGATAAAAATTTGGTCTTAAATGTACGACCATGCAGAGCTCATTCCAGGATCAGGGTCTTATTGTTGTCATATGGATACATAGAGGTAAAAAGAGAAAATAACCTGTCTGTGCTTAACCATGGTCCCAGTGTTGTGTATGTTATGGTATTTAAATGGTCCAGTGGTCCCAGTTAGGCCACAGTGGAGCGTTGGTGGGGGATGTGGCACTGGATTTACATATCAGCTACTGTACAATTAGACTAGACAATGAAGTCAGTTCTAATGGCCTATCAGCCCATTTAGGTCTCACTAACCATCCTGCCCGTATTTATGTATGTTTATTCCTCCCTTATTGCTGTTCCTTATGCTTCCCATCTGAACTCCCTGTTCTCCCTCCCTGATTCCAGTCCTGGCAGGCAATCAGCCACAGACTCTGAAGTGCTGTCCTCAAAAATGTAATTTACCATGGTAAGTCTGTGCAGGCTGCAGGCAGCCCAGCCAGTGACTTAAAGGTCTTTGAGCGTTATGGAAAATATGTTTTTTTAAATGATTTTAACAACTGTGGCAGTGTGACACTGGAGAGTTTTTTCTCTCTCCAAACACCCTGCACAAAATGGCCTTAAGCATACTCAGAGACAACAAGCTGCTCTCTGGCACAAACCACCTGATTTCCATCCTGCTTCCTGTATCCTGATCAGTCTGACATTTGACATGACTTTAGCTGCAAGTGAAACTGCTAGCTGGAGAGTTTGCGTTTCTGCTTTTTATTGGGCCTCCTATCCTAGATGCAAGTCTAAGTATCGTTCTGCTTGGTTGCTGGACTGTTACCCGGTTCGCTCAACCCAAAGCTCTTGGTAACTATTACTCTTGGTGAGGTGGTGGCAGGAAATAAATCAATGGAGACAAGGCCATCTGACCAATAGGTGACTGGCACAAACAGTACACTACAAGAGTGCTTTCTCTTACAGCTTCACTTTATTCTAGTCACAAGCCCTTACACACCTCCACAACAGGTTAGTAAAACACCCCCAAAATCAATAATTACCGAAGTTTGGTATGGCTCTCGAGTGGTACAACAATAGCCATCCAATTGGCCCATCTCTCAGCTGCCATTGGGGACCCTTAACTTGTGTCGATGAAGTGTCTCTAAATAGTCTGCCATACTTTCTCCCCTTATTTATTGGATTAGCGTAACAACAACACATCAATAAAACAAAACTTGTTAAGCAAACAACTTCAGTGTTTAAGCAAGAGGTTTCGCCAAATCGTTAATTAGACAGATGTGTATTTGCGGAGCCCGCATGTCTTGAGGGCCCTGACAAACATATCCCAAAAGGCAGATATAGATAAGCTTCCTGTTTTTCCAAAACACGTACCTCCGCAATTTCAACAGAGATCTTGTCTGGAAAGACACATCTCTTGACCCCCTCCCTTCCCCTCCTGGCTTTTTGCTTAGATATGCTAAGGCTGTTGCAGAGGCCTGCTAAATCTACTGATTTAGCAGCTTTTGGCAATAAGCATGATAATCGATACTCCAGTTATTGGTAGTAGTCCAGATTTTTTTTGCTGGTCCGCCAAGATCTCCCCATACAGGACCAGCTTCTACCATCTCCAACTAGGTCATGCTTTCCTGAATCAGCAGCAAAAGCAACAAGACTCAATGGGAGAAACAATAAATATTCTTTGTTCTCTAGTAATTTGGCTCTAGTTAATTTTATTTTAAATTTGATTTGAGATTAATGCTGCAGGGGAAAGAACAGCTCCAGCAGGGATTCTGGAGAAGAGTTTAGAGGTAGATTAGGCTCCAGAATCTGAAAGAAGAGTGCCAATTTCAATGGAAAGGTTTGAAATACATATTTTTGTAACAAAAGATTAAAGATATCAAAATCACTTTCTTCTAGGTTTGCACATTTTTTTCTCTGTATTCTAGAGGGGAAGAGGTCTAGTTAAGTGTTGTTGAGGGAGAGGAAGCCACAGAAATTATTATTTACCCTTAATTTTCAGAGTGGCATTCTTAGATTTAACCATGTGATGCCCCTTAAAGCCAGTGGAAGCTGCCTGGCTGAATCTCTGCAGAAGTCTTTGAAAAATGTAGTTAAAAATAACACAATAAAACTAATGTTGCATAATAAAGAGGCTTTATTAACAGGTTATCTCTTTGCCTCTTAAATAATAAATAAAATGTCAGGATTTTTAAAAGTATGTAATCTTTGTGAAGCAAAACAAATTAATAGGCATTTACCTAGTCACACAACATTTAGTTTTGTATTTACTCCAAAATGTAATAAAATAAATAAATAATGGGATATCTTTTACTGAGGAGAATGGACCTTTTTTTTAGTACACTATTTCTATAGTGCTTCATTGCAGGTCAGTCTGTTAAAACTAAAACTAATAGTACTGACATTGCAAATAATCATTAGACAAGAAGCAAGACCTGTGTTCTGAAACATGAATATAAGAGAAACAGTCCCATCTTGTATCATATACTGTATAGCTGTCATTTTCCATAAGAAGCTATGATTTAAATTGGCAACTACCCTATATCTGTAATTAGAACTCCCATGGGCATCGATGGATATAGACCAAGGCCTGTATGTGGCTCTTAAAGATAAATTAAGCATTTTTAATTCTTGTAGTATTCAGTCTTTAGGCCTGGAAGTCAAGCTGGGATGGACCAGTCCTGCTGATTCATCGTGTTGATATTCTTAAATAACAAAGCAAGTCTTGCAACCATTTCTACCCATGTTTGATCAGAATTCATTTTACTTCATTATAGTCTATGAATTTGCAGAGAACTCCAGAGAGATGAATAATTTGTTTGGCTAACTTTGTGAACCTTTGAACAGTGATGTTAGAAAAGCTGTAGCTAGATGTGGGGAATTGATTGCTAAATCTGCTGTACCACTGAAATGGTTAATGACACCATTTTCCCCATAGATTCATAGATTCCAAGGCCAGAAGGGACCACTATGATCATCTAGTCTGACCTCCTCTATAACACAAGCCATCTTCTCATTCTTGGAAGAATTATCCCTAGAACTGGGAATTCCAAGATTGAAATGATGTTATTAGATTAAGTTGACTAAATTCTGATTGGTTAAAGCAACAACCTTAATGTTTTCTGAGGCAGTAATTAAAAAGGAAATATGGAGTCATAACTCCCTGGGCTATGCTCTTCTCAGCTATGTAGAGTCACATCAGGCTTGTACTTGGATGTGAAATCTCAAAGAAAAAAAGAAACCAAGTTCCATAGGATGTCGTACTCATGATTCACTATTTGTCTGTCTTCCTTCTAGTCAGTACTGAAACCTGTGGCCCAGCAGCAAAGTCTTGACCACATTTTTAAAGATTCAATGGTATTTTCAGAAGGGTGGGATGCTACTCCTAAAGTTTTGACCGTCTTATAATTTGGTGAACTATGTTCTGCTGATTCAAGTTTACCTCTGTAGTTTCAAATGGAGAAAGGTGTAATTATTTATACAGTCCCACTGGTGGAAGGCTAACCACAAAAATAAGCTTGTAAGAGGAATCTGAAGGTGGGAGAGCAAGGTAGCTCGGTATATTGGAGGAGGGAAGCTGTTCTAAGCATAAGTGACAAGCAAAAAGGTGTGAGTTTGAAGAAGGGATTAAGGGTTCAGTAAATTAAGTAGTATTGCCAGAGTGCAGTGATAAGCAGAGGTGTCACTAAAAATGAGGGCCAAGATGAATGCAAGGGTAGCACTCTGTAGAGCCTTGAAAGCAAGTAAAAAGAGTTAGAACTTGATGCAGACAACCAGAAATGGATCCCAGGAAAAATGTGACATGATCAGAGCATTGAGCAAGGAAGATAACTTTTGCTGAAATACAATGAATGGTTTGGGAGAGGGAGCAATGAGCAGAGATGCTGAAAAGGAGGTGATGGTTATTATAGCACAGGTAAAAGACAATGGAACAAAAGGAAGGTGTAGGTTTCAGAAGTGTTATCTGGCAAAGAAACTAGAGGTGGTGAGAAAGTGGATGTAAGGGGAGAGGAGCAGGAAGGAATATGACACCCAGGTCTCAAGCTTTGGTGATTGTGAGAATGGTGGAATAGTCAATGGAGATAGACTAAGGGGCAGGGAAGATGGCTTAAGAAGTTCAGTTTTAAACATGTTTAATTTGAAGAGGTCCTAGGGAATTCATGAAAAGATAATGTGGAGAGAAGCAATGACATGAGACTGGACAGAGAGACAGGGAGTGATGACAGAAGTCAGCAGATGGTTGTAGAGTGGTTTATTCCCTCTAATTCCCCCAGGGAGCTGAGAGTGTACACAGGAAATACAAAGATTATATTTGCTGGAATGGACAGACACTGAGGAACTTGCCAATAGTTTTATTATTGCTATGTATCAAGGGCATCAGACCACAGATCATCAAGGTATTGTCTCTGCTCCTGGACATGCAAATTGATATACGCCCTTCTTCCATCTCTAACCGGTCAGAAAACTGCACAGCCTCCTTTTGGATGAGGAGTTTGCCAGTCTGATTCGGGGTTTTGTCAACTCCAAGTGTGCTGCAATGCAGCTGCCAGTAAAAAGGCTGATGTTTGTGCAGTGCATAGCAGCACACCTCATAAGTACCAGAGGTCAATGTGAGCATAGGAGATAGGCATAGAATCATAGAAGATTAGGGTTGGAAGAGCCTTTAGGAGGTCATCTAGTCCAACCCCCTGCTCAAAGGAGGACCAACCCCAACTAAATCAAGTTGAGTGGAGAGGATCAGTCTAACTCCTCCAGCCTGACCTGCTAGACTGGAGGAATGAGCGAAGAAGATTAGGCCATGTATTTGCTCCCTAGTCATTGTGGAAGGCTGTTCTTATATGCTGCTATACAGTTGCCATGTTTCACTCCAGAGGTAGTTGCATTTCAATGGTGGGTAAAATGATTCATATATAGTGTGTGTAAAGTTCTTTGGGATAATTCAGGGAAAAAGGTGATATAGTATAAAATCATTGTCATTATTATTAATAATATTTGTAATGGTGACTTCCATCAGTTGGAACTGCATGGGGAGTTATCCATGATCCCCTACAGTAAATATTCATGATATGTATCCTCAGCTTGTGCTCTCTCTCTGATTCAGCTGCTGCCAGTGTATATTTCTAGTTCATCATTTCTCAAAAAGGCAAAAGGATGCTTAAAAGTCCTGGAACTTCTCTCTAACAGCTAATGCAGTTAGAACAGTTCAGACATTGATCAGGACAAATGGCTGCTCCTTTTGGGTGATTCTTGCTCTGCAGATTCATTGTTTTATGTCTCTGAGGACTCTGACAGCGATCAGAGAAAGCGGCTGACTTGCCTTGGGCATATGACATAATCCAAAATTATTTGGGAGGAATATTTTTACAGAACAGCCTCCTTAGTGGCCAGAGCAGTTGAAGAGCTGCATTTCCATTGTCATTCCATTAGCTGTAACAGGAGTTTGTACTTGTTACTCCCTCTGCAGTTCAAGGCAATGCAGCGAGAACTGTAAACAAGCTACTAGTTCTACCTGACTATTAAAAAATCATGTATTCTGCTCAGCTTTGCTAGGTTTTAACTGGGAATTTTAGCTTTCTTTGCTGGGGGAAAAAAGGGAGTTATTTCTCCACAGACAAATTGAAAAGACCAACTTCATACTAACTGAGCTTAACTAATTTTTTGTCTTTACAGTGGTAAGAATGATTTTATGTGTGGGCAAGTCTAAAAAATAATATTAGTTTAAATAATCAGAAAGCCATAATATTAATCAAAGTTACAACAAATGTGACTCTCTCAACTTGCTAGCTGGAACTGCTCAGCTTCTTGCCATTCTCTGCTGACCTGCATATCAAGCTCACCATATCCCATCGAATGTATAACTGTTCAGTTATGTTCATTATAGTACTTCCTATGATATGATACATGCAGCAATGTGAAACCAGTAAACCCTCCAGCCATTTCCGCACAGCCTGCAGTCTCAGCAGCTCTCACAAGTTAAAATAGTTTAGATCTAGTTGTCATTTGGATGGGAGTTGTCAAAGCTGGAAAAGTGCTGCTGGTGTAAGAGGTCATGTTGGTGAGTCAGTTGGTGGCTAGCTTCACTGCAATTCATTACCAAACCTATGTCCTTAGCATGGCATTAACAGGCTTATCCATGGTGGTTGTAAAGCTGTCCTGCAGTGACTCAAGAGCATGAGTACCAACCTCAGGGCAGACTGTTAAGAACCAGGGCACAAACCCCAAACTGGCTGTGAATTCTATATGTAGGTGTCACCAACCAAATGTAAACTCCTCAGGCACTATAACGGCCTAACCATGGAGTCACAGACATGCCCTTTTGGTACTTCAATCTATCTTGCCACCCAGAGTGAGCATACCTTTGTGATAGATGGTCCCTTAATCAACAATATTCAGTCTAAAAGGACCAGTCACTTATGTCAGGTCAATTGCACGTTAGATCTCACACTAAAGACAATATTTGTAGCCAGTCTTATAATAAACTCTATAAACATTTACTAAATAGGGAAAAGGTACAAGAGAGTTATTTACAAGGTTAAAGCAGGTAAACATATGTACACAAATGAGTTACAAGAAGCTTCTGTAATAAACAAGCTCTATATGTCCTTTAGGGATAATCCAGGGTAGCAGCTGAGGATCTCTTCTTGCCTAGTAACCCTTGCCCCCCAGAGACCAAGGAGCATAGAGATCCAGTTCCTCCTTGTTAGGGGTTTTTATTCCCCTCCTGCCTTGTGTGCTGAGCTGTAAACTCAGCTGACGGGAAGAATCCACTTGCATGACTCATCTTCACAGTGGGAGGAGGGAAAAAATCTTTTGTCTTCTTTCATGCCCCACAATAGTCCATCCGGTGTTGCTGAACCTTTTCTGTTCAACAGGATGTCAAACTTTCTGTTGCGGATTGGGGGGCACGTCACAGTAGTAAATGTCTCTCTCCTGTCTGGTGAATTACATAGTCCCAGAGGCTTGCAACACAACCACTCAAATATTATCTTATAATATGGGATATAGATGTTATAAGCGAGCTTAATGCATGCACAGCTCACCGGCATTCAATAAAATCTAAACACTAAACACATTCTTGTAATTCTAATATCTATTTTAACAATAGTAACATACAAGTGAGCCAGACTGATTCCAACTATGTATTTGTTAGTGTTCAGCTGAGACATGGGGACCTTGGCATGAGCTGGCACCTGGTCTGCCAGTGTCATAGTGCTATTAAAAATCTTGCATTTTTGCAAGAGTAGCACCACTACATGGAAAAAGGGAATAGTGCTAACTACGAGAGCCTTCAGCTAGCTGTGTGTTGATTGCTGGCTAAGAGGGAGTTGTAGTTTTGCTGTGCAAATTAGTGAATACCCAGCTGACTAGAGCTCTTAGCTAAGTGGAACCCTCAACTACTGTTAACTAGCCTGCACATTTAAGAACAGCTAAATACTCTTTTGTTTTAAGCATTCAAATGTAGAAATCTAAGAGTAGATTCACAAAGTGCTTAGGCACCTAAATCTGGGTTTAGGCATCTAAATCCCAGTTTTAGGCTCCTCTGAGATCCAACTCCTGTCAAACAATGTAGGCTGCCTGTATTTTCGGGGTAAAAGTTCCCCAGGTGCTTAAGTTTCTGCCTCTGGGCACACACATTGCTGCCTCACTATAGGTGTCCACACCCCACCTACCACCTTATGAGTGATTCATAAACTGGGGAACCATAGGTATTTGCCTGCCGATCTCACATGGGGGTCTGATGTAGTACATGTGCTTAGAGAGCACTTTGTTGATTAGGTCCCATTCAAAATCTGGCCAGATAAGGGGGAGGTGTAGTTATAACTTTTAGTTATAGTTTGTAGTTATAACCACCTTATAACTTTTAGACCAGGGGTTAGGGTACTCATCTGGGGAACCTGGGTTCAATTCCCCTTCTGCGCGAAGGGGAGAAAGAATTTGGGCAGGAATTTCCTACACCTCTCGGGCGCATGTCCTAACCACTGAGGTATGGGATAGTCTGATGTAGGGATCCCTCCGTCTTGCCTGTTCCACTGTATGGTCTGCATGATCAGTTAATAGAGCTATGATCATTTACCCCAGTTATGGATCTGGCTCTCCATTTCTTTATCAATACATTTAAAAGTGCTAATTACATTTCTTTCATCAAAAGAATCATACATTATCAAATAAGTTTACCTACATAAATGAATACAGAAATAGGCATGAATATTTTGCATGTAGTAGCATTATGGATGTGCAATATCCTGATATCCAGGAAAAAATATCAACATTCTATGAATCTGAAAATTGGTATTCCCCCAGTACTGTCAGGTGTGGATATTAGCAGTCCTGAAGGGTCATTGCTAATGATCATCCTTGCATCGACAGGAGGAGGTTGGTTCATTCCACCATATAAGGGGCATTTGAAACTCCACTATTTTGTGATGTCCTTATGTGAAGTAGAGCTGTTTGTTCTTTCTCTGCTCTGATATGTTGCAGCAGATTGTTTTGTAGTCTAATCACCACTTCTGTTTTCCCCTCACTTACACTAGTGTAAATAATGAGTAATTCACTTATTCATGTGCTTAAAATTATGAGAGTGCTTAAATATTTTGCTGGATCAGCACTTAGTGACTCTACCTGCTCTGATCCTTGTAAGTTCTAAATTCTACTCTATTTTATTATGATCCTTCTTACCAAGGCACCTGATTGTCCTCCTTCTGCATATGACAAGACCCTCAGTGCCACTGAAGAACTAAGACCAAGCAACACAAATGGGAAGAAATGACTTTGCACTCCTCTGAATTCTTTCTGAGTTCAATGGAACAGATCCTAAGAGAAGAAAATTAAAATACCTCTGTTTTCTGGTGCTAAACTCAGGCTACCTGGCAAATAAAGATTGCATCCTATTGATACTTTTGTGGAATTTTATTACATTGACGTCAATGGGAGTACTCATGTGCATAAAGTTACATGAGCATTTAAGTGCTTTGCTATATCAGAGCCTAAAAAGAAGCAAATATAAAAGCAACAATAACCGGTCAGGGAGGTAACAACCAGAAGAGCTCTAGAAAAATTTTGTTGTATCACATTTTCTTTTCTTTCGTGTCTCAAAGCTGATTTTGTTTAAATTAACCTCAAAGTTCAGCTCTATCTCTCTGCTTCCACTTGCAATTCACATATCTGTACACACAGGTAAGAGCAAAGGAATCATTATATTTTAATCACCTTGAGCTTCACTATTGCTTCAGAGATTTTTTTTTTTAAACTTTGTTCCTTTGAACATAAAATTCATACTTGACTGCAGGAAACATGGGTTTGCCATATAACTGGACAGTGTCAATTTAAAAATTAATTAGTGTAAAAACATGTTTACTTATCTATGTTACTAATAATACCTTGGATTATGAAAAATGAAATAGTTTAAATTCTGATGGACAGTTCTGTATGCTTTTTTCTCCTTACCGCTCTCATCTTGGAAATCAAGAAAAGTAGTTTCACTTTTGTTGATAGTTTCATTTTCAAGTTATGTAATATTTAGCGTGCATACACAGGAAGGGATTGTTTATTTGTTAAAAGACCATTTCCATTGTGATTATTTTTAGTGGAGACTTTTTACATTGGTTTAGGACAATTTTAAACAGTCCTATCCAAATTTGAATTGATAGTGTCTCTCTGAAGTTTACACTATAGCAGTCCTCTATCATAAGTTTGATTTATATATCTCCCTTTGAAGTGTCAACAAAACCATAACAATCTGTCTGGAAATTCACAGGAGTGAGTTTATTACAGGGCAGAAATATTCTGGAACAGGGTTTAAATTCTCAAAGATTATTTCCTAGAGGCCCCCAATTTGGGGCTTGGAGCTTTAGCCCCATGGGGGTGGAGAGTGTGTGTGTGTGTGCTGGGCTCCTGGATATTTGAAAATATTTACTGGAGCTCTGCTCTGGTGGGCTCCGGCTTAATATAAGCCTTGTTCTAGAAAGTCTGAGGCAAATTGGACACAAAAAAGAATGAACACAGATCAAAATCATTTACAAACTTGGATGGATATTTGGAAAATACGATTTTCAATATTCACTCATTTTTTTTTGTTTACACACTATATTCACCCACTTCATCACTGACTGGTAGCCATCTATGACCTGCATAACCTTTGGTTTTGGCTGAAGGCTTCCACTTAGTGGAAAGGCACTGGAAATTTACTGAGTCAACCGGGGATATTCAAAACCAGAAGTTTGTTGGTTGGATCTCTGCCTAGCGGCATGTAAGCTAAAAATATGCAATCCACTCTGGAAATGGAGAAAAGAAAAACTATTTCCCATATGAGATAATCCATTTTATATTCATGTGCCCAACTGGTATTTGCACAGTTCTCTGTTCATTTATATTTTAATAGCATATTGTAAATACTATCATTAATATTAATCCTGGTATTAATATTAATCGCCTGCTGCTTTCAAAAAAATGCCACATCAAAAACACTACAGCAGGAGCACTTCCATCTCTTTGAGTGAAACAGGAGTTAATACTCAGGCTTCAAACACATAGCAATACACTTCATAGTAAACATTCACTGTGGATTTATGTATGCAAAGCAGTATAGGAAGCACATATGCTAGGCAAAAGGGCAAGTCAAAATTGTTTATGCTTTGCAAGATTTTTTTAAAAGTGTTTATATCCACCCAGTATTTAAAATCACAAATACCAATACTTTATTTTGTAATGCAGCCTCCTAGCCTCCCTCAGGGTACTGTGCCTGCTGGATAGAGCAGGCTCTAGGCTTTTACAATTAAAAGAATCCTTAGAGCTTTGTGTCTCTTGAGTTGTGTTCTGCCACTGTATCTATCTGGATGTTTTGTTGTTGAAGTCTGGTGTGAGCTAGCCGTGCTCCATGCACATCTCTCATTGTACACTGAGCTGTGTTAGTCCTTCTGTTCATTCCTGATTAACATACAATTGCTGTCATTAGAATAGTCAGCATTTTCCAAGAGATATTTGTGATGTTGCACTCCATATATTTATGGAAATATGCTTATGAGTATAAATATAATGTAACTGGAATATTCTTTATGCAAAAGGTCTCTGGTAAGGTATCATTACAAAGCTTATAATCTACTGAGCTTGTTCATCCTATTTGTATGAATGTATCATTCTTGTATCTGAAGCTAGAAATACGAAGTATAACTCTGAAGTCCTATTGTAACTATGCAAAGTGTGGGCCATTAATGGTGTCTTGGAATCTTGATGGCTCCCATTAACTAGGACAATTGGTTGTAAATGGCTCTGTTTACTCGCAAACATTCCTGGTTACCTGCAGGCCAGCCCTGAAAGAGTGGAGAATGAGGTCTTACAGAGACCTGTGATCATGTCACTTGGTACTGGAATCCATCTTAAACCTGGTGCTTTTCCATATAGAAGGAGGGGTGGGGACCGAGAGAGACAAAAGATTCCTGCCTTGTGCCAAAGCTATAAAAGGGGGTGGAACAGAACAAAGGGGACTGCCAGTCATGAGAAATCCTCTAGTTACCACCTTAGCTGGAACTAACAAGAACTGTACCAGGGGAAAGGATTGGGCCCAGACTAGAAAGGAGTCTAGTCTGTGAAAGAAGCTTATTGGAACATCTCTGAGGATGAGATTTACCTGTATTCAGTTTCTTAACATATTAGGCTTAGACTTGCGTGTTTTGTTTTATTTTGCTTGGTAACTTACTTTGTTCTGTCTGTTATTACTTGAAACCACTTAAATCCTACTTTTTATTCTTAATAAAATCACTTTTGTTTATTAATTAACCCAGAGTAAGTGATTAATACCTGGGGGAGCAAACAGCTGTGCATATCTCTCTATCAGTGTTATAGAGGATGGACAATTTATGAGTTTACCCTGTATAAACTTTATACAGAGTAAAACAGATTTATTTGGGGTTTGAATCTCATTGGGAACTGGGTGTTGGGTGCTGGAGATAGGTGACTTGCTGAGCAGTTTTTGGTTAAAATCTGCAGCTTTGAGGGCGTGGACAAGACCTGGGTCTGTGCTGCAGCAGACTAGCTTGTCTGGCTCAACAAGGCAGGGTTCTGGCGTCCCAAGCTGGCAGTGGAAAACGGGCTCAGAGGTAATTCCAGCACGTCAGGTGACAGTCCCAAGGGGGTCAGTGTGACCAAATCCATTACAATATTGCAGAGTTATTTTTCTATTAGGAGAAAAGACTGTCATATCTAATAAAACTGTATGGTATCACTTGGCTAATACTGCCATTTAATGGTACTAGATAATGCCAAATAAGGATTGCATGCACTTTTTGATCAGAGACACTATTCCCATTGACATCAGTGTGTCCAGCTCTTTAAGGTTGTAGTATATTTTTTTCTTAACAATACTCATATCCTACCCATATATATCACTTTCCATCCCTTTATATAGCACCAAACTATAGGCCCACACTAATCACTGATATGCAGCCCGCTCTCTGTAGAATGCCAGCAGCCAGCCTACTATACAACAGTGTGGGGAGGGGAAATCACCAGGACATCAAAGCAAAGCTTAATCTTGCCAGGGGGTCTTTAAAGTTCACACACTCTGTTTTTACAGCCTAATCTAAATACCTAACCCAAACCTAAGCTTCTTTGTACTCTGAGGGTCTCTGGCTGCAGAATGGTCCCAAAGAATCAAAGCTTTATTTTAAAACTCGTTTCTAGCCCTCATGGTTGCATGGAAGACTATGAATATGTGAACCAAACATATACCGATGCAGGGGCATCTTCATATGTTTGAAGAAAGCCTGAACAATTTGCTCAGAGAGGTGTGAACTGCCCTGTCCTTCCCAAAACATTAACTCTGAAAGCTAAATATATCGATATAAATTCAGCACTGTTAGTTATTGATTATTTTAGCAGACATAGCTAGTTAATGTGCTTATCCCATAATCTCAGACTTCTTCCCATGCCACTCCAGGCACCAACAGCCCCAACTATCCCACATACAGATGCCAAAACATCCAGTTGCCCTCTGATAACTTTTACAATGCATTCACTGCCTAAAATGGTGGCATATCAAATTCTGAAATCTAGGTAATTCAAACCAAATTCAGTTTATTGATGAGGGAAACAATTTTGTTCTCAGCAGTGAGAAATGAACTATTGTATTAATTAAATTAAGCACTGATTCTGCAGTCAGCTCCAGGCAGGGAGATGCCTGCACCATTTGGAGCCCTGTGAATGTCATGGTTTCATCAATGTGATTCAGATTGCAGAATCGAGCCTCTTTCAATTAACACAGCAGCTCAGTTCTCACTCCAAAGAGAAAATGTGTTGGCTGTATGTGTAAAAAAGGAATCCTTACCAATAAACTCTACAATATTTAACTCAAATTTAAAAGGTTCCCTTTTAGTCATTGTGATGCTGTATGACTGAAATGTGACCCTGTATATCACTGTTATACAATTGCAACAAATCTTATACAAAGTATGTCATGTGAGGTGTCAATGGAAAAGTTATAACTTGCTCATGTGACTCTAGACTCCATCTTGTGCCTGTACTTTTCCACAAATTGTGCTGTGGGCTTTGTCTGGGACAGTAAAATTCCATCCACATCGGAGAGGGTATAAAAGACCCTGGAAACATCTCCATTTTGTCTTCATTTCCTGCCTCATTTCTCTGGACTGGATTTCTAACAAGGAAGCTCTAAACAAGGACTGATGACCCACAAGCTGTTGGGATAATTTCCTGAGAGACGTTTGCACACTAACAGTTTATTACATCACTGCTTCAAACCTGATGTAAGAACTTTGCAATCATTTGCATGCATATGATTTCCTTAACCATTTTAACTCTATTTCTTTTCTTTTATAAATAAACCTTTAGATTTTACTAAAGGATAGGCAGCAGTGTGATTATTGGGTAAAATCTGAGTTATATATTGACCTGGCTATGTGGCTGGTCTCTTGAGATCAGAAGAACCCTTTGTGTGATTAAACTGGTTTTCAGTTACCACTCATCAAGTCTAGTGTCTGGGTGGTGATAAAAGTGCTAGAATGCTTAAGGAGACTGCATTTTGACTAACTGTTAACCAGTGTGATGAAACAGAAGCTTCATTTTGTGACTGGCTGGGTATATCTAATGATAGAATAACCACCAATTTGGGGTGAGACTGCCCTATTTCTCAGCAATTTGTCCCGAATCTGGCATCCTCAGCTGTGACCCACCGAGGCACGGTGACACTCATCCTAATCAGATTGCGTTGGAATATACCTTTCTATATTTATTAACAAAGAATGATGGCATTTGAACTGTGTCCAGCATTCTTTGTGGTTCCAAGGAAGCCTCCATGACTGGAGCAGAAACGCTGCCACTCTGGGGACTGAATGGTATAAGGAACTTCCATCATCAGCGGGACTAGTCGTATTTACAAAAAGAAAATCAAAAACCATCCCACCTTTCTTGAGGTAGTTTGGATCTTCTGTTGTGAAGCATGCAAAAATCTACCCAGTCCTTAAGAAACCATCCCTGGATGATAATGATCAATGATGTTATCACCGTGCCTCAACTTTCCTTTCCTAGGCAAATGCATAGAAAAAGTGGCAACAACCATACACTACAAAGATGGCCGACCTCCTTATCACTAAGATCAAACCTCAGTGCATATATTGCTTGACCTGCTGGCAAATATTGACGTCATTGATCTAAAGATGATGCCAGCCTACAGTCAAGACCTAGCAAGGGTAGAGAGTATCATTAGCTCTACACTCCTACACTCACTATGTGATTTTTAAGAGATGGCCATGCAGGCACTTCCACTGTGAGCTTAAAATTTGCTGTCTGTGATTACTCAAGCATGCAAGCTGAGCATTAGCTTCCCATGATGAACTGTGTGAGTAAATCTTCATAATCTGAATGTTCAGAGAGGGCAAGTACAAAATAGGGTGTAAACATAGCTAAGTGAACTCATTTGAAACTCAGTCAAAAGCTGGTGGAAAATTATAGTAGTGATTATTTACCTACACTTTTGGTCATCGAATCAAGGGTTTCAAGAGGTCTGTCAGCTTTCTCAGGGAGTCTTGATTTATGACTGATTTCTACTGGCAGCACTCAGCCCAAATCCAATTTACTGCCTGGACGGGGAATGCGTAAACTACACCAGCATCTAAGAGGAGTAGACAGTACTGAAGCCACAAAAAGTTAAATATTTCTCCAGAACCAATCATACTGCCACATCCTTACATACTGTTCGTACAAAAGTGGCAGCGATGTAGGATGTATGAATTATCCATCTGACTATCTTAAGGTTTAATACTGCTGGCCATCAGTGTAGTATCTGAGAGCCTTCCATTTAAAATCAATAGCAATTGTGAAGACTCTACTGGACTTCATGGAGTTTCTGGTTCTTCTCCTTTTTTGGGGTAGGGAATTTTTTATTTATAAAATAGATTTTATTAATTTCTTCTTCTTTGATATGAATTTAGGCACAAGGGATGATTTAGAGGTAGCAGTTAGTTCTGCTTTAATGGTGACCCTAAAAGTCTCCTGTAGGGGTCCCTCGCTCTCCCGGTCAGAGGGAGGCCACTCTGGCTGGCCCACTCTGGTCCGGACCAGAGTCTGCAGGGTAGCCGGGGGCCCACAATAGGGCTGGGCGATCAACTGTCACTACCAGGCTTTGGCCTGAGCTGGGGTAGCTCAAGTGGTCAGCCCCTCAACACAGTCTGTCAGGGGTGGCTCCAGCCTGGGCAGACCTCAAGGAGTCCACAAACAACAAGTCTTCAAGGGGGGCCCCTGGCCTGGGTGGAACCCAGGCAGCCAGCGAGCAAACAGTCTTTACAGGGCTGGCTTTAGCCTGAGTAGGGATCAGGCAGTCAGCAAACAAACAGTCTCTCCAGGTGAGTGATAAGGGAGCTCCTGTCCTGGGTTAGAGCCTCCTTGCACCGTATAGGGGGTCAGCCACCCGGGGTGGGATGGCAGGGAGACGCAGGCCCACCCTACTCCACCACATCCCAGTCCAGGGCCCTGGCAGGGACAGGATTGGCTGCCCCGCGTCGGCAGGGATTCAGCCACAACACACCAACTGACCCACGCCGGGCTCTGCAGCTGGCTGCTCCGGGGCTGCTACAGTGACCAGACAGCAAATATGAAAAATCGCGACAGGGGTATATAAGAAAAAGACCCAAAAATCAGGATTGTCCCTATAAAATCAGGACATCTGGCCACCCTAGGGGCTGTCTCTGGGCTACTTCCTGCCTCCCCAGGTTTGGGTACCTGCGGCCTCCAGGCCTCTTCTGGCTCCTCGGGGCAAACCGCAGCGGGTACTCCTGGCCAGTCCTCGTCCATGCCTGGGGATCGGGAACTGCCAGGCACAGGTTCCTCTCAGGGCCTCTGGAGAACAGGCCAAGCATCCTCCATTGCAGGCTTTCCCCCAACTGTGCTGCCGGGCCGGCCTTTTATACTTCCGGCCACGCCCCGGTCCTTCCGACGAGGGGGGCGGGGCTATCTAGGCTCCGCCCTCCAAGGTGCATGTAGTGGTCCCTTGCTCTCCCACTCTGAGGGAGGCCACTCAGCCTCACTACACCTCCCATTTACTTTAGCGCCCTTTAAAATCTTAGAGTTCAATAATTTAAACAGGAGTTAGTGATTGACATGTGAACATGACACTGTCTAATGATATGGAGATAATCTGGTGGCCAGGAAAGAAAATACCTACTCTATGGTCTTAAATATTCTTATACTCTAAAAGCTGTTTACAAAAACTGTGGATTTTTTAAAAATACAATAATTTATTTATGAAACCAGAGTTTTAAGAAACTACCTTGTCTTTCCAGTGCTTTGACCCAATTTGCCAGTTACCACACTGTCTGATGGTTCCACAAATCATCTGGCATTATATCATATCAGACAAGACAGTATCATGGGTGACTGACAAAAGCCCTCATATGCTGGGGCTCACAAAATGACATTAAGTTAAAAAAAAGGGGGGAAACTAAAGCAAATCTTTAATTTATCAAGCTACTTTATTTAAAAAAAAATATTTTCCCCCCCAAAATGTTGTTTTAGGCCCCAGTCCTACAAATACTTAAGCACACAGTGTAAATTGTTCAGAAGGAATATTTAGTGGGCCTCTTAAAATAAAGGTATTCATCAGCATAAGTTTCCAGTACATAATACAAATAGTATGAATGATGGAACTGTACATCTTGTTCCAAATCCGTGGCTTTCGTTTTTCTTTTAATCCACTTTCAAGATTCAAAGTCAAACAGCAACTGTGTTTAAAACCTTCTACATCAGTAACTGGGACTGAAGATGACTTGATCTAGTAGTAAGCATTGTCCAAGACAGAGTGAGTGAAATCCTGTCCCCACTGAAATCAAGAGCAAAACTCCCATTTACTTAACTGGGACCAGGGTTTCACCCTATATTTTTAAGAACATCAGAAGGTAGCGACATTGCAGTGCTGTTAATAGATAACAAAGAAGGTAACTGCAACTTTCTTTTTCTGATGGAAGCCCACTCTGTGCTGATGAATGCTTGTTGAT
Source organism: Terrapene triunguis (assembly GCF_002925995.2). Classification (NCBI taxonomy): domain Eukaryota; kingdom Metazoa; phylum Chordata; order Testudines; family Emydidae; genus Terrapene; species Terrapene triunguis. The sequence goes on along the minus strand of NW_020664417.1, from coordinate 57,824,895 downwards.
TTAAGAACTACATCACCAGCTGCACTACCTGGCTAAAATCTGGTAATCTGATCAGGGAAAATCCTGCCCTTACTGTTGAGGAAATATGAAGGTGGGGGAGTGGAGCGGTGTGTGTTGTGAGTGTACTCTCAAGGCCAGCTGCTGGTGCAGGGCAATATGGTTAAGTGTAACTAAAAGGTAATGTGTGATGGGAGGCACCTTAGTACTCCTCAAAGAAGCAGGAGTGAACATCCATACGACTGATCATAGCATATTCTGTGGGTGGCTGAGGGTATGCATACAGCTTTCCAGAGATGAGATCTATTTATGCCATGGTGTATCAGCAGCCATGGTAGCAAAGCCCCTGCCTACCATTCTCCTGAACACTAGGTAATTCTCCTGCTGCATGCATGCATGCACGCACTAGGCATGGGGGTGAAAGATCCTTGCGTTCACTTCCCTTCATAGTCCACCTGCCCAGCTGAGGACAGAATTTATCTCCATGACATACCTGGTAAAACCTTACTTATGTGTTTTACAAAATGTTGGCAATGTTGTGCTTTCATCTGTAATACCTTTCAAAATGTCATGTTTCATTCTGAATGCACTGGCCAGAAAAAGCAGTGCAGGTATAGAATAAACTTGTGACCTGAAATGCACTAAAGCTCAGCAGTCCATCAACTGATAGTCCTTTTGTTTGCTTTTATACTGGCAGTCTGATTTCTTAGTGTATGACAATGTGATTCTTTCTATGAAAAAATGTTCTATGTACCTTGAATATAAGAATTTAAATAGGATCCTCTAGAAAGTCCATTTAGTGGAAATTATTCCTGTTTTCTATTTTTTGTTCACTGTCATGAGAACATAAGCCTGGCCATACTGGGTCAGGCCAAAGGTCCATCTAGCCCAGTATCCTGTCTTCCGACAGTGGCCAATGCCAGGTGCCCCAGAGAGAATGAACAGAACAGGTAATCATCAAGTGATCCATCCCCTGTCGCCCACTCCCAGCTTCTGGCAAACAGAGGCTATGGACACCATCCCTGTCCATCCTAGCTATCCTCCATGAACTTATCCTCCTGATGGACCTATCCTCCATGAACTTTTTCTAGTTCTTTTTTGAACCCTGTTACAGTCTTGGCCTTCACAACATCTTCTGGCAAGGAGTTCTACAGGTTGACTGTGAGTTGTGTGAAAAAATACTTCCTTTTGTTTGTTTTAAACCTGCTGCCTATTAATTTCTAGTTCTTGTGTTATGAAAAGGAGTAAATAACACTTCCTTATTTACTTTCTCCACACCGGTCATGATTTTATAGACCTCTATAATATCCACCCTTAGTCATCTCTTTTCCCAAGCTGAAAAGTCTCAGTCCTATTAATCTCTCCTCATAGGGCAGACGTTCAAAACCCCTAATCATTTTTGTTGCCCTTTTCTGAACCTTTTCCAATTCCAATATATCTTTTTTGAGATGGGGCGACCACATCTGTGCACAATATTCAAGATGTGGGCATACCATGGATTTATATAGAGGCAATATGATATTTTCTGTCTTATCTAGCCCTTTCTTAATGATTCCCAACATTCTGTTAGTTTTTTTGACTGCTACAGCATTGAGTGGATAATCTAATAATCAGGGGGTAGCCGTGTTAGTCTGTAGCCACAAAAACAACAAGCAGTCTGGTGGCACCTTAAAGACTAACAGATTTATTTGGGCATAAGCTTTCGTGGGTAAAAAACCCACTTCTTCAGATGCATGGAGTGCAAACTACTCTGTCACTCCATGCAGCTGAAGAAGTGGGTTTTTTACCCATGAAAGCTTATGCCCAAATAAATCTGTTAGTCTTTAAGGTGCCACCGGACCCCTTGTTGTTTTAGTGGTAATAATATTAAGCATATCAATTAGTACAGACTTCAACTCCCCCAATATAGTGAACTCCTAACATGTCAAATGGCATCAGACAATTTCTGTTTTTTCACAGAGAGTAAATTAACATTAGACTGGGTAATAGTAACAGCTATCTTAGATAAAATAATCAATCTGCTGTTGAGTTATAATAAGGTAATTTCTTCTTGTTACATAATATGCTCAGGAGGTCATAATATATATTGATCCAGCCATTCTCAATTTGTTATACTTTGTATAGCATGGTAGAAATAAATAAATGTTTATCAGCAGGGATAAATGAAAAGTGGTGATTAAACTTAAGAAACTATGTTGAAGATTAAAGCTATATAAAGTATTCTATAACATGCTCCTTCAATGTGAGAAAATTCTCTTGCTAATGCACCTTGAATACAAATTGCCTGAATTGAATTTTTCTTATACCTATATACATATATAATAAGATTGAGTCAGAAAATTAATTGTATTTTTATCTCTTGATAAATTTCAGCATCAATGCTAAATTAGTTTGTTTGAACTTTTCAGCACTATCACATAACTATTTTTGCTTTGATTTCTATGGTTGCTTATTTCTTTTTTAAATTCTATTCTTGCTGATAAAATTCATGTTTACAATAATTCCCAAACATGCACTTTAGCTAAGGAAGAGAGAAAAAGGTGAGAAATAGGGTGTGGGTGATTGGTTAATTAAAACAATTAAACAACTTCTGTTTTATAATCTATCTGACATCAACATGGAATAATCAAATATCCATTTTACTTCACACCATATGGATCAATAGCTTCTTTTCCTAATAAAGGTCAAGATCATATTTCTTTTCACAAATTATGTAAGGTATAGGATACACAAAGAATATTTTTCAGCTAAAACAAGCTTAGCATGTTTTGTACTGACAGGCTAGGGAGATTCCCTTTCCGGTTACTTCAGAGTAAAGGAACTGATGGGTCTGATGAGATCTGGGGGTCTGAAGACTTCTTTGATTTACTTCACTGTAATCCATGAGGGAATTAACATCCACGATTACTCTCACCAGCATGAGTAAAGCAAACATTTAGGGTAAATTACAAAAAAAAGTGAGGCTATTTTTGTCTTAAAGAAGTGACCTGGACTATCCAGAATGTAATGTAATTAATCCTCTCCTTTTAAAGTCAATACCAAATTTCTCATTGATTTCAAAAGTGGGTTGGTTAAGACACATAGTAAGGAACATAAAAATGGGACAAAATCCCTAAGAAACCGTTTCACTCATTGTGATCCTGTATGTTTGAAATATGACCATGTATAGCACTGATATTGCCATTGTTAGACAATTGCAATACATTTTGTACAAAGTATGTCATGTAAGGTGTGTGACAGACCCAGACCAGTGGGGTACAGGAGTCTGGTAGAGGGCAAATATACTGGTCACTGGATGAGTAGTTTTCTGTTCCCTGAGTGACCAGAGAAGGGGCTGCACTAGAGTAATCAGGAACCTGCTAGAACCAGTTAAGGCAGGCAGGCTAATTAGGACACCTGGAGCCAATTAAGAAGAAGCTGCTAGAATCAATTAAGGCAGGCTAATCAGGGCACCTGGGTTTTAAAAGGAGCTCACTTCAGTTTGTAGTGTGAGAAGCTGGGAGCAAGAGGTGCAAGTAGCTGAGAGTGAGAGGGTGTACTGCTGGAGGACTGAGGAGCACAAGTGTTATCAGACACCAGGAGGAAGGTCCTGTGGTGAGAATAAGGAAGGTGTTTGGAGGAGGCCATGGGGAAGTAGCCCAGGGAGTTGCAGCTGTTACAGGAGGCACTATAGACAGCTGCAGCCCATAGGGCCCTGGGCTGGAACCCGGAGTAGAGGGCGGGCCCGGGTTCCCCCCAAACCTCCCAATTAACCTGGACTGTGGGTTCTTCCATAGGGGAAGGTCTCTGGGCTGTTCCCCAACCCACATGGTGAATCTCTGAGGCAAGAAAATCTGCCAATAAGCGCAGGACCCACCAAGATAGAGGAGGAACTTTGTCACGGGTGTCAATGGAAAAGTTATGATTTGCTAAATAAAATTACCTGTTTAAATCCATGTATTATCATTGTATCTGAAGTTATAAATATTGGTTATATACATGTATCACAAATGTATTTGTTTCTGGGGAAACACCCAGAAAGTAGTTTACATCCAGTCTAGCCAGCACAGTTGTGTATGGACTATTCAAATTTGATGGTCCATCAAAGACACTAGTGCTCACAATGGGCCATAAAAGAAACTCCTTCCCTCCAGTTGGTTCTTTCTGCAGATGCCTCCTCCTCCAGGGGGGCCAATGGCTACCTGATGTGAGTCATCAAGCCATGTAAGGACATGCGATATGCTCATGTGACCCTGAACTCCATCTTTTGCCAGTAACTTTCAAAAAAATGGGCTTTGAACTTTGTTTGAAAAAGAAAATTTCTAGGAAAAGGGTATAAAAGACCCCTGGAATGACTCCATTTTGCTTCTTTCCCGCTCTGATTGTCTGGACTGTAGATTTACAACTAAAAGGAGCACATTGAACTATGGACTGAGGACCTTCCAATCTTTTGGAAATTACCAGAGACTTTACAAGCCAGCAGTCACTGCTTCAAACCTGATATAAGGACATTGCAATTATTGTTTGTATATGACTTATCAAACATTTCCTCTCCTTTTATTAATAAACCTTTAGATTTTAGTTACTAAAGGATTGGCAACAACATGATTATTGGGTAAGTTCTGAGTTATATATTCACCTGGCTAAGTGGCTGATCTCTTGAGATTGGAAGGACCCTACATTTGATTAAATTGGTTTTCAGTAACCACTCATCATAGAGTCCAGTGTCTGGATGGTGAGATGAGGGCTGGGATGCCTAAGGAGACTGCATTTTGACTTCTTGTTAACCAGTGTAATGAGACAGATGTTTACTTTTATTGCTGGCTGGGTATAATCTAATGAAAGAATAACTAGTTATTCTGCCCTATTTTTCAGTAAGTCTGTCCTATTTCTCAGTAGTTTGTCCTAAATCCGGCATTCTCGGCTGTGCCTCAGTGAGGCACAGTGACACTAAGTCTTGCAATTACTTTATATATTCCGAGCCAAATAATGCTGTGAGTTACATACATTTAAAGCATGAATGACATATTTCTTCATAGGTTATGTAAATATGAAGCAAAACTAGTCAAAGAATACATCAGATTTAAGATTCAGAGATTTGTTGATATTAAGGCCACAAGGGACCATTGTGATCATCTAATCTGACTACCTGAATAACACAGATCATAGGACTTCCTTGAATTAATTTCTTCTTCAAGTCCAATAGCTGTGATTGAACCAAATTATATCTGTCAGAAAACCGTCCAATCTTGATTTAAAAATTTCTGTGATAGAAAATCCACCACAACCCTTGCTAAATTGTTCCAATGGTTATTTACCTTCACTATTAAAAATCAGTGCCTTATTCCTACTCTGAATTTGTTTAGCTCCAACTTTCAGCCATTGGACCTCATTATACTTTCTTCTGTTAGAAGAGTGTCAAATTTCTGTTCCCCATGAAGGAACAATGATCCAGCCCACCTCTTAATCTTCTTCTGATAAGCTAAATATATTGCGCTTCTTGAATCTCTCACTATAAGGCATGTTTTCCAATCTTTTAATAATTCTTATGACTCTTCTTTGAATGCTCTCCAATTTGTCAACATCCTTCCTCCAGTGTTGACACCAAAACTTGACACAGTATTCCAGTAGTGATTTCACCAGTGCAAAATGCAGAGGTAATATCACCTCCCTGCTCCTACTCATGTTCCCCAGTTTATACATCCAAGGATCTTATTAGCACTTTTGGCTATAGTCTCACATATAGTGTTGTCCACTGTGACGCCTCATCATTTACAGAGTCACTGCTTCACAGAATACAGTCTCCAATCCCCTTATTCCTAGATGTATGCCCTTACATTTGACCATACTGAAATGCATATTGTTTGATTGTACCCACTCTACCAAGCAGTCCATATTGTTCAATATCTCTGATCAGTCCTCTTCATTATTTACCACTCCAGCAATCTTTGTATCATCTGCAAACTTTATCAATTTACTTTGTTACCTTTATCGATGATCTGCAAGAAATTAAATAGCATAGGGCCATGAACCAATCCTTGTGGGACCCCACTAAAATATACCTGCTTCATGATTATTCCCTGTTTACACTTACCTTTTGGGACCTATTATTTAGCTAGTTTTAATCCATCTAATATGAGCCATGTTGATTCTGTACCATTCTATCTTCTCAATTAATATGTAGGGCAATACCAAGTCAATTGCCTACAGAAATGTAAGTATAATACATCCCTACTATTGCCGTTAGCAACTAAATGTGTAATTTCATAAAAAAGATATCAAGTTATTTTGACAAGATCTATTTTCCATAAACCCCACATATTATATAACTGTCTTTTAGTTACATATTAATCAAATCCCATATCAGCCATTGTATTTTTTGCTAAGGATCAGTGTCAGGCTCACAAACCTATAATTACCTGGATCCTCCCATTTACCTTTTTCAGATATTGGCACAAAATTAGATTTCTTCCAGTCTTCTGGAATTTCCCTGGTGCTCCAAGACTTATTGAAAATCAACATTAATGATCCAGAGAACTCCTTGATCAGGTCTTTTAAAATTCTTGGATGCAAATGTCACCAGCTGGTTTGCCCTTTGAAGCAAGTTGGGCTCAGCCTTGTCCATGACTTAGTAGTTATTCTTTGGCTTCACTGATGAGTTGGCAATATAAGGACTAATTAGTCATCCTAGCTGGGTGTAATGCAGCTTACTTAGAAAGACTGACCTCAGCTGTGGTGGTGAAGCAGGGAGATCACTACTTAAATAGAGGTGGGAACTGAATGAAGGAAAGAAGAGCCTGGAGAAAGGAACAATGCGAGTTTTTCTCTAGGAAGAGCCTGAGGAAATCAGGAAGAGTCACCTATATGGAGCAAAGTTGGCTTCTCTGGGGGATCCCATAGATAAGGCTTACAAGGAGCAGGGAGATTCTCAGAGGTAAACTGCTGGAGTCATTGCTGAAGGGAAACAGTGGTTCAAGAGAATCTCTGCAGACAGCAGGAAGCAATGGGTTTCTGTCAAGCCCAAGTTGGATAGAAACACTACCAGTTTGGATGGTTTTTGTTGAACTTTAAGTTGGACCTTTACTTGCCCTGGAAAGGGAATGAACTGTAATGTGACTTGGCCAGAAGGCTGAGCCAGCGAACACCCAGAGAGGGAGTTGAGAGAAGATGTCAGCTGGGATGGGCCAAGGAAGTGGCTACCAGGGGTATATGTGGGGTGTATTCCCCTGCAATGCCATGTCTGGGGATGAGAGAGCACCCTACTGGTGAGGGTGCTCTTACAGCAAATTATCCAGACTTGTTGATTTAAAAATGTTTAACTTACTTGCTGTGACTTAATATCCCCCTTAATTACTATTGGAAAGGAATTATAATATAGTATGGATACATCATATGGCTTTTCCCCAAATACAGAACAGAAATATTTATTGAACACTTCTGCCTTATCTTCATTATTATTGACAATGCTACTGTGTTCATGTAGTAATGGACCAGTATCCATTGTTAAGTGTTTTTTTCTTTATTTTGTTTCTAATCTACTCAAATTCCTTATTTTCCTTAACTCTGCTGTCCATAGATTTCTCTATTCTTTTTCTTCCCTTATCTTTCTACAATTTCTAGCTTCTAATTTATAGTCATTGCTCTCAACTTTAATTTCCATTTGTTTTATATAAAAGCTACTTTCAGTTTTCCTCTAAGCCTGATTTGGTGTGTTTAGCTGGTTTGGGGTGAAAACTACCACACACTCAGAGCCAAGACACTGGTATTTTAATTCAAACTTTTATTAGAATCAAATACATGGCCTTATATTTATAATTACTATAAAAGCAATGAATGACATAGGATGGTTATGATGGATTTTTCCTATGAATCTGACTCTATTCTTGTACTCTACCATAATTATACTTTCCCATATTATCTATCCAATAACTTGTACAATATGCATGCAGTTTATATACATTTTACTGTCCATGCTATTTTCATGTCACCTTGTCTTTCTCAACCATGTCTCTGATCATACCACTGAATGTAAGTACTTTCCTGTTTTTTTTCCGGTACAGCGGCTTTTTGTCAGTACCTTTTGTGTTTTACTGACTAACTTCCTTTTATATAAGCCCTTCCACAGAGTACAAAACACCATCTTCATCCAACATAGCTGTAAACGTTATTTAAGCAAGTCACATGAGGTTGAATTCAGCAAGCATCACTCATGTCCAGCAATGACTAGGTCAAAGTCAGTTACACTAAGCTAAGTATTACCTTGGCCTCTTCAAACTCATACACTATAAATGACACCTGCTTATAATATTTCTAATACCAGTGTAGCCCTCTTTCTTGATTGTGGGAATTTGGGGCATCTAGTAAAATGTTCTTAAACAGTTCCCAATTGTGTTTTTGTTTAAATTCATTCTTCCAGCTGATTTAGTTTATTATTTTCAGCTTTGTGAAACTGGCCCTCTTAAAGCACAAGGGCCAGATTTTAAAAGGCATTTAGGTGCCTAAAGATGCAGAGAGGTGCCTAGTGGAATTTTCCAAAGGTCCTAGGTGCCTAACTCCCATTGATGTCAAAGGTTGGAACTTCACTATGTTTGTATGTAACAAATGTAATTCAGTCATGATCACTTGCACCCAGCAGCCACCAACTTTTAGTTCTGAGATCAATTCCTCTTTTTATCTATCAAGATGAGACCGAATGTAGAATTCCTCCATGTTAGATGGGACACTTTTTGAGTTAAGAAACGGTCATCTATAACTTTTACAATTTCCAAGGATACTTTAGTACTGGCAGCATGAGATATCCAGCATATGTTACTCAAATTTAAGTCCCTTGTACTAACAGTTTTTCCCCCTACACATTATAGATAGGCACCTAAGGAGCCAGTGACCCTGTTCTCTAGTGTGGTTTGGCTGCCTGTAGCAGACACCAACTAATACCCCATTTTGTGCTTTATCTCTTAAGACATTGTTCCATATGTGTTCAAGATCATTTGACAGGTAGCACTATTTTTGACACACAGTGTCTGTAACAGGGGTTCCATCTCCACTCCTGTCTTCCTCTGTGCACAGTGACTGCTTGGAGACTTGCAGCTTTTTCCCACTCAATCCTTCAAAAATAGATTATAACAATTGATTTTAACATTCCAATCATGCAAAGCTTCCCATCAGGCTAGTTCAACTAGGTGAACTTATGTTCATAAAGGAACAATTCCTGTTCTTCTTGCTGATTACCTAGACACCTAGCATGGGTGTGTAGGCAATTTAAATAATTTCTTCTCTTCATGTCCCTTTGTTCCTTGAATAATTTTGTTCTCAACATCTTGATTTTTTTTTTTTCACTAAATGAGTGTTCATTTGTATCCTCATTTCACCCTACCGTCTTGTTTTTAGTTTAAACCCTCCTGAGTCGCCTAGTTAGCCCCTCCCCTGGGAGATTAATTTCTCTTGTACCGAGATGAAGTCCATCCAAACTATCCAGCCTTGTTGCCCCTGAGAAGGTGGCAATCCTCTACCTCACATCAGTGACCTACCCAGTGGTTCTCTTCCAGAATCTTCTGTCTTCCTATGCTTTCAGGACTGGAAGGATCTCCGAGAAGATCACTTGGACATTCCTTCCCTTCAGCACCCTTACACGTTCCTTGAATTGTCTATAATCTGCGAGGCATTGTGTGAAAGTGTTGTTAGTGAAGTTATGCACCCTCACCAGTGGATCCTTTCCTGGTGACTTAAGATGCCTATCCAGTCTTAGAATGATGACTTGTGTATTGGTTCAGGGAAGACTGCATATCATCCTATTGCCCACCTGTTTCTTGGAAGACATCCTTTCGATTCTTCTTAGCACTGAATTCTTGGCATGAAGGTCTGTCTTTGGATGGTAGGAGATCTTTGTGGGTACACTTCCTAGTCTTATGGATTGGGCTGAGTAGCCATCCACAGGTGTGTCCTATTCAGCTCTCCATTCCGTTCAACTAGCTGGATCTTCAGATATATTTTCTGCTGTTTTTATGATAAACTGTTAATTATAGCTTTGTAAATTCCTCCTGGTTCTCTCTTTCAGGGTGTGGAAAACAAATATATGCCCTTCAGCAATTTCCTAAATTAAAGCTTTTTAGGTCCCAGTCTGCAAAAATGAATTGCCTTTGAAACAAGAATCAATTTGTATCAGATGCAAAGATATTGCTTAAAACTACAAATCAATACAGTAATGTGGCATAATTTTAACACTTTTTTTTTGAGAGGTGTACTGTTAGAGGTACCAAAGCTTTAATTAGTCTTCATGCAACAACTGATTTTAACACGTGTAATCTTGGCACACCATTCAGTGTGTTGAAAATAAAGTAAGGCGTTCATATATGAAATTTATACAATTAAGAGTCAAGAGCTTCAGGCACCTCTGTCTCTTGATATCAACAGGGGGAAGAGTCTGTGTCTAAAATAAAAGCCAGATTCTCAGCTAATGATATAGTTTTGGTGTAGCTACCTCAAAGTCAACAGAGCTATATCAATGTACAGCAGTTCAGAATTTGGCTCTAATTTTTAATACTATAATTCAGTCATTTAGCCTTGGAATATTCATTCATAGGGTTTCTCCAGTGCACAATATAGTACATTGGTTTGCACAGTGCATCAATATTTGTACACATTGATAGAACAATTATAATTTAGTTTTATTGCTGAAGATGGAATATCTTTGTTTGACAGATGCAATTGTGCTTGGGTTTCAAAAGACATTTATTTTGCATTTTTAACTTCTAGACTGACGAGGGAATTGCTAATGAAAACAAAATTTAGCAAGGACAGAATGTGGTTCAGTATAAACAAGGGAAAGAAGTGCACCTCTGCTTTATTTTCCTACAGTACATTGAACATTGTTCATGATGCTATTTTAAAAGAAATGAGGTGCACAGGGTGTTGCTAGAAAGAAATTGGTTTATTTCTATATTTTAGAGGCTATGTCAGCGTTTGTCTTAATTTTCTGGGTAAGACCAGAATACAAAACTGATCCCATAACTTACTGTATAAATACAACAGGGCAATTAAAAGGTACTGTGACTCTTTGAAGTTATTAAAGCAAATCATTAAAATCAAATTATGAATACAAGAATGTATATAAATGTTTATATATAATATTGCTGCAAAGATATCATTGTTTCTGTATCTTCAGAAAATAGAGATTTGATCATTTTATTAATGCTGCAACTCAGTCTCTTTTTACACTAGTGTAATAAATACAGTAGAACCTCAGAGTTATGAACACCTCAGGAATGGAGGTTATTCGTAACTCTGAACAAAACATTATGGTGGTTCTTTTAAAAAGTTTACAACTGATCATTGACTTAATACAGTTTTGAAACTTTAAAATGCAGAAGAAAAATGCTGCTTTCCCTTCACTTTTAGTAGTTTGTTTAGCACAGTACTGTAGTGTATTTGCTTTTTATTAAGCAACAGAGGGTCCTGTGGCACCTTTAAGACTAACAGAAGTATTGGAGCATAAACTTTCGTGGGTCTTGCGTCTGAAGTGGGCATTCACCCACGAAAGCTTATGCTCCAATACTTCTGTTAGTCTTAAAGGTGCCACAGGACCCTCTGTTGCTTTTTACAGATTCAGACTAACACGGCTACCCCTCTGATGCTTTTTATTAATTATTTGTCTCTGCTGCTGCCTGATTGCATAGTTCCAAATGAGGTGTGTGGTTGACTGGTCAGTTCGTAACTCTGGTGTTCGTAATTCTGAGGTTCTACAGTAGAATTTTTTTCTTCTGTTAATAATGGGATTAATTCTAATCTCACTTGTGTGCTGATCCTGTAGTGTTCAAGTCTGTGGGAACTTTATTGCCTTTACTGGGAATAGGATCACGAGCCCATGCTGGTGTTATTAAGGAGTAACTCATCTAAATTGAATGGAGTTATACCAGGGTAAAGCCAGTATATGTAAGAATCAGAATCAAGCCCACTATCCACTGTCACAGATAGGGACCTCATTTCTACTTTGCTTACTCTTGATTTACCCCGGTGTCATTCTGAAGCAAATGGTGTATACTGGAATGGTGTATACTGGCATCCTACTCCATGAGTAAGGATCCTCAGTGTTTTGATAATTATAAATGTCAAATTGTGCTCTCAGGCATGCCACTGTAAATCCAGAGTAACTCCTTTGAAGAATTTTTAAAAATTGCAATTAATCAGTTTTAGTCACACTGTTTAATAAATTTCAACTGGTATTCTATTATTTAATATTTTGGATTCTTTTTACATTTTCATATATTTTGTATTCTGTGTTGTAATTGAAACCAAAGTATGTTATTTTTTGTTATAAATATTTGCACAAAAATAGTATTTTTCAGTTCACCTCATAAGTACTCTAGTGCAATTTTTTGTCGTGAAAGGCAGCTTACAAATGTAGATTATAATTTTTTTGTGTTACATAACTGCACTCAAACAAAACATTGTAAAACTTCAGCGCCTACAAGTCCACTCAGTCCTACTGCCAATCGCTAACATAAGCAAGTTTACATTTACAGGAGATAATGCTGCTCTCTTCTTCTTTACAAATGTCACCAGAAAGTGAGAACAGGCATTTGCATGGCACTTTTATAGCCAGCATTGCAAGGTATTTACATGCCAAATACACTAAAGATTCATATGCCCCTTCATCCTTCAGCCACCATTCCAGAGGACATGCTTCCATACTGATGATGCACGTTTTTAAAAAAGTGTTAATTAAATTTGTGACTGAACTCCTTGGGGGAGAATTGTATGTCCCATGCTCTGTTTTACCTGCCATATATTTTATGTTATAGCAGTCTCGGATGATGACCCAGCACATGTTGGTCATTTTAAGAACATTTTCACTGCAGATTTGACAAAATGCAAAGAAGGTACCAATGTGAGATTTCTAAAGATAGCTATAGCATTTGACCCAAGGTTTAAGAATCTGAAGTGCCTTCCAAAATCTGAGAGGCACGAGGTGTGGAACATGCTTTCAGAAATCTGAAAAGAGCAACACTCTGATGTGGAAACTACAGAATCCGAACCACCAAAAAGAAAATCAACCTTCTGCTGGTGGCATCTGACTCAGATTATGAAAATGAACATGTGTTGGTCCGCACTGCTTTGGATTGTTATCGAGCAGAACCCATCATCAGTGTGGACGCATGTCCTCTGGAATGGTGGTTGAAGCACGAAGGGACATATGAATCTTTAGCGCATCTGGCACGTAAATATCTACAACAGTGCCATGAGAATGCCTGTTCCCATTTTCAGGTGACATTATAATCAAGAAGCAGGCAGCATTTTCTCCTGCAAATGTAAACAAACTTGTTTGTCTTAGTAGCTGAACAAGAAGTAGGACGGAGTGGACTTGCAGGCTCTAAAATTTTACATTGATTTTTTTGAATGCAGTTTTTTATGTACAAAATTCTACATTTGTAAGTTCAACTTTCATAGTAGAGATTGAACTACAGTACTTGTATTAGGTCAGTGGTCACCAACTGGTAGATGATAATCAATCAGTCGATTGTGGAGCCTCTAACAGTCAATCTCAGTCTCAGTCTAGGGTTGCCTACCCTCCTGCAGACAAATCGGAAGATAGGCTGCTAACAGTCCGGCAGATCCTTGCCTGCCCTGGCCCTGTGCTGCTCCCAGAAGCAGCCGGCATGTCTGACTGCGGCTCCTGGGGGGAGGGGAAGAGGGTCTCTGCACACTGCCCTTGCCTGCAGGCACCTCCCCCGCAGCTCCCAGTGGCTGGGAATGGGGTACCACAGCCAATGGGAGCTGTGGGGTTAGTGCCTGCAGATGGGGGCAGCACATGGAGCCACCTGCCTTTCCCTGCCCCAGGAGCTGCTGCTGGACCTGCCGGCTACTTCCAGGAGCAGTGTGGGGCCAGGCCAGGCAGGGATCCTGCCATAGCCCTGCTGTGCTGCCACCCGGAGCCGCCTGAGGTAAGCAGCATCTGGCCGGAGCCTGCACCCTGAACCCTCCCACACCCCCAACCTCCTGCCCTGAACCCTCTCCTGCACCCCAACCTCCTGACCCAGCTCTGAGCCCCCCCCCGCACCCAGTGAGTGAGCAGAGTGTGGCCTCAGAAGGGGTGGGGCAGGGGTATGGCCTCAGGAAGGGGCAGGGCAAGAGTATTTGGGTTTGTGTGATTACTATTATTTCTACATTTTTCCTTGAGGTAGATCCTGGGTTGCACTTAAATTCAATAAGTGATCTTGTGCTTAAAAAGGTTTGAGACCACTGTGTTAGGTGAATTGAAAAATACTATTTCTTTTGTGTTTTTACAGTACAAATAAAGTGAGCACGGTACACTTTTTATTGTGTTGTAATTGAAATCAATATATTTAAAAATGTAGAAAATATCCTAAAATATTTAAATGGTATTCTGTTATAGTTTAAGCATGCAATTAGTTTAAGCACATGACAGCCCTAGTTGCTTCACATTTCAATGAGTTCTTTTCATCAGTGTATACAAGGATTGTCAAAGAGTGAAAATGTGCCAACAAAAACATAGTACAGTACATGTCTCTCGTGAATAAGAAATATATACATGTTATAAGTGGGCTGGGGAGGCTATGAATATTGAGACTGCCACTGAGTAGACAATATGATGTGTAAGCCCCAGACCAGAAGATTTAGAGTGATGAAATAATCTGCTCCCTCTATTGGGGAGAGGGAATAGCCAGTGCTGGTCATGCTTCATTTACAAGAATTATTATAATGCTTACCCATAATTCCATGCACTGAGTTTGTTGCTTCAGTTGGAACTTTTTTTGATTGTGTAAGTGAGAACAGATTGTTTACTGTACTCATGAAAGGCAATAGGAATTGTGCAGGATATTCCCTGGTATGAGTGGGTCACACTGACGTTATGAGTGCTGGCATACCAAACTTCAGTTTAGTAAAAAAAAAACAAACCCAACAATGGAAGGGGAAAAGGCTGTGCCCGAAAGCCTAGAAGCTCTATTCCAAGGAACAGGGACTCTGTCCATAGGTTATATTTTGCTTTGGGTTCCCTATTCTGGAAATTCTCTACCACATGTGGACTGAATCTGAGGGATTCAACCAGACAGTATCCAGTGGCAGTGCAGAGGTCATTTAGGCATGTGCAGAGGGTGGAAGTTTTGTTAAATAAAGGATTCTGAGATTTCAAAATTTGGCCATGTTTCAAATCAGAGCAAAAATTGGGCATTTTTAAATTCTCAGTGAATATAAATTTTAAAAATAAATAAACTGTGTTGTTCAAAACGCTAGTTAGATTTTGACCCTTTAAATATATATTACAAAGTAATGATATATATTGAAATTATATATATATACACAAAATGTATTGTAATATAGTAAAGTAAAAAAAAAAGCTTTTTCAAAACAAAAAATTAAAATATTTTGTTCCAAAATTATTGAAACATCCCACTTGGATATTGCTGGAACTCTTTTCCCCAAACAAATCTAGCAAACTATCTGCATTCACAAAACAATTATATTTTGACAGATAGAATATGGTTCTGTCAAAGTTTCTCCAACCACCTCTAGAGGTGAGTGTGCAGTTTCCCAAATGGCCACACTTTCATCTCCTGCCCCCTCAAATTCTATGAGCCCGTTTTAGATATTCTGCAAATACACTATTTTTGATCAAAACAAAGGGCAGACATCATGTCCTCAGACATCAATTGAAATGCTTCAGTTTACACCAGCAGAGAATTTAGCCCAAAGGCTTATGGACAATAAATTTCTCTGCATAGGAAATTTCTGATCTTAGTTCCATCAGTCTATATCTATTGACTTCAATGAAGATACCAGTATAAATCCAGTGTATCACTGAGATTAAAATCAGACCCATAATCATCACTGAAGAATCCAAAAGAACACAGAGTAAGAGAAAACTAAATGAAATCTTGCTATGACTCAGAATGGGAGAATGTTTAAGAAGTACCTTGCATGCATGAAAACAACATGATATCATATTAAGTTCCATGTCACGTTATGTTACTTCCCTCAGACATGATTCAGATAATTTGATATGACATGATCCTGGTCACCACAATAAGATGAGTCATATAGGACATTAAATACATTCAGATGGTTCTGAAATATTTTATTTTAGTCATTTATTTTTACATTTATAATATTTTCCTGTCACTGAGTAATGGAGAACTTTAAAAATTACATTAATACACTGCTTGATATCAATATAAATATATTCCTTAAACTATGTACAGAACCCAAACCAACTCCTTCCAGTATTATATTATGCCCCAATCAGATATTCGGTAAAATTTTCAAAAATGCCTAGGTGACCTAGGAGTCTAAGTGCTACTGAAAGTAAATGGGATTTAGACTCCTAATTCACTTAGGCAGTTATGAAATTTTTATTCATTGACTACCACTGAAGATAATACCAAAATTTGTTTTGGGTCAGTATTTACCTCAAAAGGACAATTAAATTAAAAAAGAGGAACATAACTAATGCCACTCATAATAGGTCTTGACAAACAAACATTTCATTCTTCAAGGTGATTAAAAGTTTAGCTCATAAAATGTATGTAGATGCAATGTCCATAAGCTTTTGTAAGGCACTTGATTTAGTAACACATAAGAGTCTGATTAAAAATTAACACTCTACAATGTCAATAAAGCACACATTAAATGGGTGGGGTCGCTAACAGATCTCAAAGTAGCTGTCAATGGGAATCAAAGAGTGGGGGTGTTTCTAGTAGGGTTCCTCAGGGATCAGTAATAGGCCTGCAGCTATTCAACATTTTCATCAATGATCTGGACATAAAGAAAATGATATTAGATAAATCGGTGAATAACACAAAGATTGGTAGAATAGTTAAAAAATGCTCTGACAGTGCAGTGATACAGAGTAATCTGGATACTTGGTAAACTGGATCCATCTACTAGGAACAAGGAATGCAGGCGACACCTACAGAATGAGACTGTGTCCTGGAAGGCAGTGACTCTGAAGAGGATTTAGGGGTCAGAGGGACAAACAACTCCACACAAGCTTCCAGTAGGATGCTGTGGGAAAAAGGCTAATGTGTTCCTTGGGTGTATAAACAGGGAGCAGTGTGTAGGAGTAAAGACGTGATGTTTACCTCTATATACAGAATAGGTGAGAACAATGCTAGAAAACTCCATACAGTTCTGGTGTTCACATTTTAAAAAGGAGGCTGAAAAATTGGAGACGGTGCAGAAGAGAGCCACACAGATGATTTGAGAGTTGGAGGACATGCTTGTCAGTTGGAGGCTTTAAAAAGGTCAATAAGTTTAGCTTATCAAAAAAAAAATTGAGAGATGACTTGCTTACAATGTAGAAGTACTTTCAAAGGGAGAAAATATTGTAATTTAGTGTGAAAAGGTGTAACAAGAACCTGTGCCTGGAAACTGAATTTAGACAAGTCCAAAGTGGAAATAGGGCCCAGATTTTTAACAGCAAGGGTGATTTAGCACTGGGATAAACTATGAAGAGAAGTGATGGATTCTCCATATCTTGATGTCTTCAGATCAAGATAGGATAGGGTTACCATTCGTCCGGATTCCCCCGGACATGTTCGGCTTTTTGAGCTAAAAATAGCGTCTGGGGGGAATTTGTAAATGTCCGGACTTCGCCCCCCATGCAGAGCGCGCGCGGCTAACAGGGCAGCCGGCCGGATGGTGCCACTTACATGGGGCTCCGACAGCCAGAGAGAGCCCCTCCTCCTCTCCCCTGCAGCAGAGATCACTCCCTCCCTCCCTGCATTCGCAGATCGCCTCCGGCAGTCTGGAGCTCCTCCCCCGCTGCCCAGCGTGCCGGGACGAGCGGCTCAGGCCGTTCCTGAGCAAGTTCACAGAGACATTAGGTGAAGGCCAACAAGGGGGCCAGGGGGTCGGAGAAGGGGCAGGGAGGTTTTGGAGGGGGCAGTCAAGAGACGGGGGGCGGGGCGGGAGTTTGGGGGGGGCTTTCTGAGGGAGGCATGGATAAGATTTTGGGCAGTCAGGGTACAGGTAAGGGGTAGGTTCCTGGGGGACAGTTGGGGGGGGGTCTTAGGAGGGGGCAGTTAGGCGACAAGGAGCGGGGGGCTGTTTGGGAGTTCTGGGGGGGCTGTCAGGTGGCAGGGGTGGGGAGAGGGATTGGAGCAGTCAGGGGACAGGGAGCAGAGGGGTTTA
>NW_020664417.1:57702537-57806675 GCF_002925995.2 Terrapene triunguis | reverse complement strand
CAGGGGCGGGGCTAGGGCAGGGCTCCTCCCGTCCTCTTTTTTGCTTGCTGAAATATGGTAACCCTAAGATAGGAAGCCTTTCTGGAAGATATGCTTTACTCAAATACAAGTTATTGTGATCGGTACCCTCTGGGGGCTGGTGTTGGGCCATGACTGCATCTCAGAGGGCCCTGGCCTCCGTCGGGCTCATTTCCACCAAGGCGGTGTGCCGCAACCAGCTCTGCGTCAGCTGGGAAGGCCTGGTGGGCAGGTGGCTCGCTGCTTCATGGCAGGGAGTGTTACAGCCGCCAGGCAGCAGCTCTCACCACATCCCAGGGCCAAGGAAGATGGCTGCTGCTGCACCTTGGAGCATGTGGATCGGACAGAGACTTCTCTTAGGGGAGAGTCTAATGATAGAGAATCTCCAGGTTATAGTCAGGAGCAGAGGATGGAGGAGGATAATGTAAGGGCCAGATCAGATGATAAACATTCACATAAAGAATCGGACACATCAGAAAAGGGCAGACAAATAAACAGTGACAAGTTTTTAAAATGCTTGTACACAAATGCTAGAAGTCTAAATAATAAGATGGGTGAACTAGAGTGCCTCGTGATAAAGGAGGATATTGATATAATAGGCATCACAGAAACCTGGTGGACTGAGAGCAATCAATGGGACACAATCATTCCGGGGTACAAAATATATCGGAAGGACAGAACAGGTCGTGCGGGGGGAGGAGTGGCACTATATGTGAAAGAAAATGTAGAATCAAATGAAGTAAAAATCTTAAGTGAATCCACATATTCCATAGAATCTCTATGGATAGAAATTTCATGCTCTAATAAGAATATAACATTAGGGATCTATTATAGACCACCTGACCAGGACAGTGATAGTGATGATGAAATGCTAAGGGAAATTAGAGAGGCTATCAAAATTAAGAACCCAATAATAGTGGGGGATTTCAATTATTCCCATATTGACTGGGAACATTTCACTTCAGGACGACATGCAGAGATAAAATATCTCGATACTTTAAATGACTGCTTTATGGAGCAGCTGGTATGGGAACCCACAAGGGGAGAGGCAACTCTAGATTTAGTCCTGAGTGGAGCGCAGGAGCTGGTCCAAGAGGTAACTATAACAGGACCGCTTGGAAATAGTGACCATAATACAGTAGTATTCAACATCCCTGTGGTGGGAAGAACATCTCAACAGCCCAACACTGTGGCCTTTAATTTCAAAAGGGGGAACTATGCAAAAATGAGGGGGTTAGTTAAACAGAAGTTAAAAAGTACAGTGACTAAAGTGAAATCCCTGCAAGCTGCATGGGCGCTTTTTAAAGACACCATAATAGAGGCCCAACTTCAATGTATACCCCAAATTAAGAAACACAGTAAAAGAACTAAAAAAGAGCCACCATGGCTTAACAACCATGTAAAAGAAGCAGTGAGAGATAAAAAGACTTCCTTTAAAAGGTGGAAGTCAAATCCTAGTGAGGCAAATAGAAAGGAGCATAAACACTGCCAAATTAAGTGCAAGAATGTAATAAGAAAAGCCAAAGAGGAGTTTGAAGAACGGCTAGCCAAAAACTCCAAAGGTAATAACAAAATGTTTTTTAAGTATATCAGAAGCAGGAAGCCTGCTAAACAACCACTGGGGCCCCTTGATGATCGAGATACAAAAGGAGCACTTAAAGACGATAAAGTCATTGCGGAGAAACTAAATGGATTCTTTGCTTCAGTCTTCATGGCTGAGGATGTTAGGGAGATTCCCAAACCTGAGCCAGCTTTTGTAGGTGACAAATCTGAGGAACTGTCACAGATTGAAGTGTCACTAGAGGAGGTTTTGGAATTAATTGATAAACTTAACATTAACAAGTCACCGGGACCAGATGGCATTCACCCAAGAGTTCTGAAAGAACTCAAATGTGAAGTTGCGGAACTATTAACTAAGGTTTGTAACCTGTCCTTTAAATCGGCTTCTGTACCCAATGACTGGAAGTTAGCTAATGTAACGCCAATATTTAAAAAGGGCTCTAGAGGTGATCCCGGCAATTACAGACCGGTAAGTCTAATGTCGGTACCGGGCAAATTAGTCGAAACAATAGTTAAGAATAAAATTGTCAGACACTTAGAAAAACATAAACTGTTGAGCAATAGTCAACATGGTTTCTGTAAAGGGAAATCGTGTCTTACTAATCTATTAGAGTTCTTTGAAGGGGTCAACAAACATGTGGACAAGGGGGATCCAGTGGACATAGTGTACTTAGATTTCCAGAAAGCCTTTGACAAGGTCCCTCACCAAAGGCTCTTAAGTAAAGTAAGTTGTCATGGGATAAAAGGGAAGGTCCTTTCATGGATTGAGAACTGGTTAAAAGACCGGGAACAAAGGGTAGGATTAATGGTAAATTCTCAGAATGGAGAGGGGTAACTAGTGGTGTTCCCCAAGGGTCAGTCCTCGGACCAATCCTATTCAACTTATTTATAAATGATCTGGAGAAAGGGATAAACAGTGAGGTGGCAAAGTTTGCAGATGATACTAAACTGCTCAAGATAGTTAAGACCAAAGCAGACTGTGATGAACTTCAAAAAGATCTCACAAAACTAAGTGATTGGGCAACAAAATGGCAAATGAAATTTAATGTGGATAAATGTAAAGTAATGCACATTGGAAAAAATAACCCCAACTATACATACAATATGATGGGGGCTAATTTAGCTACAACAAGTCAGGAAAAAGATCTTGGAGTCATCGTGGATAGTTCTCTGAAGATGTCCGCGCAGTGTGCAGAGGTGGTCAATAAAGCAAACAGGATGTTAGGGATCATTAAAAAGGGGATAGAGAATAAGACTGAGAATATACTATTGCCCTTATATAAATCGATGGTACACCCACATCTCGAATACTGCGTACAGATGTGGTCTCCTCATCTAAAAAAAGATATACTGGCACTAGAAAAGGTTCAGAAAAGGGCAACTAAAATGATTAGGGGTTTGGAATGGGTCCCATATGAGGAGAGATTAAAGAGGCTAGGACTCTTCAGCTTGGAAAAGAGGAGACTGGGGGGATATGATAGAGGTATATAAAATCATGAGTGATGTGGAGAAAGTGGATAAGGAAAAGTTATTTACTAGGGGTCACCAAATGAAATTAATAGGCAGCAGGTTTAAAACAAATACAAGGAAGTTCTTCTTCACGCAGCGCACAGTCAACTTGTGGAACTCCTTACCTGAGGAGGTTGTGAAGGCTAGGACTATAACAGCGTTTAAAAGAGAACTGGATAAATTCATGGTGGTTAAGTCCATTAATGGCTATTAGCCAGGATGGGTAAGGAATGGTGTCCCTAGCCTCTGTTTGTCAGAGGATGGAGATGGATGGCAGGAGAGAGATCACTTGATCATTGCCTGTTAGGTCCACTCCCTCTGGGGCACCTGGCATTGGCCACTGTCGGTAGACAGGATACTGGGCTAGATGGACCTTTGGTCTGACCCGGTTCGGCCGTTCTTATGTTCTTCTTATGTTCTTATGTACCTTCTCCCATGGTCCCCTGCACCACCCTCACAGGGGTGCAGTACGGGGGCCGTAAGAGGGACAGGTCCCCCTGGTGTGACTGTCAACTGGGGCAGACTGTCCTCAGTGCACCCTGACCGTGTCACGCTCCTTAAAGCAGAACCAGGAAAATCCCAGATAACTTAGTGATCACAATTTTAACAGTTTTCAGTATACTACAACATACAAAACTATTAAAACTCAGAACATATTGTCACAGCATTTACTTTTTCCCAGATAATATAATAGTTATTATTTCGTTAACTGTAATAGTAATATTACATGAGTTTTTGGACCTACTTTAATTCCAGTAATTATTGTAAGAAATCAAAATTGGAATCAAGTCATCCATATGTTTAATATGATGAAGGTCCTAATCTCTCTTTTCACTCTTGGCACCATCATGGTTCACTGTTGTTCTTATCAGATCAGGAGGCTAATATCTGATCTCCCAAGTTTGGTAGACTGATGTGCAGCTGGTTGGCATACACATGTTTGATATGTATCAGAGGGGTAGCCGTGTTAGTCTGAATCTGTAAAAAGCAACAGAGGGTCCTGTGGCACCTTTAAGACTAACAGAAGTATTGGGAGCATAAGCTTTTGTGGGTAAGAACCTCACTTCTTCAGATGCAAGTTTGATACGTGCTCTTTAACAGCCTTCATTTATGATGTGATTTCCCTCTTTCCCCTCCCCCCCAAATAAAATAAAACAAACAAACCTCTTTTCTAGTTTATTATTCACTTAAGACCTGATCTGAAATCCATGGTAGTGAAAGGAAAGACTCCCACCAACTTCAATGGATCAGGCCCACTGATGACGATCCTGCACTGAATTCCAGTCTGTATACCCCTGTGTGGAGCTGCACTGAATTGTGCATTGTGTTGTGAAGGCCAAGACTATAATGGGGTTCAAAAAAGAACTAGATAAGTTAATGGAGGACAGGTCCATCAATGGCTATTAGCCAGAATGGGCAGAAGCTGGGAATGGGTGACAGGGGATAGATCATACAATAATTGCATGTTCTGTTCATTCCATCTGAAGCACCTGGCATTGGCCACTGTTGGAAGACAGGATACTGGGCTAGATGCACCATTGGTTTGACCCAGTATTGCAGTTCTTAGGAGTTCAATCT
The DNA here is from genome assembly GCF_002925995.2 of Terrapene triunguis. Taxonomy (NCBI): domain Eukaryota; kingdom Metazoa; phylum Chordata; order Testudines; family Emydidae; genus Terrapene; species Terrapene triunguis. The sequence goes on along the minus strand of NW_020664417.1, from coordinate 57,802,010 downwards.
GGCTCTATCTGTGTAAAGCTCAGCGCAGGATCTGATCTGGACCTCTAATAGTCATAAAAAACTTCCAGCTGAATTGAATATCAATTAAACATAATGAATGAGCATTGCCATAAATAATTCAACTCTTTTTTTTCCTGAAAGAGCCAATACTAATTGAATAATTTATTCATCCAATGCTGAAGCTGTTTGAATAAAAATATTAATTGGATAAACTATTTGGCAAAATATCTCAAAATTTAGCAGTCGGTAAATAGTTTTTGAGCAGCTCTACCAACCAAATGACCTCATTAATAGAGCCAAGGAAATATAAAAAATGAATATGTGCAAATACTCATTCTTTTATATATATTATACACTCCGATCTACTTATATATACACTCTGTATTTGCTTGCATTTGTGCAGGTGCAGCACTGTCCTTTCAGATGGCGTCTCAGTTATTTTTAATATTCCAGTACTGCGTCTCAGGTTCCAACTGAGATTCAAAGTCCGGTTGTGCTAGGCAATGTACAAATACATAGTAAGAGCCAGTCCCTGCACCAAAAAGCTTACAGTTTACGTAGACAAGACAGACAAAGGTTGGGAGGGGATAAGAGAGGCAGAAGAACTGGGACTATAATTCTCATTTCTCCTGAGTGACACACTCATTCCCTATCTATTGAACGATACTGGTTTTCCTTCTCCCTACTCTTTCTGGAGTGCTTTGTACTTCATGTATCAGGAGGAAACAGTTCTTGTGCTTCTGAGTGCAGAAACGGTGAAGATGCCTGAACCTTGCATAAGGTGGTGGCATGCAAGGGGAACTCTTCTTGAATCCTTCCTTCAAGATTCCCCACCACACCACCAAGGACCAGGTATGGTAAAGTATCCCTTTAATCCCTTGCTGCTCAGCATTTCAGTGCTGGTTTATCCTTTGAGTGACATTTCTGAAAGCATTGTTAGAGATAAAAATTACTCTCCACAATAAATGAACATCTTTTAAAACCATTAATTTAAAACTTTTAACTTACCTTTGAAATTTTTGCAGTCTCACATGAAAGTAATGGTAATGCTTTATCTACATTTGCCTCTGCCTTGTTCATTGGTTTATTTAACTTTAGCTTTATCTTAAAATCCTTATTCAGTTTTTACTCAAGCAAAACTAGAGTTTTGCCCAGGGAATGAGTAAGAACCCCTTGTGACATTCTATACCTTCGGGGAGCATCCTGTATGATATTCCTCATCTGTATATAATTGTGATATTGCAGATATTGTGATATGACAGAACAAGGAGCAATGGTCTCAAGTTGCAGTGGGGGAGGTCTAGGTTGGATATTAGGAAACACTATTTCACTAGGAGGGTGGTGAAGCACTTGAATGGGTTACCTAAGGAGGTGGTGGAATCTCCATCCTCAGAGGTTTTTAAGGCCTGGCTTGAAAAAGCCCTGGCTGGGATGATTTAGTTGGTATTGGTCCTGCTTTGAGTAGGGGATTGGACTAGATGACCTCCTGAGGTCTTTTCCAACCCTAATCGTCTATGATTGCATATAAAGCAGGTGAGGTATCAGGGAAAAGGTTATGATCAGCTGAAAGTTGCTGTTCTATCTAAATATATATATATCTTTAGTGTATATGAAGTTATGAGATTGTGTTGTATGGTTGTCACTAAAACATGCTGTAAGCTGGGGAATCAGCCAGATATTAGCTCCCCAGAGACAACAGCAAGGAAAGTAATCAATGCCCGGGCAAGATGTCAAACAACGCATCAACAGCCATTGTCCAGTGCGGGAGCTACAATTCAATGACTCACCTCCATGAGGCCATACCAGGGGAATTGCTCAACCTTGCCTGGGGACTCAGGAATGTCCACCAGACAGACCTGGATTTGTTTTCTCCAAGGACATGGAACTGAGGGTATAAAACCGAACACAGGGGCCCCATGCTTGGCCTTTCTCCTTCCCCGACCTATGCTGCAAGCAACAAAGACACTCAAAAGAAAACTCCAACAGGAGGCTGGCCCAGGTTTAAGAGACAAACCTGTATGAGAAAAACTGCTTAATCTAGATGTTACCCCATCTAATGGGGTTGAGAGGTTAGACTGCATACTTATATTTTATTTCATTTTGGTAACCACTCTGACTTTTTGCCTATCACTTAAAAGTGCTTAATCTATCTTTTGTATACAATAAACTTCTTTTACTGTTTATCTTTACCAATGAGGTGGCTGGGGGAATTGGCTGGTGCTTGCCTATGTGTGATTCATGAGTGGCTCTGAGAGCATTCATGCAATCTAGCTGGGTGTGGGGCTCCACGTGTGGTTGTGCTGAGTGATAGCTGCTTGTCACTAGCAGAGCATTGTGAGAGAGAGCCCAGGCTTGATTGCTGAGGGGGTACAACAGTCCCACAATTCCAGGCTGCACCCTGAGGTTCCTGTCACACCCCTAATCTAAGCTTCTCTGGCCTGGTCACACTAAAAATTTCTGCTGGCATAGTCATGTTGGTTAGGAGCAACATAGGTGTGCCAGCAAAAATCCTAGTGTAGACACAGTTATACTGGCAAAAAAAGTCATTTGGCTGGTACACCTTGTTTTATTTGGGGAATGTTGGATAAATCACAACAGCAAAAGAGTTCTTTTGTCAGCATGTCCATTAGGAAGGCTATAGTTTTATCAGCAAACTTATAGTGGCCTCTATTTCAGTTTTTATACTATACACATCAATGGCGTCTGAGCTCCCAAGTGTGAATAGTAGTACACTAATGTTTCAGGCAACATTAGCTAAAGGGAACATGTTGCACCAATTCTGTAGGGAATGCATTGCTTTCTTATTACCTAATAGGTAAAATTTAACATGTCCAACCTTTTCTTTGTTTTTATTTTTCATGCCAAGTTACAGATTTGTAAAGGCTACTGATAGACTTGGTTGAGAAATTTTCAACAAGGTGTTTTTCATAGAAAAATGTTGATTAATTAAAAATTAAAATCTTTTTGAGGGAAAGGGTCAGTTCTGACAAATTTCTCAACTTGAATTTTTTTTCTCAATTGTCAATGTCCTGTTTTTACATTTTCAAAATATAAAATCCTAGGTTTGAAATGAAAAGTTGCTTCAAAATGTAGGCTACTTAGAGTAAAAAAATAAAGTGGTCAAAATTGAAATTAAACATTTCAAATGACTTCGTGCAAAAATTCAGATTTTTAGTTTGAAATTGTTCAAGATTTTAACTTTGTTCCATTCGGGACAAACCTGAATTATCAAAATTGAAATGTCAAAATTTGCTGGGATGGGAAAACCATTTCTCACCCACTCTAGCTACTGAACCTAACACCCATGTTCCCTGAGTTCAACTATGTATTCCAGAAGACTGCCTGATTACCAGAATCTGAGAATTAAGGCAAACTGGGCCTTGTCTTCTTATCAAGCCCCATCTATCCCCCTAAGGACCAAGGACTGCTCGAGAACTGAACCATTTCTTAGATTTGAAGCTGACAAAAACATCCACCTATTACTAGTCCATTAAAAAAAAACTTTTCTATTCTCCTGTCTTCTTGTCTCCATTTATCTGTCTGAGTTTTGTCAAACCAATATCTCCAAAGTTTAATACCTTATAAATAACTGAAGGGTTTATTTTGTTTTATAATGTAGTTAATACTTAATTTCATAACAGTTTTAAAACTGGTAATGTAATCTGACGTTTTCCTATCATGTCTAAGTAAATAAAGACAGAGGGTCAGGTTGTCAGCCTCTGTTGCTTTTACACCAATTCACAAAACAGAGTCAGGAAGCTACAGTTTAAATAGACAACTGGAGATTTCCCCTTGCATTGAGGAATCCCAATGTAGTGCAAAGCCACCGTATCTAATTCTATGCCACCTACTCTTAGAGCCCTGACAAGGGGGATATCTGAGACGGGGAACAGATGCCCCCTGGATCATAGCAGTATAACTCCATTTCTGTTGTCCAGCCTTATGTCCTGCACCAAAATAATCAAGCCTGATGATCTGACCTTGTAGGTTTAATATCCTGTGTGTAATTATTAAGGAGTTAAACTGGAAACCATGAGGAAGAACCCCGAAGTTCTCAGCAATAGACATAGTCTGCACTAAATTACATCTAATAGATTCATAAGCCACAAGAGCATTTGTCATAACTATAAAGGGAAGGGAAACAGCTCTCCTGTGTACAGAGACTCCAAATCCTTTTACCTGTAGAGGGTTAAGAAGCTCGGGTAACCTGGCTGACACTTGACCCTAAGGACCAATAAGGGGACAAGATACTTTCAAATCTTGGGGGGGGGGGAAGGCTTTTGTGTGTGCTCTTTGTTTTAAGGGGTGGTTCGCTCTTGGGACTGAGAGGGACCAGACATCAATCCAGGTTCTCCCCATCTTTCTAAACAAGTCTCTCCTATTTCAAACTTGTAAGTAAAAAGCCAGGCAAGGCGTCTTAGATTTACTTTGTTTTCTCAACTTGTAATGTACCTTTTACCAGAGGGTTTATCTTTGTTTGCTGTACTTTTAACCTAAGACAGAGGGGGGTCCTCTGAGCTCTTTAAGTTTGATTACCCTGTAAAGTTATTCTTCATACTGATTTTACAGAGATGATTTTTACCTTTTTCTTTAATTAAAAGCCTTCTTTTTTAAGAACCAGATTGATTTCTCCTTGTTTTAAGATCCAAGGGGGTTTGGATCTGTATTCACCCAGAGTTGGTGAAAGGAGGGTGGGAGGAAGGAGGGGGGATGGTTAATTTCTCCTTGTTTTAAGATCCAAGGGGGTTTGGATCTGTGTTCACCAGGGAATTGGTGAAAGGTTTCTCAAGGCTTCCCAGGGAGGGAGTTCTTGAGATGGTGGCAGCGGACCAGAGCTAAGCTGGTAGATAAGCTTAGGGTCCTCATGCAGGCCCCCACTCTTGTACCCTAAAGTTCAAAGTGGGGATACAGCCTTGACAGCATCTTTGCCTGTAACTAAATAATAATGGGTACTATACTATTTAGCTCAGGGGTGGGCAAACTTTTTGACCTGGGGGCCACATCAGGGAATAGAAATTGTATGGTGGGCTATGAATGCTCACAACATTGGGGTTGGAGTGCGGGAGGGGGTGAGGGCTCTGGTTGGGGGTGCAGGCTCTGGGGCGGGTCTAAGGATGAGGAATTTGGGGTGTAGGAGGGTGGTCTGGGCTGGGACCGAGGGATTTGGAGGGAGATCAGGGCAGGGGTGCAGGTTCCAGCTGGGGGTGTGGGCTCTGGGGTAGGGCTGGGGATGAGAGGTTTGGGGTGCTGGAGGGTGCTCCGGGCTGGATTGTGGGGTTTGGAGAGCGGGAAGGGGATCGGGTCTGGGGTAGGGGGTTGCGGCGTGGGGAGAGGCTCAGGATTGCAGGCTTCGAGCGGTGCTTACCTCAAGCATCTCCTGGAAGCAGTGGCATGTCCCTTCTCTGACTCCTAGGTGTGGAGCAGCCTGCAACCCTCGGAGTGGGGCCATTCCACAGCTTCCAGGAGCCACGTGGTGTGGCCCCCGACCCAGCGCCAGCTCGCAGGCCAACTTAAAACGGCTCACGGTCCGTAGTTTGCCCACCTGATTTAGCACATATCCCTGGCCACATAGCAGAAAGGGGAGGGGCATTTATCTCCTTTTATTTCCATTGTAACAGTGTTTGAGTCTCATTTTCTTGTGTAACAGAAGACATGTTGGCCTACGTTTCTGACTTTCAGAGTAAAGAGGAATAAAATGGGGTTTTTTCTTTTGTTTGGTATTTGCACACAAACGGCTTGCTCTCCTGAGGGAGAACATCACTGGCACCAAACACATTAATAGCTTTGACAGTCACTATAGAACAACTATCTGCAGTTGACAGGTTGCTCACTCTCACTAATGGCTGCTCTGGTGACCAGTTTTAGCAGAGTATTAAACTGAATGAGGAGTCAGGGGACCCCAGTGGCAACTCTCCTTTTATGCTTCAAGTATTTGCAGTCAGCATGATGATAGTACAACTAGGAAAGGTAAATCTGAGAAATGGAAAATATGGCTTCCCTAGTGATACTGACAAGATTAGCCACAGGTTCTTTTCAGAGTTATTTCTTACTGTAACTTGTTTCATTTTTATTTCCATCACTCAACATTCAGACTGTTCACCTTGCATGCAGTGTATTTCCATCACAGTGTTGTTAGACTGCAGCCAGCACCCATTATCAGATGCATTATTTTTGGGCTGCAGGCTCACTTCCAGAAGCATACATCAGTTACTGTCACAGTCCTAAGCATACATGTTTCTAGAGAAAAGAGAGGGGGTAACATGGGGTTCAGTCACCACTAGGAGCACCTTCTTGTGGTGTTGTCTGAGGATTAGCTCTACTGAGGCCTGTTGCCCTCATCCTCACACCACGGTGATTATAGATGTTAAGGTCAGAAGGGACCATCATGATGATCTAGTCTGACCTCCTGCACATTGCAGACATTAGAACCTCACCCACCCACTCTAGTAATTCATGTGCCAGTTCCTTTAATATTCTTAGATTGAGATTATCTGGGCCCCTTGATTCAGTCCCATTAAGATGTTTGAACTTGACTTCCATTTTAGATGTGGTAATTTCTACCTCCATATCCTCATTCTCATTAGCCAACCTCTCACTACTTCTAAACTCATCATTAGCCTTATTAAAAACTGAGGCAAAGTATTTGTTCAGGTGTTGGGCCGTGCCTAAGTTATCTTTAATCTCTACCCCATCCTCAGTGCTAAGAGGTCCCACTTCTTCTTTCCTTGCTTTATTTTTACTTATATGGCTATAGAACCTTTTACTATTGATTTTAATTCCCTTTGCAAGGTCCAACTCTGCTTGTTTTTGGCTTGTCTCACTTTATCCCTACATTTTCTGACCTCCAAGTGGTAGCTTTCCTTGCTGATCCATACCATCTTCCATAACTTGTAGGCTTTTTGCTTTCTCTTAATGAGTTTGACATGCTTGCTCATCCAGGTTGGTCCGCAACCCTTCCCTACAAATTCCCCCCCTTTCTTGGGATACAGGCTTCAGATAGTTTCTGAAACTTTGACTTAAAGTAATTACAAGCCTCCTCCACATTCAGATCCTTGAGTTCTTCAGTCCAGTCCACTTCCCTAACTAATTCCCTTAATTTTTTAGTTATCCCTTTTGAAATCAAGGACCCTAGTTGTAGATTTATTTTTGTTTAGCTTTCATTTAGTTTAACTAGAACTAGCTCAAGATCATTTGAACCAAGGTTGTCCCCTACAACTAGTTCTTCTATGAGGTCCTCACTACTCACCATACCAAATCTAAAATGGCATTACCTCTTGTTGGTTCAGTAACTATTTGGTGAAGAAATCTGTCAGCTATCACAGCCAGGAAAATCTGGACCCTACTATTATTAGTAGCTCTTGTCCTCTAATCTATATCTGGGAAGTTAAAGTATCCTATAATCACACTATTACCAGTAGTATTTAATTAATTAAAAACAGTAAGGAGGTCTCCATCCATATCCAAATCAGATCCTACGGAATCTATAGCATACCCCAAGCACTAGACCAAGAGAACCTCAACTAGCTTTCTTCTCTAGGACCCAGGGTGTTCCTTTTTCATGACTCACGCTCCAGCCAAGTCACTGTAGTTCTCCCCTTTGGGTAACAAAGTCTCTCCAGACCAGCTGTCCATTTGGCATCTCCAAAACTCTTGTGCTACTTCTCACTGGCTGGCAGGGGAAGTCAGGCCCACCCTCTACACTGGATTACAGACCAGGAACCCTATAACAAGCAGGCAAGGTCTGTACCATCTTATCCTTTGCTGCTGTTTCCCTGGACTTCTTCCTAAATAGCCCTGTTAGGTTTCCTTTTCCCACAACTTCTCTGGGGTTGACCCTTTTTTCTATGTCTAGAAACTCAGGGCTCATTCTCCCTCATGAGGTCTCTCATCCTATTCTCTCTTCTCACAGAGAATGACTACAGAATTTCTCCCTGCAGCCATTTCTGCTGCAAACTTCCTGTCTCTATAATCCAGCCTACTCTGGTCCAGCTGAGCCTCTTGTTCAGTTAAATCTGGCTCTCCCTTCAGGTGCATTTAGGTACCCTAATTAGCCCCTCAGGCCCATATTAACCCCTTAAGGGCCTGTGGCATACACACCCCATCACAGGAGAATAAAAAGAAAGACCTCAAATAGCTGAGATAAGTCATTGATTGGGGCATCAATAATTAGCTATTTCTGGGTTTATTCAAGTGAATCTTCTGAACCATAGGAGGTCCACCAGTCTCTGCTGAACCTTACATGATGATTCATGCTATTCCCTAGGTACTATGTTTTGATTTATTCCTAACACCCTTGTATTGAATGTTAATAACTGCTAATAACCCGAGAAGTATGGGTAATAAGCAGGAAGAACTGGAAGTGCTAATAAATAAATACAACTATGACATTGTTGGCATCACTGAAACTTGGTGGGATAATACACATGATTGGAATGTTGGTGTGGATGGATACAGCTTGCTCAGGAAGGATAGACAGGGGAAAAAGGGAGGAGGTGTTGCCTTATATATTAAAAATGTACACACTTGGACTGAGGTGGAGATGGACATAGGAGACGGAAGTGTTGAGAGTCTCTGGGTTAGGCTAAAAGGTGTAAAAAACTAGGGTGATGTCATGCTAGGAGTCTACTACAGGCCACCTAACCAGGTGGAAGAGGTGGATGAGGCTTTTTTTAAACAACTAACAAAATCATCCAAAGCCGAAGATTTGGTAGTGATGGGGGACTTCAACTATCCAAATATATGTTGGGAAAATAACACAGCAGGGCACAGACTATCCAACAAATTCTTGGACTGCATTGCAGACAACTTTTTTATTTCAGAAGGTTGAAAAAGCTACTGGGGGGAAGCTGTTCTAGACTTGATTTTAACAAATAGGGAGGAACTCATTGAGAATTTGAAAGTAGAAGGCAGCTTTGGTGAAAGTGATCATGAAATCATAGAGTTTGAAATTCTAAGGAAGGGTAGAAGGGAGTACAGCAAAATAGAGACAATGGATTTCAGGAAGGTGGATTTTGGTAAGCTCAGAGAGCTGATAGGTAAGGTCCCATGGAATCAAGACTGAGGGGAAAAACAACTGAGGAGAGTTGGCAGTTTTTCAAAGGGACACTATTAAGGGCCCAAAAGCAAGCTATTCCGCTGGTTAGGAAAGATAGAAAATGTGGCAAAAGACCACCTTGGCTTAACCACGAGATCTTGCATGATCTAAAAAATAAAAAGGAGTCATATAAAAAATGGAAACTAGGACAGATTACAAAGGATGAATATAGGCAAACAACACAGGAATGCAGGGGCAAGATTAGAAAGGCAAAGGCACAAAATGAGCTCAAACTAGCTACGGGAATAAAGGGAAACAAGAAGACTTTTTATCAATACATTAGAAGCAAGAGGAAAACCAAAGACAGGGTAGGCCCACTGCTCAGTGAAGAGGGAGAAACAGTAACAGGAAACTTGGAAATGGCAGAGATGCTTAATGACTTCTTTGTTTCGGTCTTCACCGAGAAGTCTGAAGGAATGCCTAACCTAGTGAATGCTAATGGGAAGGGGGTAGGTTTAGCAGATCAAATAAAAAAAGAACAAGTTAAAAATCACTTAGAAAAGTTAGATGCCTGCAAGTCACCAGGGCGTGATGAAATGCATCCTAGAATACTCAAGGAGCTAATAGAGGAGGTATTTGAGCCTCTAGCTATTATCTTTGGAAAATCATGGGAGACGGGAGAGATTCCAGAAGACTGGAAAAAGGCAAATATAATGCCCATCTATAAAAAGGGAAATAAAAACAACCCAGGCAACTAAAGACCAGTTAGTTTAACTTCTGTGCCAGGGAAGATAATGGTGGTAAGGTGATTGGGAATAGCCAGCATGGATTTGTAAAGAACAAATCATGTCAAACCAATCTAATAGCTTTCTTTGATAGGATAACGAGTCTTGTGGATAAGGGAGAAGCTGGGGATGTGACATACCTAGACTTTAGTAAGGCATTTGATACGGTCTCGCATGATATTCTTATCGATAAACTAGGCAAATACAATTTAGATGGGGCTACTATAAGGTGGGTGCATAACTGGCTGGATAACCGTACTCAGAGAGTTGTTATTAATGGTTCCCAATCCTGCTGGAAAGGCATAACAAGTGGGGTTCCGCAGGGGTCTGTTTTGGGACCGGCTCTGTTCAATATCTTCATTAGCGACTTAGATATTGGCATAGAAAGTACGCTTATTAAGTTTGCAGATGATACCAAACTGGGAGGGATTGCAACTGCTTTGGAGGACAGGGTCATAATTCAAAATGATCTGGACAAATTGGAGAAATGGTCTGAGGTAAACAGGATGAAGTTTAACAAAGACAAATGCAAAGTGCTCCACTTAGGAAGGAACAATCAGTTTCACACATACAGAATGGGAAGAGACTGTCTAGGAAGGAGTATGGCAGAAAGGGATCTAGGTGGTATAGTTGACCACAAGCTAAATATGAGTCAACAGTGTGATGCTGTTGCAAAAAAAAAGCAAACGTGATTCTGGGATGCATTAATAGGTGTGTTGTGAGCAAGACACGAGAAGTCATTCTTCCGCTCTACTCTGCACTGGTTAGGCCTCAACTGGAGTATTGTGTCCAGTGCTGGGCACCGCATTTTAAGAAAGATGTGGAGAAATTGGAGAGGGTCCAGAGAAGAGCAACAAGAATGATTAAAGGTCTTGAGAACATGACCTATGAAGGAAGCCTGAAAGAATTGGGTTTGTTTAGTTTGGAAAAGAGAAGACTGAGAGGGGACATGATAGCAGTTTTCAGGTATCTAAAAGGGTGTCATAAGGTGGAGGGAGAAAACTTGTTCACCTTAGCCTCTAAGGATAGAACAAGAAGCAATGGGCTTAAACTGCAGCAAGGGAGGTTTAGGTTGGACATTAGGAAAAAGTTCCTAACTGTCAGGGTAGTTAAACGCTGGAATAAACTGCCTAGGGAGGTTGTGGAATCTCCATCTCTGGAGATATTTAAGAGTAGGTTAGATAAATGTCTATCAGGGATGGTCTAGACAGTATTTGGTCCTGCCATGAGGGCAGGGGACTGGACTCGATGACCTCTTGAGGTCCCTTCCAGTCCTAGAATGTATAAATCTATGAATCTATAATCATATGTTATACTTTGATTAAAAATACAAACAATACTTTCTTATAAGTTTTCCTTCCACGATGATTATTTTATTATTTGTAAAGTTTTGCATACTGCAGAATTTAATAGATTTTTTTGCCTTTTTGCATTTCTTCTACTGTTTCACTCCCTTTCTGCAGCATTATGCTGTTCCAGATTTTAATAGCACTCCACCTACTCTGTGCCATTTTTAATGTCAGCTTTTTATTTGATAAGTATTATTAGAAGATTTGTTATGCCCTGATTTGAGCTTGTTATGAAAAAAGAAAAAGGGCTTTACTACAGGGTATCTTTTAAATATATTGTCACTTTTCATTAACTCTTCAATATGAGGCTACATCTAAACCGGGGTAGAACAATGCTTGTTGCACTCAATTGTTTAAATAAATAGTCACTAGATCCATTTAAAGGCCATCACCAGATGAATTGTGATTAAACACTATTTTACCATATTTATGCCTAGTCCCATTTACTGCCCAGGAAGCTGTTTAATGACAGCATTAGTAGGAACCTGCCACTGGGTGAGCTGGCCCTTTAAGAAGGCTAGAGCTCAGCCTTACCTGTGCCTGGTTTAGCCCACCTCTGCAGGTAGAAGAAATGACTACAAGAGGCATGTGATAGTAGGAACATGTGACAGAGCCAGGCCTGCTGGGAGATATAAGGGCAGCCTGTGCCCACTCAGATGAGAGGTTAACAAGAGTGCAAGCTGTTCCATACAGTGATTATCTCCTTACCTACTAGGTAGAGGGGCTGGGGAGTATGAGCCTGTAGGGAGTAGAAGTCAGCTAGGAAGGCTGGGGTGGGGTCAAGCCTGCTGAGAGGAAAGCCTCAGTAGGGACAGGATTGTGAACCCTAACCCAAGATCTGTGAGCCAGTTAAGATTTGTGTTGTTTTGAACTTTATATTAATAAATCAGCCTCTGAAACAAGAATGACTATTGAAAACATGTCCTAATTGGGACAAGAAGGGGAAACTGAGTCTGTAGCAGAGCCTGAAGCTAAACCAGCTAAGCCCTGCTACAAAGCTATTTGCAAACTGGGTTTAACAATAGGTGTGTGAATATGGTTTTACCTCAATGAAGATGATGCCTCTAACATAAAGTAAAAGAGAAGAAAGGGGAAAAAATAGGGTGACTTCATCACCAAGTAGTCTGCAAAAGGAACAAAACACTTATCCTAAATACAGGCATAGTTTAAACCACAACACCATGATGCCAACCTTAGGATTACTATCCAAATGGAAATTTGTTATCCTTTTTCCTTTACTGGTCATTCCTGAAGAAGGTCTAAATCAAGAAGATCAACATATTCCAATATTGGGCAATAGTGAAACATGCAGAATACCATACCTTCTACCTATCCAGTCAGTTTAAATTCTTTGCAGGTACAATTTCAACAAAGTTTCATGATGAGTAGCCTAGAGTAGCTAGTAAATACATAGAACTTTTATATCCCTATTTCTCCAAACTGTTTGCTAAGGTGGATGGAGAATCACTATCCCCATTTTACAGATGGTGCAGAGAAATACAAGCAAACATTTCCAAACTGCAGTGCTGAAAGTTAGTATACACATTTAAGTGGCCTGCCTGTCACAGTTGCTGAACACCCACAGCTACCTTTGGAAACACAGGGTTGGACTCTTAAGGTTTATTTTTACATAATTAGTTTGTGGCAAGCAGGGTGTGAATCTACCCCCCAATAATCCCATTTCAAAGCGGAATAGTTCAAATGCATTAACAAACTGTAAATTCACAATTAATTTGTGGCAAGCTAGCATGGGTACATTCAAGCGCCAGCTTGCTGCAAACAAAATGTTTGTATAGACAACTCCTTAGTTTATAATTTCATGCTGGTGTAGCTGCATTGACTTCATTGGTATTACTCCAAGTGTGCTTCAAGGCACTGGAGCGCTTGGTCATACAGTGCATATTACCCGACTTGGAGACAATTTTGAGCCCTGACCAAGGCTTTCACCAAGGCCTTAGCACATGCGACCAAGTACTCACGCTGACCACGTTTGTTGAAAATGGCTTCCAGAGAAACTTGAAAACAGGTGCTGTTTTCATCGATCTAACAGCGGCGTATGATACAGTATGGGACACTGGCCTGCTCATGAAGGTATCACAGGTCCTGCTACCTTGGGTCATGGGCATTGTTAAACTTTTGCTCCACGATAGGCAGTTCAGAGTCCATATGGGGGAGAAGATGAGTGCTTGGAGACGACAGAGCAATGGGTTACCCTAGGGCTCTGTGTTTTCTCCAACCGTGTCCACCCTTTACATCAATGACCTACCAACAATGGAGTCACAAAAGTTCATTTATACAGACAACATCTGTAGCAGTACCCAGGCCCGGACGTTTCACGAGCTTGATAGCACCTTAAACTGGGACATGACAAAGTTAGCTGACTACTGTAAGACTTGGCACCTCCAGCCAAGCATCATAAAAACAGTCTCCAGTTTGTTCCATCTTCATCATGCTAGCGCAACCCAAGAACTGAATGTTTATCTGAATGGTCAGAAGGCGAAGCATGAAGTAGAACTGGTCTATCTAGGTGTGACCTTAGACCGCACACTGAGTTACCATGCCCACATGAAGAAGACAGCAGTTAAAGTTAAGACGCTCAACAATCTTCTTAGCAAACTGGCAGGTTCATCATGAGGTGCTCGTGCTCCAAGTTTGCGGACGTCAGCACTTGCCACCTCGTATTCAGTGGCGGAGCACTGCGCACCAGTTTGGAGTTGATCGTCACACACCAAACTGGTGGATACGCAGTTACATGTTGCCATGCGTATCATCTCCGGCACCCTGCATCCAACTCCACTCCCATGGCTTCCAGTTCTGAGCAATATTGCTCCTCCTCATATCAGATGAGAGTTTGCCACTGGCAAGTTACTGGAGAAAGTATGCGCTGTGACAGACCCAGACCAGTGGGGTACAGGAGTCTGGTAGAGGGCAAATATACTGGTCACTGGATGAGTAGTTTTCTGTTCCCTGAGTGACCAGAGCAGGGGTTGCACTAGTGTAATCAGGAACCTGCTAGAACCAGTTAAGGCAGGCAGGCTAATTAGGACACCTGGAGCCAATTAAGAAGAAGCTGCTAGAATCAGTTAAGGCAGGCTAATCAGGGCACCTGGGTTTTAAAAGGAGCTCACTTCAGTTTGTGGTGTGAGTGTGAGGAGCTGGGAGCAAGAGGCGCAAGGAGCTGAGAGTGAGAGGGTGTGCTGCTGGAGGACTGAGGAGCACAAGCATTATCAGACACCAGGAGGAAGGTCCTGTGGTGAGAATAAGGAAGGTGTTTGGAGGAGGCCATGGGGAAGTAGCCCAGGGAGTTGTAGCTGTCACGCAGCTGTTACAGGAGGCACTATAGACAGCTGCAGTCCACAGGGCCCTGGGCTGGAACCCGGAGTAGAGGGCGGGCCCGGGTTCCCCCCAAACCTCCCAATTGACCTGGACTGTGGGTTCTTCCAGAGGGGAAGGTCTCTGAGCTGTTCCCCAACCCACATGGTGAATCTCTGAGGCAAGAAAATCCGCCAATAAGCACAGGACCCACCAAGATAGAGGAGGAACTTTGTCACAGCGCACAATGACCTTTTTAAACCACCAGCTGCACGTTTGCCATCACATCGCCCATTATGGTCTCATCCACTATGCCAGGATGTTAGGGCGGAAATACTCCGGTGAGAGGAATGGATATCTGTTATAATCCCCAACCAGTCCCTCGTCGCCAACCCCACAATTTTCCTGCCTGGTTTTGACCTGCCCCGTCTCTAGTGGTCCCTGTTGAACTGGTTCCGGACAGGGCAAGGTCTCTGTGCAGCCAACCAGTATTGCTGGGGCCGGGGCCTTCGCGACAGCCCTTTGTGTAGCTGCGGCGCAACACAGATGTTGACGTACATTGTCGATGAATGCCTGCTGACTAGGTTCAGCGGTGGGCTAGAAGAACTGCATCACGCCACTGAAGATGCCATCGCTTGGCTAGACGACTGTGCACACGCTAAATAAATAACTCCTGGTTTACAGAGGTGTAAATAAGAGCAGACTCAGGCCTCAGTTAGTTTTATTAAATGAAAAAAAATGTTGCTTGTAAAGTTATGTCAGCTATGTATTGAATGAATATTCAGTTACAGCTGCATATGTATTCTTTAGCACAATATGCTGTATAAACTATTGCTTTATTTTTCCATACTTGTCTTCAACCCAGTTCCTGAGTGCCAAAACCCAGTTTTTCTTCCTTTATATTTATCTCCTGCTTGCCCTAGAGGACACTGTTGAATTAGAAACAGAATTATGCTATTTACTTGTATCCCCTGGGGACTGAACTATCAACAACTCACTGCATTCAGAAATCTTTACAGCTGTGAGTCAGTGATGACCTTTTCTAAGATGGACTAAGGGCTCCAGCAGGGAATGAATTTGTCCTTGAATTGTGAACCAAACTTTTTTCACTTTGATCCTTTGTGACATTTCTCACTAGGATTATAGTTTTATTTGTGACATGCTGTGGCAATGAGATTGTATGTAACTTTAATAAAATACAATACTTGCATCTGATGATTATTATTTTCATCATGTAATATACCTCCTGTGAAGACTATACAAATGGAGTTAATTGTTTCCTATTGCATTGAGCCAAACCCTTAGCTTCCTCAGCCAAAATTGATGGGAGTTTCACCTGAGCGAGGACTGAGTAACAGCTGCATAAGGAACTGAGAACACAGTCCATAATCTACTGGGAAAAAACAATGCTAACAATTATACATATCATCATTGCAATCTGGCTTGTTTGATTCTGTCTTTCTATACATGAGTACAGTCTCGTGTGTGTGAGCTCAACTCAGGGCAAAGTGGGTGTGGGTGGCAACAAGGAGTTGGTTTCAATTCCCTGATCCTTCGGGCTAGATCCAGCTTTGATGCCATATAAAGCTGCTGGTAGGCATTTCTGAATTATGCCTTCATTGATGTAGGGTCCTTAATGGATCCTATATCAATAGAGGACTGGTGTAGTAGAACATTGCCCCAGTATGAGCCCTCTCTTCCCAACACACTGTGTACCCCAGCTGCAGTACAACTACACACTTAGGGGAACTCTGATGCCGGGGGAATTCATTGCTAAGGATGTGCAGACAGGTTATGGTCCCTTTAAAATGACCGATAGGCCCAAAGGCCTGATGCATAGTTGTTTCCACTGATAATTAATTCCTTCCTCAGAGCAAGATTGTACCACCCTCACTCACTTTGTGAGTATCCCCATTTAAATCTATAGGCCTATTTGTGAATCACAGAATCGTAGGACTGGAAGGACCTCAATAGGTCATCTAGTCCAGTGCCCTGCACTCAAGGCAGGACTAAGACCGTTAACTAGACCGTTCCTGACAGGTGTTTGTCTAACCTCTCCTTAAAAACCTCCAATGATGGAGATTCCACAACCTCCCTAAGCAATTTGTTCCTGTGACGTATGTTAAGGCTCCATGTAAAACGCTCCACAGAGGAAGCCATTTGTGATGCACAACAACATGTTTTATTGGTCCTGCAAAACCCAGGAACTATGCTGTGTGTTCTTCAGAGTAATTTACTGGCTCTTTGTTAATTCTTTATTATATGTAAACACATAAAGTTCTCTGCTAACAGAGTAAAATGCTACTCAATATGAGTAAAAGCATCAGAATCTAGCCCACTGAAATCTATGGAACTGCTCACAGAATCAGATATTTGTTCAACATGATTTTACTGACTGATTTTACAGATGGTAAAATCTGACCCTGCAGTAAATTAATGAGCTCATTCACCAGCACCTTAAAAAGATATTGTCACTTTAAGAATGACATAGGAAGTGAAGTGAGAAATCTGGGAGCTAGGCACTGGAGGTATGCATTACCATAGCAGTTGAATAAAACAGCTGTGATTTAAAAAGCCTTTATAACACCATCTGTGGACAACACTCCTAGGAATAATTTGCCCATGAAACTACTTAATGCATAAAGCTTGCATTTATTCATGTTAATAGGTAACTGTGCATGCAAAATGGATAATTCTATAAATCGGTAGATCTACTATTACTAGCTTGGCATATGTAAATGTAAGGCTGGTACACCTAAGAGCTGGGTGTGAAAGCTTTGCAAGTACAATTCTATGCACACATTTCAAAATGTGACCCACATAGTCTATAGAATATAATTTGTATTGACTTACTCTAGAAATGCCCAAACTTTGTCCAATTTCAGGTCATTCACCCATAATAGTGAAAAGCTGCAAGTTTTGTAAAGTTTACCCAACTCAAGATTGTATTGGCAATTGGCCAGTTACCTGAGCGCTGGACCTAATTTGCATAACTGAGTAAATCATACACATCTTTATCTGTAATATAGAGGCATGGAGTGTGGAGATTATACTTTCCAGCATGCAATTATCTCTCTTGATCTTAATGCCCAGGCCTCTATTCCTTTCCTGCAGGCTTACTGAAACTGAAAAGTGTCTTATTTTTTTGGCAACAAATGACATTCTTAAAACCAGTCCACTTTTGCTGAAATTAACTGATCTTTTTTTGGAAGAGGGGTTCTGAATGTGAATTAGAATGACTTATTCTCAGAGTATTTCTACACTAGTTACTCTACTGGAGCCTGTTGGTAAGAAATGAGATATAAGAGACAGTGGATTTCTAGTCAATTACAGATCAGGAAGCAGACATTAGCACTTGAAGTGTTTTCTTAATAACATGACATAGAATTTACACATGGAAATAAAGAAATAAATATCCCCATACATTAAATGGTCATTTATAGCCTGGGTATTAAAGCATTGACAGCCAGTCTGTGAGCTGCATCCAGTGTTGTCAACAAACCTTTACAAAATTTCGTTATATAGAATGATGTAATAAGCCTGAGTTTAAAATGCAATAATGTATTCAAATGTTGTAAAATGGGCTGTTCATATTCAGCTGGTATAGAGTGCTACTTTATTGTTATATCCAGAGTTAGACGAAAGACACATTACTATCAAAGAAGAAAATTCACATTTTTAGAGGTTATTTCTGCAAGAACATATAGCTTCCAGGCATTCAACTTCTTAAGAAAGGATTATTATACTCACCTTCTTATTGTATCTGACCCCTTCTGTACTGAGCTGTCATTAGTGATCATCAGAAGGCAACACAGAATATTAATGAGAACTTTTCATACCATTCTGAATGTGTCAATGTTTTTCCAGTGACTGCATAATATTCTAAGAACAATTTGCAAATGTAGTCCTAAAATATAACAGCACATTTTCTTATCTGTCTCCACACAGGACAATATAAAGAATCAAAAGTGTTTGATTTCATTGACTTTGCAAAGTAAAAGACAGAATCTTGGGTAACAAAATGCAAATTACCGAAAGTTGATGAATTATTTGTGAGAAAAGAGTTGAAGAAAAATGTCTACTTTTAGTCTGTCAAGCTTGAAACAACACATGATATAGTTAATGTATCAACCTTCATATGCTTATTCTAGTGATTTAGCATAAATTACCTGTTATGATTTGTGATACTATTGTTCCTGAAGCTTTTTTCCCTGAATGCATTCATACAAAATATCATTAGTTGCTAGTAAAACAAATTTTCTATCTGAAAGAATGAGATATACTATGTTTAAACCTAAGAGGTGTGAAATATAGTTGTTGGTGACTTGCTGTTTTCTGCTTGGTAGACAATTTCTTCATTCTCCAGAGAAACTGGTCACCCAAATTGACATGGCAATTTTCTGACTGGGTAACTGAGGACAACTTATTTGAGCACAGCATGACATTTCAATGCTCATTAGTTTAAAAAAAAAAAGATAATCTGAAATGAAATCACCTAATGTTTGGCATTAGCAAAATTTTGATGGTTATTGGCAATGTGTCTTTATTCATTTTATTCTCTTCTTAGTTCTAGAAAAATTAAGACCCCTATTGAAAATAACTTGAATATAAAATAGGTTCACACACATTTATACCACAGACAGCAAACTAGGAACATCACTTATCCTCGTGTGTATTGTCTAGCAAAAACCCTGCAGTCTGGACAACCCGCTAACGAGCTCTATTGATAGTCTTTAGGACAGCATGAAGCCATCTACTATGCCTGGGAGTAAAGGACACATAACTTTGTATTACTGCATTTTTGGGGTCAGGAGTGGGCCCAATGAAATATCATTTTAAATTTTCACAGTTGCGAGAAATTATTGGAGTGGGATCAGACATAGCAGAGGTCAGACAATAATTATTTAATTACATTAGATGTTGAGGTTCAAAAAGTTAAAGCTTTATAACCATTAAAACAGAAAGTCAACATCACATGCAATATATATAAAATAAATACTGTTAAATCAAACTAAGTTCTCAAGCAGAATTTTTTTTTTTTACTTTGTGTGTACATTTTAATTATTATTGGTGGAAATATGTTGTGCTGGTTTGTGTGTGTGGTGAAATCGACATTTACCAATAAAAATCTAATCCTTGCAAACCCAATCATAACCTATTCAGCTTTCATATTAAAATGACAACAGATTATTATGAAGGATGAACTTGTCATAATAGCTGTCAACTGGGCTCTAAGAGCCACATTTAATAATAGCATAAGTGGTATGATCTATTACTTATTTTAAATACAGATTGTACCACCTACTGGCAAAAATGAATCAATCTAATTTGCATATGCAGGGATCTCTTGATCCTGCTAGTTTTGGCGCCGTTAGTGTAGGTTTTGAGGATGAATGTTTCACAGGGTGATTGTCCTAACTTGTGGAGGACTCAATGACAATGAAATCCTTGGGAAAGCAGCAAGTGAAGACTCTCTGTTAAAGTGTACTATAGCTAGTTAACATTGCTTAACACAAATTGCAAATGGTGATGTCCTAGAAGATTGCAGACTGGAGTAAACCTGCACGGAATTCTGGACCAAACCTACCCAGAAGAGAACACCCTGATCAGATTTACCTGGAGAAGGGAAGCTGGAATGGACAAGACCTTCCTGAAGAGGAGCCAGAGTGAATCAGATAAACTGGACAACAGTGAATTTGGGAGTACCCAGGATAAGATTGCCAAGAAGCCAAATGCACCCTCTTTTTTGAATAGAAAAATAGGTTTTAAATTATAAATCCTGCTTGATTTTAAAGTTCAAAGCTTTGCAGATTCTGGTAGGTCTGAGGGCTATCTGCCTGCATGGTAAGGGTTTACCTAGACATTTGGAGCCTTTACAGTGTAACTGTAATCATCAACATCATCATTTGATGCCAGAGCATCTTTGCAGACATGGGAAATTGACATTCATTCCTATCTATAACTTGTTCCTTCATTAAGCCCAGCCTGGTCACATCTCTGCTTATGGTGTGTGACCATCTAGTTGGTTAGCCTATGTGTTGGCCTGATCTTGGTTGTGTTTGCATGCACCTTTGTGCTGGGATATAATGGTGTATAGGTGCATCCCCCGGATGGTGAAAGGAGGTGACTCATCTTGGGGAAACCTAGAAAGGTTGCAAATAACATTAAGGAATAAGGGGCTCTTAACTAACTGTATCTTGGAGAAGGAAATCTGTGATTTCAAACTGGAGCAGACAGAGCTTGCTTAGTCTTTTCAGGCAAGTCTGCCTAGGGGAAGGAAAACACTGCTTTCAAATTCAAGCTCATTAGCTTTGGAAGGCAAGCAGACAAGGGTGGTCTGATACCTGTTCCTACAAGGTTAACAGCTATGACATGGCATTCCCATGAGCTGGATAGTGTGGACAGGCCTAACAAGCCATTACCTCTGAAACTCACGTGTTATAGAAACAGTGCAGCAAACCAAGCTGTAATTTTAATGCATTCCTGAAATTTCCAGTGGTTTACTGTAATTCACAGTATGTTTATCTATATATTCTGGAGATGATTTAGGATAAATGGAAAGGTAAGTTCAATAGTACCTTATTTTTTCTTATAATAGCTATTTCCAGCTTCTATCTTACTGCAATATTCATTTTGTGTGTGTGATGTCTCTAGTGCCTTCCTTCATGTGATTCCTCCTCTTCTATTTTATATCAAGTTAGCAAGTCTTCTAGCTTTGAGCTGTTTACACTCCATTGGGTCTGAAGAGCTTGATATTGACGTCCTTTATAATGGCCTAAAAATAGACAAACAAAATAAATGAACACACACCAAATATAGATTGTGCAAACAAGCTCTCAGAAGTCGGATTATTTATTCTGAAAGACAAGAAACTTACATTCAGATATGACAGACAGCATGGTTTAGGAAGAGAAGGCTAGAATGGGAGTCAGGAGGCCTAGGTTCTATTCCCAGCTATGTTACTGACCTGCTAGGTGACACTGGGGAAATGACTTAATCTCTGTCTGTTTGTTTCCCTTTCCGTTATGTTCACAGTGTACAC
The DNA here is from genome assembly GCF_002925995.2 of Terrapene triunguis. Lineage (NCBI taxonomy): Eukaryota > Metazoa > Chordata > Testudines > Emydidae > Terrapene > Terrapene triunguis. Next base: position 57,780,488 of record NW_020664417.1, on the reverse strand, counting down.
ACTTAAATTGGATTAAAAACAGAGAATACTCTTGTTGGATGGTTTCAGCACAATGCCACTTTATTTCCTAGAATTCAGAGAACCAAAACCAAAAAACCCCACACCAAACAGAGAAACAAAACAGGCTGCTCCCTAAGACAGAGACACAACTCATGCCACCTTGCTTTCAGCTGGCTTTTTTCAGACTGACTGCATGCTTTGCTACACAGCCTCCTAGCCTTCAAGCAGGACTAGACCCCACCCCCACTCTTAAAATGATAGCTTGCAATTCCAGCATAGTCCTCAATACACCCGACTGCTCAGTCTTCTGCCAATTCATATGATGCTGAGTGATAGGAAGCCAACCTCGTATGTTTTACACAATTTTTCCATAGAAATGTCTGAATCCTCAGAAATATATTGTGGACCAATAACTGAAATGAGCTTCTCAGGTAACCATAGACGGCAAACACATTTTGAAGCAAATTAATTGTTTTTACAGAAGAAGTTGTTAAGTGCACTCTGGACGCTGAGAATAAGCATCAACCACTACTATGTACATTCTCTTTTTTTTTCCTGCAAGGTCAATGTGAAGCCACTGCCATGTCTTCAAATTATAGACTACACCCACGCATGACATAGTGCTGTTTCTGGCATATTTCAATGGCTATTACAGGAGTCATGCTAGCTACTTTCCATTGCTATATCTTTCTCTAAATCTAGCCACCAAAATAACTTCTGGCCACCCCTTTCTTTTTTTTACTTCTCCTTGGTGCCTCTCATGTAATTCCACTAGCATCCTTTTTGTGTAAACACTTTGGTAATGTTACTTATAGTCCCCATAGCAAACAACCTTTCGCCATGGATGGCCCTACTTCAGGAAATTGGAGTTAGGTTGATCTTTGGTTATGTGATTTGGCCACCCTGAAAGTTTATAGGGCATCACTGTAACCAAAATGAGGATTTTCCTTGTTTTAAGGCTAATTTCTTAACTGTAATAGGGAGGTCATTTAGGAAAGTGCACAGAATTTTCCTCTTTGTAAAGAGGCAAATGGGACAGTGCATCTGCATTAGCATTAGTTTTTCTGGTGGTCTATAATAAAAGTAATACTGGCAGGCAGCTAAGATCAAAGCCCATTTCTGTAGCCTAGCTGCTGCTAGTGGTGGAACACTCACCTTTGGGCCCAGTATTTTTACAAGTGGTTTATGATCACTGGTGTGAACAACTTTCCCCCCCCAAACAAGTACTCATGGAATTTAACAACCTCCAAAATGATGCCTAAAGCCTCTTTTTCTATTTGTGAAGTGTTTCTTTCAGCATTTTCTTCCAGAACATTATCAAAGGCTTTCATTTTTTATCCATAGCTACAGGAGAGAACTCACAGGCTAGTTATGAGAGGCTCTGGATTAAAATGTATCAATAGGCTGGAACTGCTCAGATTCTTTTCCTTCCTAATAACACTTATTATCCTTTTCTGTTCAAACCACTTCATATTTTTCCATAACACAGGAGACATCAGACTGACTAATGTGGATAAATTTGGAATGAATATTCCATAATTAACATAGCCAGAAAAGATCTAAATTCTGAGACATTCTGTGGTATGGGGACATTCTCAATGGCTTTTTTGTCTTCTCTTTTAGTGGTTGTGCCTCTGTTGCATCTATGCAATGTCACAAGTAAGAGACCTGATTTTGAAAAAAGCACATTTGTTTTTGTGAACCTTAAAATCATATTTTTTTCAATCTCTTTAGAAAATCTTCTAGGTTTTTTTTAAGTTTCTCTGAATTCCCCCCACTTACTAATATGTCATCCAAATAACAGACAGCCCCATTTACCCCCTGCAGTACCTGATCCATTATTCTTGGAAACACAGCAGTGCACTGGCTACCTCGTCGATTTTTCATACCTAATTACACCCTTGTGTGTGTTCACTGCCATAAATTGTTTTGAATTTGGCGCCAAACAGCACCTGCTGCTAGTTTTGGGACAGTTCTAGTTTGTTAAACTTTACTCCCCCGGCCAGTTTTCCAAATCAATCTTGCAGTTTAAGAATTGGATGTTTGTCCACTTCCAGCCAGGGGTTTATGATGACTCTAGTGTCTCCCCCTACCCCACCCTCAGTACTTACCTTTTGGCATACACACAGTTGGCACAGCTCATTCACTGAACTCCACAGGTGAAATTATACCCTGCTTTTGCAGTTTATCCAATTGCTCTGCCAGAGGCTTTTGCGGAGCATATTGCACAAATCTACCCTTCTGGAATTTAGCAATGGCCTTGACAGAGACAGACACACTGTTCTGCCTTTTACCAAACCTATGTCTGTACTAAATACAGCTTTGTACTGTTGTTTCAATTTCCCCATAGTCTGGCATCCAATTTAAGCTTTTATAGCCAGTGACTGCCTTTCGGAGGGGGTCCATTTCTTTCAGTTACAATTAACTCTAATGGTAAACAGATACATTTATAGGTTACACTGACAGGGAGGCTGATACTTGTATGTGCCCCTTATTGAAATTCTGTAAAAGAACATTACTTCTCTTACTCGTACCTCAAGAACTGTTTTTTGTAAAGTCCCTTAGAAATCATGGATACTGCCACTCCTGTATCTATTTTCATTTGCAATATCACATCATTTACCTTTCCATTAACAAAGTAAGGGATAATATAGCTGATCATCTTCTACCGCATACACTTCTGTGAAATGGTACATCTCACACATCCTTTCATCCAGGAGACAACTTGCTTCCAAGCCTGACTCCACAGTCAGATAACTAGTTCTGTGGCTCCCACTTATAGACACTGACAGCTTTTTCTCAGTGTAACCTTTGGTATGCCCTGGTGTGCTGTGGCAAGCCCAGGTGGCATCTTCCCCTCTGATCAGATTTCTTCCGCAGCATCTTATTAAAGGCATACTGCTCCTGGCAGTGTGGTATCCCTAAAGAGTAGAAACATGGCTCCCTCCATTTTGTTTGGATCCTGTCAGAGATGACAACCTGCTTTGTCATCCTTCCATCCCTGTTGAGGCCCTTCTTCCCAGGCCTGGCACAATGCATCCAGTTTATTTTCAAATTTTGATGCATTTTTTCTTTGCTCTGTTGTTTGAATCCACAATCTCTGCCACCTCTGGTGTCAGTTCTTTGCTGTATACAAAATTCAACAGCCTCTCTCTTAATTCAGGGTGTTTTACTCCAAAACCAAATTGATCTCTGAGAGCATCTTTCAGAAAATTACCAAAACCCAAGTAGCAGACAGTTGTTTTCAGGCTGGCCAGAAATTCAGAGATACTTTCTCCTTCTGTACACTTTCTTACATGAAACTTACATTGTTCTGTTAAATTAGTGGTAGGCACATAATGCTTCTTTTAGATGTGTCTATTATTTTGCCCAGATCTGTGTATCTTTCATGCTGCTAAATAAACAAGAATGGTGTTTTAGAATCCTTTGAAAAATGTATCTGTGTGTCTGTTTGCTTTCACTATCAAATGCCCCTGAGGAGGCACTGCAAACCAGAAGCTCACACCTAGGGTGGGATTCTGGGGAACACACAAGAGCTCTTGGAGAGGCTGGAGGGAGTTGGCATTAATTTCAGGACCTAGGCAACTGTATCGGGGTCCCCACTGCCAAAAGGAATGTCCAACAGGGGAGCTCAGCCACCTCTGTAACAAGAGAAGAACAATTAGAAGGAATATATATATATGTGTGTGTGTGTGTGTGTTACATCCACAAACCCTAGGTTAAAAGAATGCTAACTTTGCAAAGTTAAGCACTTAAATTAGGAAAATCCAGAAAATTAAGTTTGCCCATGCAATCTAAATTTGGTACCCTTATGAGTTTGCATTATGATACAGTCTGTAATTACGTGACCACATACCGTTTTTTCACAGTGCTCATTCAATTTTTCATTTTGTCTTCACTGGTCTATGGGTGGCCCAAGGCCTTCTTCATTGCATGCTATTAAAACCCAGCTCTGAATATAGAATTATTAATTTTCTCATGATTTTTCTATGGTGCTTATCACTATAGTATCTGAGTGCTTCACAAAGATTAGTGAATTTATCTTCCTGACACTTTTGTGAGATGAGAGACTTATCCACATTTGACAGATGGGGAACTTGGGTACAGAGACATTAATGTTAACAGGTATCAGAGGGGTAGCCATGTTAGTCCGGATCTGTAAAAAGCAACAGAGAGTCCTGTGGCACCTTTAAGACTAACAGTTGTATTGGAGCATAAGCTTTCATGGGTGAATACCCACTTTGTCAGACACATGCGTCTGATGAAGTGGGTATTCACCCACAAAAGTTTATGCTCCAATACATCTGTTAGTTTTAAAGGTGCCACAGGACTCTGTTGCTCATTAATGTTAACAGTATCCATTACTTTTGTGCCCCTCTTTTGAAATGCCTATGGCCTGATTTTTTTCCAGACAGCTTAGCATTTTATTGCACCTTTATTTCTTTGGAACATTGACGTCCGTTGTAGCTGTGAGTGCTCAGCACTTACACAATCAATTCAGACATCCAGAAATGAGGAACACATAATTAGTGACTACCTGCAAAACTTTGGTTTAAGTGACTTGCACAACAGTGCATAGGAACTCTTTTGCAGAAGCAGGGATAGAATCCAGTTCTCCAGGGCAGCATTCAATTATCTTAACCATGAGGCCATCTTTTCTATTCCTGCAGTCCCTTGCCTCATTTGCTACACACTTGCTAACTTCTGCAACAAATGAGGCAGAAGTCCTACAGACAACAGCATCGTTCAACTACACAACCCTGATTTATTCCCAGAGCACAGAATTTACACGTTTACACCAATCAGACTTGGGGTGGGAGTGTTTTAGGGTGGAATAAACACTTTAGTATTTTGTACCACCATCTCTCAACTCCATTTTTCTTTGCCATTCCAGTGGTGAGCCTTCTCAGATACCAGATGGCTAGATACCACAATGCTATGCTCATTTAGTCTTTTTTCCTCTTAAAAATAAATCTCAATGTGCACATGTAAATCTCATCAATAGCAGTGGGAGTTACACACATGAATTATGTGTAGAGTAATTCCCGTATTTTAGTTTTAAGGTAAAAATGTGAATACTTTAACAAAATAAAATACAACATACAAAATATAACAAAAATACATTCGCTTTGGATTTATTATGCAAGTTGCATATTACTAATGCATCAATCTCAAGGTAGGTCATTATCTAGAGGCCATTTGCAAATGTTGCTCTTTCAGCAGTTCAGTGACGTAAGTGTGGGATTCATTATGAAGGTGTATAAGAAGCAGCAGTGACAGACTATTCTGATGAGAAGATTCATTATCTCACATCCAGTACTCACATTCAAGTGGAGTCCTGTGGTGATAGGGTGTTGAATGGCATTGCTACTGTTTTGATGTACTAATTTGCTGTCCAAGCTGCTGAAAGTTGCGTTCTTTAAGCAAGGTAATAATCATAAGTCCATGCAAAAAGAAAAATGCACAGTTATGATATTGGAAGCTGCACAGCAATTACAGGCAGATATTTTACAGTGGATGAATTATGGGAGTGACTCTCTTGATATAAAAGTAAGTTTCACAAATCAATTAGACTTTAAAAAGTGATTTAACAGAGCTCTCTTAATGAACTGATTCTGAATCTTAAACATTAATTTCTTGGGATTTGTAAAATGTTAGAGGGTAAAGTTTAAGGGTGGAATTTTCAAAGAGGATTTACATGCTCAGTTCCCTTTACTGTTAATGGAGATTGGTCATCCAGCTCCATTAGGCAAATTAGAAAATCATTCTTATATTTTAAATATTCTAGAGGCAGCTGGGGATAAAGTAAGTGCCACCTAACTTTAAAATTAATTTATCAGAAAAAAGTACATATAAATAGGACACATTGATCTGTCTTCCTTATGTCCTTCTTATCTTCCTTATGTCTCTCTTTTTCTTAGGCCTAGATTGTGCCTTTAGTCACAACCTATAGGTAAGTCACCGCAGAAAGAGCCCAGGGAAGGAGTTATGACACACAATCACAATTCTTTCCCTTCCTTCCCAGAGGGAAATGATCTGCTCTTGCCCCTGGAACAGTAGCTGATTACTTCCCCCCTTCATGAATCAGGCGCACAGGTTAGCGTGTTGGGGAGCAGAACTCCAATGGTTTTTCTGATTCTTTCTGTCTACCTGTGGGGAAGGATGGAGATACTGGGCATGTAGCTCATGCTCTCCCTTCATGGCTGCAGCTGAGATGTTAAGAGGAGTGTCCCTTTTTAGTGCTAGAGCATTCGATACCATGTCTTCATAAAACTCCCAGCCCAATGGTGCTTCAATCCTGGCTGGGGATTCAGGGCTCTCCCAGAATCCACGTGATAAATAATGGTAAAAAGAAATAATGACACGAATGACAGAAAGAGGACATTGCTATTCTCTCACCACAGCATATCTGAAAATCAATATTACTTGCACCGTACAATGGAAGACTCAGGCACAGAAAGAAAGAGAGGGACATAGCCAGGGCTGTCCCTAGTGGGATGCGGGGCCTGGGACAACCCCCCCAGTCTGGCCCAGGCCCTGCCCCCATTCCACCCCTTCCCCCAAGCTCCCTCCCTGCCTCTTCTTGCCCCCACCCCACCCCACCCCCTCTCCGCCCCCATCACTTCTCTTTCCAGCTTCCGCTACCTCCCACAAGCGACGCTGGAAGCTGGCGGAGCGGAGCGGGGCAGGCTGGGGCTCGGTCGCTTATTGCTGCTGGTGCCAGGCCCCTCGCTAATCCCCAGGCTGCCCTGGACCCCACATCCTGAAGCGCGGGGCCCTCCAAAGCACAGGGCCCAGGGTGGTTGCCCCGATCCATCCTATGAACAGGACGGCTATAGACATAGCTAAAGATATTCAAAGAGGATCACTCAGCCCATGGATAAAAAAAAACCCAAGTATCTATGAATATTTGCATAACAAACTCTCTAGTAAACACTGCAAGTAGAACCATGAGAAACACAGAGAGAGAAAAAAATATGGAAGTACATACTGAGGCATGAAAGGCCATGAAAAGGGAAAAGTGATGCCTTGATAAAGACAGCAAAATAAAATGTGTCCTGTTGTGAAACAAAGCCAACTCAAAGATACAGTTTCCTGTATGAAGAAAAACATACAGTACATAAGAGAAGCTGTGTTTGACAGGAAAGGGGCCTACATAAAGTTCTCTTTCAGATTTTATCTGGAAACATTTTCAGAGACAAATACAACTACACAAGTTCCTCAAAATTATAAGTGAAAATGACATCCAGGTCAGCAAGGCAAAACACACATCAGCAGTTTAACCATGTGAAGTCTCAAGAGCCACTCTAATGCTGCCAGCACAGCTGCCTAAAGTCTCTGCCAAGGAGCCAGATGCTGCTAGAAAATGAGGACCTTCCATAGTTGGCATGTAGCTGTTGAAAGAGCAGTAATGGTATTCCAGTTTGATTTGAGTGACTGAATTACACTTTGCTTGGGTAACTGACTTTCAATGATCATAAGCTTCTCTCACTGTTTCACTAGTAAATTTCATTTCAACACACATTATGTAGCATATCCTAAGCCAGGAACATTGTATTTTCTATGAGGACACTAGCACTGACTACTCCAACCTAGCTCTATAACATATTATTGTCACTCCGAACCATGTCAAGATGGGAAGAGAAAAGGGTCAAAGTTTAGTTTAAATAAGATAATACTGATAAATATTCATTAATCATGAACACAATACCAAATCAAACATTTATAAAGTTATTCTGCAGAGCTAAAACATGGCAGATCTCTTCATCCTGGACTGATATCCATTATCAAAAGCTCCAGAGTACATATTCTCTAAGCATTGCTATCATTACTCATTTGCATAGGTGTTCTGCAACCTTTTCCCTGTAATGTACGAAGAAAAGCCCAGATCTCTGTTCTTACATAGTCAATTGGACATTTTTACATGAGTAAAGTTACCCACATGCAAATGTACATGCAGGATTTGTTCCCCAGAGAGATTATTGCTCACAGTCTCAAAGGGGGTTATAACCATAGAATCAGAGAATATTACGGTTGGAAGAGACCCCAGGAGGTCATCTAGTCCAATCCCCTGCTCAAAGCAGGATCAATCCCAACTAAATCATCCCAACCAGGGCTTTCTCAAACTGGGCCTTAAAAACCTCTAAGGATGGAGATTCCACCACCTCCCTAGGTAACCCATTCCAGTGCTTCACCACTCTCCTAGTGAAATAGTGTTCCTAATATCCAACCTAGACCTCCCCCACTGCAACTTGAGACCATTGCTCCTTGTTCTGTCATCTGCCACCACTGAGAACAACCGAGCTCCATTCTCTTTGGAACCCCCCTTCAGGTAGTTGAAGACTGATATCAAATCCTCGCTCACTCTTCTCTTCTACAGATTAAATAAGCCCTGTTCCCTCAGCCTTTCTCGTAAGTCATGTGCCCCAGCTCCATAATAATTTCCGTTGCACTCTGCTGGACTCTCCAATTTGTCCACATCCTTTCTGTAGTGGTGGACCCAAAACTGGACGCAATACTTCAAATGTGGCCTCAGCAGTGCAGAATAATCACTTCCCTCGATCTACTGGCAATGCTCCTACTATTGCAGCCCAATATGCCGTTAGACTTCTTGGCAACAAAGGCACACTGTTGATTCATATACAGCTTCTCATCCACTGTAATCCCCAGGTCCTTTTCTGCAGAACTGCTGCTTAGCCAGTCAATCCCCAGCCTGTAGCAGTGCATGGGATCCTTCCGTCCCAAGTGCAGGACTCTGCACTTGTCCTTGTTGAACCTCATCAGATTTCTTTTAGCCCAATCCTCCAATTTGTCTAGGTCACTCTGGACCCTATCCCTACCCTCCAGCATATCTATCTCTCCCCCCAGCTTAGTATTATCCATGAACTTGCTGAGGGTGCAATCCATCCCTTCATCCAGATCATTAATGAAGATGTTGAACAAAACCAGCCCCAGGACTGACCCCTGGGGCACCCCATTTGATACCGGCTGCCAAATAGACATTGAGCTGTTGATCGCTGCCCGACGATATAGTTAGCGTTCTATTCACCTTATAGTCCATTCATGCAATTCATACTTTTTAACTTGCTGGCAAGAATACTGTGGGAGACCGCATCAAAAGCTTTGTTAAAGTCAAAATATATCACGACCACCACTTTCCCCATATCCACAGAGCCAGTTACTTCATCATAGAAGGCAATCAGGTTGGTCAGGCATGACTTGTCCTTGGTGAAGTCATGTTGACTTTTCCTGATCTTCCTCTCCTCTAAGTGTTTGAAAATGGATTTCTTGAGGACCTGCTCCATGATTTTTCCAGGGAAACTTCAATATTTTAGAGGGGAGATTTTCAAAGGCACAAAGGGGAGTTAGGTTCCTTACAAGTCAATGGGACTTATTTAAAATCTCCCCCAAAGGGTGCAAACTTTGGCTTTTTTGTGCCATAAACCCATGCACTCAAAAGTGCTATTATGACTGCCCAAGAATTTTGTAGACCCATGTTTAAAAATTAATTTCCAACCTTGGAACCGACTAAGGCACCATTAAAATCTCAATATTTGCTGTTCTCCAGATAAGGAGGAACTACCATATTTGCAAGACATAATTATAGGAAGCCACCGCAATTATTACAAGTACTTGGATACTAAATGTTGAGTTTTTAATTGCGTGAATCTTTGGAACTTGGGAACAGCTCTAATTACCAGGTTTTTTTAAAAAGGCACATTAAATGCTTGAATGGTACCAAAGGTCTTGTATGTGGTACATGGGGCAACATACATACAACGTTTTTCTCACATACGAGCCTGAGAAGTAGGAACTTCAAAGGATGCTGCCATGACCAAATACAGTTCCACTACAAATAAATTTGAGAGACAGACCAATTTTTCATGTTTGATTTTTTTGCTCATGAAAAAGACAGTATTTAACCCCGGCCTATTTAAATATATTCTTACACTAATATTTAAGATCTAAATATTAGTAAGAGTACAAATGCTACCATACCAATGACTACAGGATTATGCAAAACCTTCTACTGCAGTGCTGTTCACCTGAAAACTTTAAAAAAAGTAATTAGATTTTCTGATCTTAATCACTAGAGGAATCTTTCAGGCATCAACATCAAACAACCAAGAAATCTAAAGTCATTTTAGGCAGTATTGGTTTATAGCCTCACAGGATACTGCTATGACAGTATCTAAGCAATGATTCCTCCAACTCAGTCTAAGCACAGGGAAAGGAACTGAGACATTGGCAAGGGGACAGATTGAAGCTAGTGCTTGCCCTGCAATTTTGATAAATTTTTACAAACTTTCATTTTAAAGTAATGCAGCTTTGATCTCATGCCTTACAGATCCACAGCTAGTAAATATATAATCAAACTTTTTGTAATATGTGCAACTTTTCCCCCCTTAGGATTTCAGCATCACCACTGGAGATAAGGATGTGTGTGCAGAAAGGGCTCCAAGATTCTGCCATCATAAATCATATTTAGGCATAGTTTTTGTGCAGGACTATAATTTATGAGGCATGCCTTGTGTGGCTGAAATGTGTATCTTCCAAATGAAGGGAAATCCATTCAGCTCTGCTCTAAAAACTAAATCTGACCTTATGGCAACAGCAGAGTCCATTACATAATTCATTTTACGCAATCACAGTGGAAGTCATGACACACAGTTTGAAATTTGGCTGGCAGAACTTTAAACAGTTCAAAAAAGAGAAGGGTGGAACTGAATGAAACACTGAAAATTTCTACTAAAAATTATTACAACCATACTTTTAGCATGGAGAGATTTACTTTTACCAGGAGTGCTATTTTATTTATTTTTGATGGATTGATAGAGAGTGCCTTTTTCATAAGCCTTGATGCACCACAGAATTAATTACTCTTTGCCAGATTCTGTCTCTATCTAGCTGTTTTGTGGAGGCAGCATAATGCAGCTGGTGAAGATGGCAGCTCTGGCTTCCTAGTGAATGTTTTGGCAAGGAGAAATTGTTGGGTGGAATAGAGCCAGTGTAGCAGCTCCCTGTGCCATCTTCCTCCCAGCTGCAGCCACTAGCTGTGTGGCTGGGGAAAAGGAGGTGTGACCAGGGCAAACTTAATCTCCAGGGGATCACAACTGCCATAAAGGCACTGGGATGTCTAGGAGCTAGGTGTACATTGGAGCAGACCTGAGGCGCCTTTTGAGCAGGGCATAATGGTGCTTTAAAATCCCCTTTGTTCCACAGCATCACATTTCCAAGTGCAGCTTGGATGCAGCCCAGGATTTAAGCATGTATTATAGGTATCGGCCATGAAGAAACCTAAGTAGGCACATTAGAAAATGACCTAGTGCTGAATACATGGGAGATACGTCTTGCATAAGTAGGGGCATTGCCAGCAGATCAAGGGACGTGATCATTCCCCTCTATTCGGCATTGGTGAGGCCTCATCTGGAGTACTTTGTCCAGTTTTGGACCCTACACTACAAGAAGAATGTGCAAAAATTGGAAAGAGTCCAGCAGAGGGCAAAACAAATGATTAGGAGGCTGGAGCACATGACTTATGAGGAGAGGCTGAGGGAACTGGGATTGTTTAGTCTGCAGAAGAGAAGAATGAGGGGGATTTGATAGTTGCTTTCAACTACCTGAAAGGGGGTTCCAAAGAGGATGGATCTAGGCTGTTCTCAGTGGTACCTGATGACAGAACAAGGAGTAATGGTCTCAAGTTGCAGTGCGGGAGGTTTAGGTTGGCTATTAGGAAAAACTTTTTCACTAGGAGGGTGGTGAAGCACTGGAATGGGTTACCTAGGGAAATGGTGGAATCTCCTTCCTTAGAGGTTTTTAAGGTCAGGCTTGACGAAGCCCTGGCTGGGATGATATAGTTGGGGATTGGTCCTGCTTTGAGCAGAGGGTTGGACTAGATGACCTCCTGAGGTCTCTTCCGACCCTGATATTCTATGATTCTATGATTCCCCAATGGAAGCATGCAGCCAGGAGTGAAGGGATGAGGATAGGATGGGAAGAGCTGCTTCTGTGAGAGTTCTGACAAGTTAACTCACCTTCCACTTTAGAAGAGTTAAACAGTAACTGAGAAAGTTACAATGGAACAAAATGCTGCTGTAAAATGCACTAAATTGCATCAGTCCTAGTATTTTTTGTCTTAAATAAAAAAACCCTAAGGCATGGAACTTTCACAAGAGGTTAACACTATGCTTTGCCAACCTGTCTTGTCTTCCTAAATGATAAGTCCTTGAAATGCCAATGTTTTTAAATTACAGCAAAACAAAAGAAAACCACTGTGGGGCCAGTTCTTAGCTGGAGTGAAGCAACATAGCTCCTTTGACTTCAATGAAGGCACACTCATTTACACCAGCTAGGAATCTGGTCCACTGAATATTAGGAAAACATCCTGTAGTCTATTCTCCACAAATATGCTGTTCAAAGAGAAAAGAAACAAAACTTTTTAAGAAGCCATTTCAAATGTGACATTTTCAGGTAACTTGGTAAATCTCTTGTAAAAAGCCATTTTCTAATACTTCTTAAGGGAATTTCAAATTAGCTAGACATTCTGTACTACCTGTGAAATATAAGCAGCTCACGGAATAAGGAAAATGAACTCAAATAACCCTGAGAAGACTAGAGGAAAAAGTGCAGGGCACATACTGTACTGAGCTAGTATATAAATCTTCAGAAGTTACTCAAGTATAAGAAAAAGATTGTTGGTGTTCATTTTGACAGCCATCTACCAGCTTTGAATAAATACACTAGTTTAGGTTATATAATTATATATCCTAGTACATGGGGGGGGGGGGGGGGGCGGGAGGCTTGTTTCTCTCATAGAATGAAGGGCACCAAGATACTCTGGGTAAAATCCCAGCCTTAAGTCATTGGCAAACTCCCATTGACTTCAGTGGAGCCTGAATTTACCCTGTGGACACATTACCAATATTTGTTCAGAAATCACACCTGCATTTTGACCATTTTACCATTTGAGCAGCAGAAAATATGAGCACTGTACCCCTTTTAAAAATATGAGAATCTCACTTCTAACTATCAATATCTCCTGCAACCCAATAAGGCAGATTTATCATAAGCTAATATACATGCCTCATCACAGATTCACAGATGATAAATGCTCAGTGTAAAACAATTCCACGCATCGTTTCCCCCTTAATGTTAATTCTGTTCCATTGGAATTGTTGGATGGATGTTTCATAAATTAAAGCTTTCTGATAAACATTGCTAACCTACACACGGTGATGACAAGGCAGTCTATAGCAACTTTTTAATATATCAGGACTGTAAGTACTTGATAGAAAAATGCAATCATTTGAAAAAATACTAGACTCATCTTTTGCCTCTGTTCTCTTGAGACAGGTTCTGAGTGGATGCTAGCTATATTCTGCTAGCTTACTGTTTGTGGTGGCTCAAGTGGTTTCCCCCCCCCAAAATAAATACTAAAATTAAAGGAAATCAAATCACAACTTTTGGCAGTATTAACACACAAGCTAACCATAGATCACATGCCTTACTACACACACAGTATTATGCCCAATGCGTCCATTTATGTTCTCAAAGTTGCATTCAAATGCACAGCTAGAACTCCAGTCAGACTACTATGCTTTCCGTAGTGTAAAGTCTATGATGTATTTGTACATGAAAGAGAATGAGACTCAGGTTGTGCATTTCAGTGGATAGGAAAAACATTTTTTAAAATGTCAGATTTTTTTTGTGGGAATGGATTTCCATTTTCTGGCCAGCTCTGTTAGTTGGACTCCTAGCAGACTTTGTGTCTGGCAGTTTGGGTTTGAGTTCTCCTTATCATGGAATCTTTTTACTAATACAGATACAAGAAAGAATTGGTGTTGACAAGGAGAGGGGAGATCTAAATCTCAAGGTGTCAGAAAGTAGAAACTTGCACTACAGAAGAAGTAGCTGATGGATCTGAGCAGTTCCACTAGCTTCCCTTGGCAAAGATCAGTTAAGTTTTGTTTAGCAATTTTTTCCTTAAAAGTAACACTTTTATTGTGCCCTTATCCCTGAAATGTTCAGAAAGTGTGTGTGTATGTGTTTAACTAGTGGGAGGCAAACATTTTAAAAGGAAGCATTTGTAAAGGTTTCTCCTGATAAAATCAGTAAGTATTTTTCTAAAAAAAACTTATATTAAAAATTCTTTGGTCTTCTGGGGAGTTGTTGTGGCAAATCTGGAAACTAAACCAAACCAAACCAAACCAAACCATTAAAGCATGAAATGGAGGTATTTCAATCCTTTTCTAAATCGCAACACAAACTTACCTATGGAGTTGTCAGATACCTCCATTAGCTGGGAGGTGATACTCCTATTATTCAAAGATAGAGTGCATATACAAATCCCTCCATTGAACCTGATCTTGTATCATTTCTCCAATAGAGGTGAAATCCTGACTCCAGTGAAGTCAATGGGAATTTTGCCCCTGACTTCATTAGAGCCAAGATTTCTCCTCAGAACTCTAGTTGAAGTTTTTGGTGCAGAAACAATTCATGATTGGACCTTGAAAGGTTAGCATCTCTTTTTTTTATTAGGTCTTTTGGTCTTTTTCTTAGGCTAAACAAACAATACCTGCCTTTCTTTTAACTTCCATTTTATTAGGGAGTGGCACAATCTATTGGAAGCAAATATTGCTATAATTAATTTATGCTTCATTTCTGCATTGGCACATTATGTTATAAATTACTTAGTTAAAATTAAACATGGCAAGTTTGGCATCTTACTGACATGATTAAATACTGGACTGAATAAGAATTTTGTGTAGAACTGTGGAAATATATGGAGTGAGAAGTGAGCTTACTGTGTTACCAAGTCTTGTGTGTATGAGAGACAGATAAATCTAGGGGAAAAAGTGAGGCAAAGTTAATAAAGATACTTTTCTAGTGCCAAATGGCCAAATAAAATAGGTCTGTTATTACAATGAATGGAGCTGTACTGCTAATTATTTCCCACCTATTGCCTGCCAACACAATACAGTCAGCAAGTGCTTCCTTGAGCAAAGCACCCATGTAAGAGACTACTGACAAGCTTCACAATGACAGGATGGTTGGAATTAGGTGATGGTGATAGGTAGGGTACCACAGGAATCTTTCTGGGGGGGTCTCATCTTGAACACTGTCATCAGCGATGTAAGAAGAGCATGTAGACAGCGCACTAGTGAAATTTAGTATCCACAGAAGTTGTTCTTTAAATACTATTGGCAGTTAGGACTGAGAAATAATACAAAGGGACCGAGACATGTTAGAATAGAAACCTGGGCAGAAATCTCACCATGGACAGAGCAAAAATGAAGACCCCACCTCAGTCCTTGCTCTATGGTACCCACTTTCATATATTCATAATTACAGTAGTAAAATCAGATGTCATCTTACAGTCAGACTGAACAATTAGAGGCCAGGGTAGAAAATAGAAATCTTCTTGGCTGAATTTTACTTACATATTTCTGTTAGCACTTGGATACCAAAATGGTGAATGAAATGTAGATAAAATGAATGAATGTAGATTGACTGATTGAAATTATATTCAGAATGGGAAAATGTAAGTCATACACTTGACGAAAGCAAACCAAAACACAGATATTCAAGTGGAGGTAGAAACTTGGACAGCATAATGAAAAAAACAAAAACAAAAGCCTCACGGTGCTCCTGGACATGGACGGCTGCTGGCACATCTCTGTATACCCCTGGGGAGAGGGGAATAGCGTGCCTCTGTGTGCTGCCCGTGCCCGCAAGCACCGCCCCCGTAGTTCCCATTGGTTGGTTTCCGGCCAATGGGAGCTGCGGGAACGGTGCTGGGGGTGGGGGCAGGAGGCAGAGTTGCCTCCTGCCCTCGCCAGGGGCCACAGAGAGGTGCTAGCAGATGGACACTTCTGGGAGCGGCGTGGGGCTACAGCATGCAGGCAGCCTGCCTGAGCCCTGCTGTGCCAGGACCCCCCTTAGCCTGGGGCCCTGGGCTGCAGCCTCTAAAGCTTCTGCGTTAATCCAGCCCTGCCTGCTCCGACCACTATGTATGACCACCCTCGTCCTGATCATGACACTATAGTAGTGAGTATAGGCAGATAATAGAGTTAATAAGACATGAGATGGAAATCTAATATCACAGCAAAAAAGGTGAATGCAGTTTTGTGGTATGGCGGGATCAAGAGACAATATTCTTTCTTTCCGTGGCTCTGATTTAATCACATGGAAGATATGCTTTACTCATACACAAGGTATTGGGCTCAATACAGGAATAGGGTGAAATTCTATGAGTTGTTTTATACAGGAGAGATCAGACTAGATGATCTAATCTATCTATCTTTAAAGTCTATGAATCTGGAATATCAGATTCATTTCTGGAACCTCATTACTTGGAAAACACTGACATACCTAAGATTGTTTTGAGAGAGTTATAGGAGAAAAACATAACCAGTGGTAGCATTAAAAGAACTAAGTACATATAAGGTAACTTGGGTGGAGGGGTACATCATAACAATCTACAAATATATGGAGGGTATAATTATTTTGGGTGATACAAAGGGTTATAACTAAGAGTAAAGGCATGAAATTGGGAAAAAAAAAAAAGGAAAGAAGTAGGCCAAATGTGCAGGGGGGGGCAATTCCTCATAGTGAGGTCAATTAATAATAGTCTCCCTGGGGAAGTGGTAGAAGCCCCATCATTTGAGAGGTTTACAATTGGCTAAAACACTTGTTCTGTTTGGCAGGAAGGTGGATAAGGTGACTCAGAACAGTACACCTCTTCCATTTCTGATGTCTTTATTCTGCAAAGATGTTCCTGGGAAACAAGGAGAGGCTTGTTTCTCCCTTGCTGTCACATCACAGGTGAAAACTGGAAAGAGCTGCTGCTCATGTACTGAGACAAGAACATAAATATCCCATAATCATATATTTATTTTATTTAATTTCTTGCATTGCAATAGCATGTAGGACCCCCACTAATGGACTAGGATCCCATTGGGCTGTACAAATGAAAGAAAGAGACAGTCCCTGTCCCAGAGAACTAACTAAACCCCCCGGGATGTTGCTTTTACTGAGCTAACAATCTTGTTTGTTTTTTCTGTAGACAGAAAAATCAGTACTATATTTTTAAAAAAATGTGTTTATCAAATGGGTAAAACACCGTGGCAGTATTGGCTGTACTGGTGTTGCAGAGGAATGCAAAAGACAATTCCCCAACATATATAATTCAGCCACATAAATAATTTCCCAGACCTCCTCAATGATTTATTGCAGTTTATATTTTTAATGAAAATCATATTTACAGAACCATTTCATGCCCTTTTGACTGCACACAAGACGCACAGCAGAGAAAAATGTGGTGCAATTAGTTCTTAGTTATTGTATTTGTGACAGATTCATCATTTGCTTTTGCCATCACCCACTGAACAAAATGAATATTCAGGAATTGTTGGCAGCTGTAGTCAATTTGATTTTTCAAAGACTCTAACTAATACAATGAGAATGTAATTTACTTTTGTTTGCATCGTGTATCTGAGACGTGCTTTAATATTATTATTTTGGAAACGGTTGTTATATTATATCTGAATATCATTTCTAGGATAGACTAAATTAGTATTTGTGAATAGTACAAAAAACCCACCAGCCACAAATCCTGGAACTGTCTGTACACAGGCACAGGGATCTACCCACACAGAGTTGATTACAGAGTTGATCAGGGCCTTACATATGTGAGTAACTGCATTCACGTGATCAGTCCCATTGAACTCAACGGGATTGCTCTCACACACAGAGATACTTACATGTGTGAGTGTTTGCAGGACTGGGCCTTAATTGCTCTTTTGTAAACAGCAACTTTTTGGGGCTTGCTTCTGTGCTGTGTGTAGTGAGAGAAAGTACAGCCCCAAAAGGGGGTGGGGAGTTGCTGAACTAACTTATAGCCTTCTCAGGGCTGTCTATAGGTTTCCCAGCAGCCCAGAATTCCCTGTTGCTCTCAGCACTTCCTTGATGTCTCCTGTCTTCAAACCCATCCCCATCATGTCTCTTGGGTCAGGGCTAGCATAGTGGCAAAGCACTGGGCCCACATGGCTCCTGAACCACGGGAATTCTCCCCTAACCACTTGTAACTCCTGTAGCAGCAGATGGTGGCCAGTGTGGGATTCAGAATCTTTCCTTGGAAGAACTGAAATATTTCTCACATTTGGCCAAATATTCATTTCTGTGATTGAAGTACATATCAGTTTGGAACCTTATAATCCCTTTGGAAAATGAGTGTATTAAAGGCAATTGTGTAGCTATCTGTGTCCCTGCTCCCTTAGTCAGTACATATTATAATATATAGACAGCATAACTTTTTTAGAGTTGGTGTAGATGTTGTTTCTTTCCAAATGGTGCATATTTTATTTCAACCCATCAAAGAACTGCAAACTGGATTTTTTCTTAATCCAAACAGTTTAGGTAACTATATTGTATATCTAGAATATAAATGCCCAATGCCTAAACCTCTGCATGAATTTATGTAACTTAAAAGAGCAGAGTGTTTGGCCTCTGGAAT
The DNA here is from genome assembly GCF_002925995.2 of Terrapene triunguis. Lineage (NCBI taxonomy): Eukaryota > Metazoa > Chordata > Testudines > Emydidae > Terrapene > Terrapene triunguis. Next base: position 57,761,974 of record NW_020664417.1, on the reverse strand, counting down.
TAAAAATCTGGCTGCCAGAGGAAGAGGTGGTGTTGGTGCTGTCTACCATATAACTTTTAGGTCAGTGGTTAGAGCACTCACCTGGGATGTGGCAGACCTGGTGTCAGTTCTCCCCACTATGCCACAGGAGAAAGGATTTGAACAGGGGACTCCCAAACCTTTCAGGAGGGTGCTCTAACTATGGAGGATATTCTGACATGGGACTCCCTAAATCTCTCCTGTTGAGAGCAGAAAGAGAGAGAGAGAGAGAGAGAGATGCATCTCAAATTGAATGATATAGAAAACAGAGCTGGAAGGAACAACATTAGAATTAAGGGACTGCCTGAAAAATGTGAAGGAGGAAATACAATCCCGTTCATAAAAAATACTTTAATCATGGAGAGAATATATAGGCCACTGCTCTCATCACCTGGGCCTAATAATAATGGACCCTGCAATATAATGATGAAAATTCACCTTTATCAGTGGAAAGATTTCATTATAAACAAAGCCAGAAAGTGTCCTGAGCTCATATTCAAAGGCTACAATTTTTTCATGACTTCTCTGTACTAACCTTAAAAAAGAGCACAGAACTGGGGGAAATTAAAGCAGCACTTAGGAGGGCATATATCTGCTACCGATAGGGATTTTTATTTAAACTCTCGTTCAGCTTCCAAAATCAGTATTATATAGTAAGAGACTTCAAACAAGTTAAAAATATACTCCAGTCACTTGGGATAGAACTCAAAACACTGACATACAGGAGGATACTTCAGAGGTAGAAACCAAGGATAAAATGCTAGAAAAATCCTGGCAGATGGTGAAACCCAAGAAAAGAAGAATAGAAAAAGAAAAGACAAAAGACTCTAGAGAATATACTGGCAAAGGCAAAACTGAAGCTGAACCAAAGGTCTCAGCTACCTGACGACTAAACTAAGATTATCCAGAAGAGTCTTCTTGGGAATTGCCAAGAATGAGATTGAACAGTATCTATGTTAATGTTAGGGGAAAAAGTAGCATGAAGTTTGCTTTAATTGGGGTGATCATAGCTCTTTGATAGCTGTGTTCTGTATTTTAAAAGGTAGAGAAAATAAAGGACAATAAAATGGGAGTAGGTGGGGAGTCTTAGGGATGAGGAGGATGGAGAAGAATAGAGAGGGAATAGGGAAGTTCCTTAAGGGATTCTGTGTAAAGCCTGCCCAGGTAATTCAAAAGATTAGACGGTAATCTCTGACAGCGAGGATTACGGTCCCATCGGTGAAGAAAGTACCTCATTTGGATTGCAACAAAAGCCGCCCAAGGGTTCATGGGGAGAGTATGGAGTTTGGGATTCAGCAAAGCACAGCCATTTGGGGACTGATTTTCACACTATATTGGTATTTTATTTGAGGTTTGAAAGAAATGGGAATGTAGGAGATGGGAGGGAACTGAGGAAGTGGGGGAGGGAATTCTTCTTCTTTTCCTTCTCATCCCAAAGCATCTTTACAGACATGGGGAGCAGTACAACATCACCATTCATTTCTGTCCATGGCTTCTTCCTCCATTAAGCCCAGCCTGGTCATGTCTCTGCATACAATGTTCCACCATCTAGTTGGTCATCAGCCTCTAGGTCTGATGGACCTTGGTTGTATTTCCATTATTTTCTTTCCCATCCTATCATCTGTTTGTCGTCTACACTCTGCCCACCATCATAACCTTTTTGACTGCAGACAACCCTGTACCCTGACTTCACCACCAACTCTCCTTCTAACGTCATTTGTCTTAAAATCATTCCACTTTACAGCTGCTGTCTTCCAAATAATTCTCATCTCGGCTGCCTCCAGCCTTCTGATATCTATTTCATTTAATGCAGGTGCTTCCAGACCATAAAGAAATATTATTAGTGTACTGGTTTGAAAAACTTTTGATATGGTACAAACTTAATATTTTTATCAGTCCATAATTTCATCAACTTCTGTGCAGCAGTTGTACCTAAAATGCATCTCCTTTTAACCTCATCCTTATGGTACCATAAATACTGATGAATCTTCCTAGGTACACATAAGATTTTACTTGTTTCACGACATCACCACTGCTGCATTTCAACATGTCAGCTATTGCTCCTTTTCCAAGATGTATCCACTTTGTCTTCTTGGTTTTCATTATAAATCCATGTTGACTACACCAATTTTCCATGTAGTGAAGAGTATCATAATTTATTCAAACATGTCTGCCAGTGGTATGTCATCAGCATATGCTAAAGAGCTTACCTCTACATTATCCAATGTAACACCCTCCAAAACGTCTACCATTCTTAATGTTCAATTTAAGTAATAAAAAGTAGTAATGTAATAAAATCATATAGAGCTCCAGATAGGATAACTGAAATTATAAAGGTTATCTGCAAGGACTCGCATAGTACTGTAAGAATAGGTGGAATATTAAACAACTGGTTCAGTCAAAGTTTGATGTAAGACAAAGTGGCATGGAATCACTATCACTCTTCATCATGTTCTTAACTCCCTGCCCCCTCCAAATTTGTCACAAGAAATAGATAGGGAAGTTTACAAATACAAACCACGCTATATTCAGGCACAGTTTGTGAATGCAACATAACAAGGAACACATTAGCTGCACAAGGGTTCATGCCATCAAACAGCTAAAAATCACAAAACGTCAAGTTTTCAATAATCAGAATACTTATTCTCAACGGCTCTTCCTTTTAAAGTAACATCTTTGAATGCCAAAGGGCTAAATAATGTTATTAAAAGAAAAAAAAGCCCTGGCAGAATTTAAAAAATCCCCAACCCACTTTCATTTTATTTTACTTCAAGAAACTCTCTTCCAGGAAGGGAAAATTGTGGACATAAAAGGTAATTGATTTCAGCTGACATTTTTTACTTCAGCCAAAGAAAAGAAAAAAATGGACATACCGTAATATTTACTAAACAATTTAAGGATGGGAAGAGTTTATCTTGATGAAACACATTTGCTGGGTTATCAATAATAGTGGGTACAGTGTATGTTCCCAATTGAAAGCAAAAAAACCACCCTATTTTTAAGGACTTATTGAAAATACTACAACACTTTGGAGAAAGGGAAATTATATTTGGAAAAGACTTCAATTGCACACTGATTCTTTACTGGGAACAATATGATACAAAAAGACAAGGGGTATAGGGAAGCAGGTGCAGCATTGACTTGTATGTGCCAACAATTCAGTCTTTCAGATTGCTGGACAGAATTGCACCCAGAGGAAAGATGTTACACATTTTATTCCTACCCTCATCAGTTATATGCTAGAATAGATTTAATGTTAATCTCTAAATGCTTAATGAAGCAGACAAGAGCTGCAGAAATCGGCACCATTCCATGGTTAGATCATGCACCACTTGAAGTAATATTTGATAGTTGGGGTGGATACCAAAGATCAATTTTTTTGGTAAATGAACAGGTTGCTTCTCCGAGACAAAGATCAGTTTGCAGCAATTAAATAGTACATTGTTCAATACTTTCAAATAAATGATAAAGACAAATTTAAAAAGTCCTTCTGTGGGAGGCAGGTAAAGCAGTATTTAGCCAGCTGATAAACAGAGCCTCTCAACTGAGAAAAGAAAGCTCAAGAAAAAGTAGAACTAGAACAGGAGATAAAAAGGTTACAAGATTTTCATAAAAGCATAGGTTCAAATAAAGTATATCGACAATTAACTAATATTAGATGGAAAATGAATATGTTGATGACAGATGCCACTGATAAAGCCCTTAGGCATACAAAGCAGATGTTTATTAAAAAGGAAATAAAAATGATAAGCTGTTGGCCCAAAACCTTAAAAGAATTCAAGAATAATGTCCTATTCCACCAACTAAAAATAATCAGCACAATGAAATATGTCCTACTTTTGTTGTTTGCTATAAAAATACTCTCTATATCTCAGATACTCCAAGCTCTGAAGCTATTCAAAAATACCTGGAAGTAGCAGGCTTGACAAATATAAGCAAAATTGATAAAGAAACTTGAGATAAAAAAATGACAGAAGAAGAAATCTTTGTCGCAATAGCCATTATGAAAAGTGATAAAACTTCAGGAGCTGATGAGTTTCTAGGTGAATTTTACAAGGTATTCAGGGAAGTATGTGTAAGTGCCTTGAGAGATATGTTCAATAAAATGCTGTTAGGGGATTGACTTCCACAAGCTATGAAAGAAGCAACTGTTGTTGTTCTCCCTAACGTTAGAACGGACATACCTTATGCTGTTCCTATTGGCCCATATCCCTGTTGCATCATGTCCTAAAGAATCTAACAAAAAGGACTGCTAGCCAATTGCAGTCCATGATCTCAGCTCATATAAATCCAGCTCAAACTGGATTAATTAAGAATAGACAAGTGTCAGATAATATTTAGAGAGTACTTGGAATCATTCATAATGCCAGATCAAAAAAAGATCAATTACTTTTGCTCACTTGACACAGAGAAAACTTTTAATAGACTAGGGTGGAACTTTCTGTTTCAAGTCGCCCCAGTTCCTTCAATGGACAATTGCTCTTTACACCAGCCCAAAAGTAGCTGTACAAGTTAATGGTGTAAAATCTCCACCATCTGAGTTACACAGAGGGACTAGGCAGGGATGTCCATGGTCTCCTTTACTTTTTGCACTGGCCATGGAACCTTTTGAACAGAGGATAAGGAACAAAGAATCTATCACAGGAATAAAACTTGCAGGAACACATCAGAAAATAGCTTTATATGCAGATGATGTAATATTATTTTTATCTAAAGCAAATATTTCCCCGAAGTTAGCATCTAAAGAAATCCAGGACTTTGTCTGAATCTAAAGTAAATTATACCAAATTTGAAATGCTAGCTATTAATTAGCCAGACTCTGAGAAGTCACTCTTCCAGAAAACATTTGGGTACAAATGAACAGCAAATTCTAAAAACAATACCTGGGAATTCAAATCTCAAACAACCTCGAAGAGCTCTATGATTTAAATGTCACCACTTCAGCAAATGAAAAAAGACCTGGAGTGTTGGGGGAAGTATGTGATTTATTTTTTGGGAAGAATATACACAGTCAAAATGAACATTCTGCCAAGGATATCTTTCTTGTTTCAAAATCCTTCTGTGATTATCCCAAATAAAACCCTAGCAAGAATACGGAGGATGTTAGAATTTATACGGAACAGGAAAAGACCAAGCATGAGTGCAGCTATTTTGTACAACCCATTAAACAGAGTAGACTAGCTGTTTCAAATATTCCATGGTACTATCAAGCCAGCCAGCCCAAAGCAGTAGTGGAGTTGGGGCACTCTAACACAGTGGTTTTCAAACTTTTTTCATTTGTGGGCTGCTTAAAAATTTCAAATGAAGGTGCGGACCCCTTTGGAAATCTTAGACATAGTCTGTGGATCCCCCAGGAGTCCACAGACCACAGGTTGAAAACTACTACTCTATCACAATCAAACACTGGGTCTTCATTGAAGAAGAAAATTGTGGCAGTGAAAACATCACTAGACTATCATGGATTAATAAAAGAATCATGCCCCTCCGAAATGTATACAATCCTTTAGCTAAGGCTACTCTTTGGGTTTGGTATAGAATAATTTCTTTTCCATCACCAATGACATCCATTACAGTTAATCCAGATCTTAACGCAAATCAAGAACCAGAGAGCTGTATTGACGGAGAGCCATGGAATGCCAATGGTTGGACAGCTACTGACTTATTCTAACTTATTTAGTAATCAAAACTAACTTTAACCAGCCCACTTACCCATTGTACCAGTACTTTCAAGTTAGGCATTACGTTTCTCAACATTCTAGAAAAGCTGTTTTATACAGAAAGCTAACTTTAATCGAAGTGATGGCATCTGGTCAGTAAGAAAATTAAAAAAAAAATATATCTATCTTTACAGACTGCTTTCCTAACCAAATAATGTCCACACATGGACACCCTGGAAAAGGATCTGGATACACAAATTACATCAGAGGAATGAGGTTTGATCTGAAGCCTGGGGAGAGGGTTGGGTTTCAGAACCCAAGCTCCAGCTGGAGACCTAGTCCGAACATCTGCACAGCCATTTTTAGCACTGTAGCAGAAGCCCTGGAAGCCTGAGTCTGTCGACCTAAGCTCTGAGACTCCCTGCCGCAGGCTGCTGATCACTGTGTAGATGCACCCTGTGTGGATCCAGGCCACAGCTTCTTAAAGTGGAGCTCCCCAACTGCAGAATGAGCAGAGCACTATCACCTTCACCAACCCCAAATAGTAGTCTTCACACATCACAAAGTACTACTTCCCCCGGACAGCCTCAACTACCCCCATCAGAATCACGACAGAGATTTATTTTATTTTAGATTTAAACAATAAAAAAAAACCCATGCCCATGCAAAAAGATCCAGGCACCCGAACTGTTACTTAGACTTATGGTAACATAAAAATGTTAATATATAGGTAAAAATTTAGCTAATTCAGTCAATCCCCTTCCCCCACATCACTCTGGAACCTTCCTCAAAAGCCCTATTGGGCAAGTGGCTCCCCAGTTTGCATTTAGTTAACCAAAGTAACCAATCTTTTGTCACTATGACTCCAATTCTGTGCAGCAGCAAACAGTTGCATGATTTACATGAATCTCTGCAAGAAATCTTGTGAGGATTTTGAGAACCAGGTGAAAAAAATTTGACAACTATTGGCCTAGCAACATCAGGAACAATTAAAATATTCCCTCCCCAAAATGATTAATTTCTGATTTGGTGGAATAGGCTTTGTCATAGGACAAAGTAAAATCTCTCCAGACTGTGCCTCATGAAAACTGGAACCCTCAAAGTCACAGTAATGTTGAGGAAACACCCCACATTTTAACCCATACTCTTTGGTGCAAATGTTCTATATGTACCTCAGCAGTGAACAGATCAAGCCTAAGTAAATAAATAAATAAAACCGACACTGAGCATCTGTCCCCAGAAAAGTTTCCCAGAATGTGACCCTGTTCTCCCATTATTGCACTAATGAAAATGAGAGGTGAATGTGACCTTATGCCTCCAAGAAGTGCCTCATCACACAACCTAGAAAAGTTTCCTAGAAGCAAGTGTTGCACGAGTTTTTTGGTTGGTTTTCTTTGACTTTCTTTTGGGGTTAATTGCCAGGTAGCAGGAAAAAAAGCAATAGCGGGAAAACCAATTTCTATTTGCTTGTAGTGGGCTACTGTAACTAGCTCAACTGAGTTCATTGGAGGTTGCACTGGTGTTAGAAGACAATCAGAATTTGGACCTTAATATTTACTGACTATCTAGTCATCCACCTTCTGGATTCCCCTTTTCTTTTTATTTCAGTTATTAATTTTTCCTTACTTCTAGAGAGGCCAAAACTAGAATAATTTTTCAACCACCTTGAACTTTGAAATATTTGTTCAGATCCAAGTATTACTTATCCAATCTCCGGTTTTGCTTTTCCAAAGACACAGTCAGTACCACTCCCAGTTTGTCCATTTGTATTCATTCCATTTTCCTTCTGTTTAGCTTTCAAAAAGTCTTCATTTACTGCAGCTCTGAAGTTTTAATATATTTGTGAACAATTTCATTATAGTAAAAATTGATTACAAGTTCCAGCAAGATATAAAACCTGAAACAAAAGAAATATGGAGCTGTAAATATACATGGTGTTTGCAAACAAAGGAGAAGCTACAATAAAGGTTTTAAACAATACACTATATATTAAAAAGTTAATGATCAAGACATAATCCCTTGAAACCTGGATTCCCTCCTCCAGTACTGCCTCAACAGCTGCTGTCTTTCATAGGGAGCCTCTTCACCCAAATTATCCTTCTGCTATTTCTACACTCTACCCCTTGACTCTTTCCCCATCACCTTCTTCTTTGACTTAGACATGTGGTTCTCCCTTTTCCTTTCCTCACAATACCCCACCCCCATCGTTGGTGACTTCAGCTTCTATGCTGGTGTACTATATGACCCATTAGCATCCCACCTTCCCACCCAACCTCTCATTTCATCTTCAACCTTGGATCACCTCTCCCACTCACTAAAATGGCCATTCACTTGACTTCATCTTCACTAAACCATGCTACTTCTCCCAACATCTGACTGCCTTTGCTCTGACCACCACCTCATCTGTCAGCATCACCCACTGCCCAGGCCACTTGCTCCTTTGTATATCTTTTCCAAGACCTCCAATCCATTGATATCCAGGACTTCTCTATCACTCTCAGTGCCCCCATCCATCCTCTCTCCAATAACCATCTCCATGCTTTCTTTCATGCTGCGTTTTACAGAAGAAATGTCCTCTATCAACTTAACTGTAAGGTCACCCCACTCTCCTTTCAAATCTCTCCTCACCTCAAAACTTACTTCTACCTACCAGGCACTGCCAATGAATAATGGCTAGGCTGAGAGACAAAGAAACTGTTTGTCTGTTTGAAAAAGTGATTGTATGTTTTATTCTTTCTCTCCCCACCTTTTGTCTACTCCTTTTGTTCTAAGGGCATGTCTACACTTGGAGCAAGGGGTGTGTTTCCCAGCTGGTGTAGATATACTCATGCTAGCTCCCACCTATTTAGTGGGCTAAAAGTAGTAGTGTAGCCATGGTAGCACAGGCCACCTTGACTGCAAACCCACCTGGACCCCTGGGTACATACTCAGAGTGGCTAGCCTGTGCCACTGCTGGCTGCTGCCCATGTTCCTGCAGCTACACTATTACTTTTAGTGCATTAGCTCAATGAGAGATAGAGCAGGTATGTTTGCACAAGCTGTCAATCACAGCCCTAGCTCCAAGAGTAGATATTGCATTAGATTGTGAGCTCTTAAGGCCAGGGACTGTTTTCCTGTACATCTAGCACACTGTGGGTGCTACCAGAATGCAAATAATATAATATAATCCATTGATAATATTTATTGTGATGCAGAACAATTATACACTTACTTTGAAGGGTTATTTTTAGAATGCTGGACATAAATTTAATTTTCTGAATAGCTGTTGATGATGCCATAGCAGAAAATCCTCACTAAATACATGCACCTGAGTCTTTTCTTTGTTTCAATTTATAAGTGGCTATTCATAATAGAAATAAGACATATTTGGCCCCATATATCATTGTAGTTCTTGGTTGTTTCAGTCACTAGGGCTTTTTTGTGTGTGCCTTTCAAAACTCTGTGAATTGCCCATAATGCAGTTCTGATCTTGTATTGTTTAATAATTACATTATTCTATTAGTAAATCTAACAGAAATCATATGGGTAAAATAATTATTGCCTGTTACATTAAATACTCATTCATAACCATGAGATTTGCATGTAACATCATAATATATTCACATCTATTTATTTATAACAATGTCCTTTTGTGCAATTTCCTATATATTTTTCCAGGCATTTTGAGCATAGTGCCACTTTTTAACATTTATCCACTATTAATTTCTTGTAATTATATGCCAATTCTTGGGTAACTTAGCATTCCTTTGTCAAATTCTGAACACGATAAACTGAAATGTAGGCCACTTAAAAGCTGTCCAGTATTGAATATGGCTTTCCCCCCTCTTTATCTCTACTACGTACAGTTAAATTTGATTTTATTAGCACCAAAATGCATCACACATCCTATGTCTGTTTATTATAGTGTATCTGAGAACTATAAAATGACATTTATTGTTATTCTTTAGAAGCCATCCAGAAAATTTGTTCACAAGCTGCCAGCCACCACTAAGTTGATGCCAGTGCTTATGTGGCCTTTCATAATGCCAGTATTATGCACTCTATAGATTCAGTGTGGGCTTTAAATATTTACATGACATAGCCAGGCTGCCTAAGAATGAGAAATGAAGAAGATGCTTATTTATTAGGCATTAAGATGCTCCATCCTGTCTGCTTATATTTTATTAATTATTTTCCCATCATTTTGTTTTATGTGCAATACCTTATTCTGTTGATAGAACATACAATAACTCAACAGTTCCTGTATTTGTAAGATTACATTGCATGCTGGAAATGGTAAATGCTTGTCTTAGTGGATAGGAGATTGAAGTTCTTAATCTTTCCCACTAAGCAAGGCTTAACAAACCTAGACAAATTAGGTCAAACCTTATGATTTCAGGAAATCAAGGCCTTTCAGTTCAAATCTTAGATCTGTGGGAATTGCCTTTTTCCTTTGGTCAGTTCTCAAGCTATATAGGCAGTCAGTGGGTCCATTTATATGCATTGTTTAACAATAGTACACCTCTACCTCGATATAACGCTACCTGATATAACACGAATTTGGATATAACACGGTAAAGCAGTGCTCTGGGGGGAAGCGGGGGGGGCGGGACTGCGCACTTCGGTGGATCAAAGCAAGTTTAATATAACGCGGTTTCACCTATAACGCGGTAAGATTTTTTGGCTCCCAAGGACAGCGTTATATCGAGGTAGAGGTGTAGTTTTATCTCCATTTAAGCCCTTTATGGAACTGCTAAACTACCTATTTGATCTTGTATTTAGCTGTAACTCTCTGAGTACCTTTCCCGGACCTGAAGAAGAGCTCTTTGTAGCTTGTCTCCCTCACCAACAGAAGTTGATCCAGTAAAGGATGTTGCCTCACTGATGTCTCTGCAATCAAACCTATTAGCTGAGTAGCTGACAAGTGGAGATACTTTACTAGGTTGTAACCTGTATCTAATAGACAAATTTCAGTATCTTTCTTATGGGCAACCTTGGGCCCTTAATAGCAGAAATAATGATAAATTGTCATTTTGGGAGGGACAAGTTGTAGAAGAAAACAGCAACAACAAATACATACAGAAAAAAAGTTTCCCCGTAACTATTTTCTCACTTTGTCCCACTCTTTTAAAATGCACTTCAAAAACCAAAAACAAAACAAAACTCCTATATGTGTTAATGACAGAATAGAAGGCTAAAACACTTTACATACCACTACATAGTTATGTCTGTGTGAGCTTTAGGAAGGATTTTTAGCCTTCTGATTTCTAGGGGTTTTTTTAGGAAGAAATTTTCCTCCCTGGAATCCTTAAAATGAAATTCACTAACTGTCAAAGATCTCCACCTTTCCTTTAAAATAAACCTCATTAGAGATGTGAATAAGCATTACACACAATAGTCTTAACATCTATTAGTAGACAACACAACACAACCAGTGTCCCTTGTCAGTACATTTAATTGTGCCGATCAGAGATTAATCATTTGTCTGTTGTAGACACTAATTCAAAATAAGAGAAAATATACTTCAGAATGACTTTGAAATACAAAATATGAATAAAAGGCTTGATTCATACAGTAGATTCCGTAACTCTGTATAATCACTGCAGATTACCCAAGCTGACAAATATCTTTGCTCTTGTTGAATAAGGGAGTAAATTCTAATATATACATTTACAGTTGCTGTAATTTCTCACATATAATAAATGCCAGCAAAAACAAGCAACAAAACTCGGCAGACAAGTCCCCTTTCATTTGCATTTGTTATACAAACATTTAATAGAATGTTGTAATAGAATTCCACTCTTTGCTTGAGCCTGAGAAGTACTGTATACTTCTCACTAAAGGCCCAGATTGTGTCACTTAGTCCTTGCCTGAGTTGGGAACTGTTATATGTTACTTAGGAGGATGCAAAGTTCTCCCTGCAGCTCACCTGGCTATCTCCTCAGGCTGGTGCATGGTGGGAGAGGGGAGACTGGCCCCTTTGGAGTGACTTGAACCCTGAGGGCAGCAGGACGAAGCAACCTCTATCCTCCCTTTAGCACAGTGACTGCTGCTATGTCTGGCCCTGTAATTGGTGTATACAAGAGAAGAAATTTACTTTCTTCCTCCTACTACACACCCACACTAGGGCCAGACACAGTCTGTGCAGGCTTTTGCTTTCAGCACATCTATGCCAGTCTATTTTTGACTATTAAGACTCAATATCATAAAATATAACTGGTAGCATTTAGTGAACCTTTGCTTTAAGCAGTTCTGCCTTTTGGGGGATAGAAGTTGATTTTCCTTATCTTCACATGTGCACATTCTGAGTATATTCCTTTTCCTCTCACTGGGTGGTATGCAGCGAAACCGGGATAAGAAGGCTGCTGCCTTCAGGGCACAAGAAGAAGCAGAAGGAGCAGATTTGTGTTAAGGTAGTTCTCCCACCCTATGTGATGGAAGCTGCTGCTTCTATCATGAAAAAGGAGATAATGAATGGTACTATTCAAATGAAGATTTATAAATAAAAAACCTGATATAGCTGAAAGCATAGGTTTCCTTCTACAAATGTCTGAGAAAGATATACCTATGAACTCAACCCAGCTGTGATTATGGCCAAAGTATTCATTTTTCATTTCTTATATATAAACACCATGAAACCTGAACTTTCAACCATTCCATTTTGAGTAATTATGTGGGATTTAGTGGTACATAGCCCTTGTTCTGGCCTTATGCACAGAGATGAATTCCACCTACATTGCTTGCCAATTCTTGTGTCAAACCTGCCCCTTTCTGAGACTTTCTGACTTCTCAGTTGGTTACGGAAATTTTAAGTATCTTTGCTGTGGCAACTGCTGTTAGTTTGCAAAGGAAATCATCTAAAGCTATGAGGTGAAATCCTAGCCCAGTGAAGTGAATACTTGTACTCGCATTGAGTTCATTAGGGCCAGGATTTCACCCATTGGGTAATTTCCTCTCATCAAAACTAATGATTATTACATAAGGAAGAGCAAATGTGTTAATGGGAGCAGGAAATCTTTAGATGTGATGTAAGTTGCACCATAATAATTAGTGTAGGAAAGGTTCAAACAGTTCTGTCAGGTGAAGGCAAAATAGCGAGGTAAAAAAATAGATCAAGCCATACCTGGGACACAACTTCAGGGAAGATTATGAGCTCAGTTTATAGTAAACAACAATACAGCAAAATGCTCACAATGGAAATAAACTGTAATAATCACCAGTGCAGAAGAGACTCAAACAGATGTTAATGGGAAGTAAGATTCAGAGTCTGTAGTGAATAGCTGCAAAGAAAATGACTCACGCACCAAATAATGGAAATAACAATTGCAGTTTATAGTGCACAACAGTGTGGGAGTGAGTCACAAACCTCTTCAAGCAGAGGAGAGAAACAACATACAGTCAGGGAGTAGAGAAGGCAATGGATGAGATACCAGAAATAGAATTAATAAAAATATCACCATTTATAGAACAGAAAGGCAAAAATATAAATTCTAGTATCTTTCTTACTGCTCCAAGTGTTGTCTCAACCAGATTGTGTGATATGACCTTATTTTGACAAATTCATTTGTATTTGGATTGCTCTCTTATTGCTCATGATGGGTAAATCAGGAGCAACAGCATTTATTTCCATAGAGTTACACTGAATAAGGCCCAACTGAAGTCAGACTTACACTGAATAAGACCCAATAGCTGAGTGGCATGTACCATCCTGGATGCCCTTGAAAACTCACAAACATTTGCTGAACCTTCTTGAGGCTGATGTAAATAGCAGGCACATTGGAAAGAACAGATATAGAGTAGAAGGTCCTTGACAAGCACCTGTTGGAGAAGTTACAAAGAAGCTGGTGAAGGCCTCAATAACCATATATCCATGGAGTTGACTGTAGATGGGCTGTTTTGTCTCTTCATTTAGTCCATTCCATTATCTGTCTTCCTGGTTAGCCAATGTGTTTTTGTAAGAGGATTCCTCTATTTTGTCTCTGACGTTCTGGACTGGGGTGGAAAGTATGGTCCTGTGATTATGGTGTTAGCCTGGGACTCTGGAGACCCAATTTCAATTTTCTGCTCTATGACAGACTTCTTGTGTGACCTCAAGCAAGTCAGAGTCTCTACTCCTCAGTTCCTCGTCTGTAAAATGGGAGTTCCTTACCTCACAAAGGTGTGAGAATAAATAAATTAAAGATTGTGAAGGGCTCAGATACTGCAGTGATGAGGGCCATATAAGTACACTATCTAAAATTGATGGCTATTCTTACTAACAGGGGGATACTGGTACACTCAACAACAGCTCCAATATTCTTCATCCTGGCCTGTATTCCCTCACCACAATGATAAATCAACATAGAGGTGCATTATATTGACCCACAGTCTACACTTGCTGAGTCAGAAGCTTTGTTTCTGTATATTTAGTGGTAATTTATAGCAATGATTGACTGGATGTGATGGAAAGGATGATATCATGCTGTGTACTCCTGGGATGATTTTGAGGGTTGTGTTTCTACTGTCTAATAGCTGATAAAATTTCAGTTGGAATTCAGCAAGTCATATACCTTACACAATCATACATTCTTCAGTTTAGTACAGAAACAGGTATGGTTATGGTTAATTAGGGGCTCACTCACACTTACTTTCTAAACCACCTCTTGTGTGCTATTAAGGCTAAGGCTCTGTCTAAATGGGAAGGTTTTACTGTGTCACTTAAGGTGTGAATTAAAACCAATAGCGTTATACTGTTATAAACCAACCACCCCGCCCCCAGTAGACACTTGCATTCCAATATAATGGTGCGTTGTTTTGTTGTTTTGGGGGTTGGTTTGATTGCTTTTTTGGTATAGCTTATGTCAGTTGGAAAGAGGCTTAAACTGAACTGAAGAAAGTCTTATACTGGGATAAGAGTGTCCAAATGGGGGTTATACCAGTCTCATTATATCTGTATAACTGTACTGATGTAACTGGCAAAACTTTCCCATATAGACAAATTTAAGTCCATAGTTACCTTCTCCTGTGTGCTCCAGAATGAGTGTGTTCTAAGAATCAATATTCAGGATATTTAGTATATTTTTTCTACATATAAATGTGTGGTTATTTGCTTGTGTGGCCGTCCTCTAACAAATAGGTTTGGTATCTAAGAAATTAAAGACCCTCAGGCAATGACAAAAGTTTTCTGCTGTATGCAAGAGCTTCCAAAAGACCCCCGCCAAACTAATACCACAACATTTCTTACAATATTTTCCCAATATTCAATTAAACGATGCCCAGGTTTGTAGTGCCTAACTTTTAGATGCTTAGAAAATCACAGGAACAACACTGCAACCCACAAAGCCTGAGTTAGGTACCGAGGATCCTGTACATTGAGCAGGGAGAGATAAATGCCTTAGAATTCAACCCCCAAAGCCAGCACACTAGGTGGCTCCCTGCCTAAGCTAGCCAATGGGAGACACCCACCAGAAGGGTATGTGCTAAGATCCACCCCTCTCATGGAGTTAGGCACCTAAGTCCAGGCTGCAAGGAGATGCCTGTGATCTCTGTTTGTGAGCCATGAACCAGAGAATATAGGTATTCAGCCACCTAAGTTACATGTGGGGGCCTGATCCAGTAGATGTGTTCTGAAGCCACTTACCAGATCAGCCTCCTTTGGTGAGTTCACACATAACAGTGGTGCAGGAAAGGGAGTAGCTCCCTTAGAACCTTTAGCCTAATGGGCAGGATATTCACCCAGTATGTGGGAGACCTCCAGTTCATGTTACCCCTCTGTCCAAGGGGAAAAGGGATTTGAACAGGGCTCAGCCACCTCCGAGGTGAGTGCCCTAACCACTGGGCATGGAATATTCTGATGTGGGTCTCCCTCTGTTTCTGCTATTGAAGTTGTTCCACTTTAATTAAACAATTGAATAATTAAATATTAATTGGGACATTGAAAAAGTTAGAATGACTCTACAGCCTAGTGATTAGGGCACACAGTTGAGGAGTGGCAGATCCTTATTCAAATCCCTGCTCTCCCTAGGAGGAGGGGGACTTGCACTGGCCGAACTTGCTGAGTACCCTGTCCACCAGGCTAAAGGTTGTAAGGGAGCTCCTTCTCCCTCAACTGCTGTTTTGTGAGAACTTGCCTGAGCAATTTAGGCAGCCAAATACCTATCTTTTCTGGTTTGAGGATCGCTTTCCGGCTTAGGTGGGAGATAGGCATCTGGGTGCCCAGAGTGAGGCTGCACATCGCATACCCTTAGGCAAAAACTTAGGCATCAAGTCAGTTTAGGTGCTTACAGGGCTAAGCAGCAGCTTAGCAGGAGTTTTGTGGATCACAGTGGTGTCTAGAAATGAAACTTAGGCCCCTAAGTATCATTGAGGAACCCCCCTGAGGACAAATGAGAACATTGTAGGCAGAGCCAGGAATTTAACCCAGGAACTTAAGCACGAACCACCCTTCCTCTATCTTCTGAGATTGCCTTAAAATATGTTTTCACAAAGACCAATACTGTGCATTCTGAAATGATCTAACATTTGTCCAGCAACATTTTTCACCCATTATTTGTCTGACTCTGTTCCTTTAATTTAAATATTCAGTAAAACTTTTCTAAATGCTGTGTGTGTTTGTTTGTTTTGGCAATATTGTTGATGTTTTCAAAGAGCCATTAAAATTTCCCATTCAATATAAACAATGTGTAATAACAATAACGGTGAGTGGTTCCATGGGCTAGTCCCCACTTTTAACATTCCTGAGCTGACTATCCTCTTGTCTTGAAGGAATGATGTCTCTCGATACAGGCTGCTTTATGAACAGGAATAGCATTTCTTGAATTTGACTGCATTTTGGAAATTGGTTTGCATCAATAATGTCTAACCCGCATTAGATCAAACACATTTAATTTCTCCTACTTCATTTTTTAAAAATGCCTAGTCATGCTGAAACTGAGAGTAATGATGCTGATGCATTTTATCTCTTCCTTTTTCATACTGTCGTTATGTATAAATTGTGGGACAAAACTAATATTTCATTTATAAGCAAAATCATTGATGGTGAAATGCTACAGCCCCCCCAAACTCCACTGCTAGAAATGTGGCAGTCAATACAAATATTTTTGCACATTTAAAAGCTTGAATGAATTTTAGATACTAGTGTTTTATTTTTGTATCTTTATGCTATACACGATGTGAGACAAGATTCATAATGAGCCAAGAACCCCCTCAGTTCCTTCACTATCACAATGGAGTATATGGTAAAAAAAAACAACAACAGCTGATCAACTCTGTACAGCCATTTCTTTTTTATTCCTCCTTCCTCCACTCGCTGCCTCCTTCTCCCACTTTTTCCTGCCCCTGCCTGACTCTTCACTTTCTGCAGTAGTGTGAGCTGGGCTTCAAAGAACAGACAGATGCTGCTGGCCAAAGTTGACCTGAGTGGAGCTTCAAAAGCAAAACTGCTGTTATCAGCCCACTCCCCACCCCTCTGTGACTGGCTTCCTCTTTGAAGAACCAGAAATGTCAGATAAAACAGTAGGACTGGCAGTTCCCTGTATGAAGTCTGTGTCACCAGTCAGCTGATTGAATTGACACTGGTGACTTTTTCTTTTAAGACCTCCTGCACCTTCTTGATCAGCTGGAAAGAGAAAAGGAATAAAGAGTGTGTGTGGTGTTGGGAGTGATGAGTGTGAGGAAAGGAAGGGAAAATAAAAGGACTAGAAGGGAACCTATTAATGTCTATATATGCTTCACCTAGAGCCAGCTGAAAAATAAAAACATGAATTTTATAAATAATTTTGAAGGTTTTTTCCTTTTTGAAAAGTTTGGAATAGAACCCTCCCCTCTTTTTTTCAAATATTTACATTGAATTTGTGTCAGTTATTTTCTGAAAATTTTACAAAACCTTTTTCAAAATATTTAGCAACACTATATATTTATTGAAAATGGTTTTCAATAGCTGTAAACATTTGTTGACCATTTTGATAATATTGTCTATAATATTGTGGATAAAAAAATAGAAAAATGAAAAAAATGTAATGAAACTTTTAATGAAAAATGAAACATTTCAGCAATTTTGACATTTTTTGCACAAAAAATATTTGGTAAAAAGTCATTTTTTAATGGCAAAGCTGTGTGTTTTTAAGAATTTTGAGCAGTTCTACCTTCACCGATCAGGTGGCTAAAATGACTTAGAGGCAACCTTGATTTTTTATAATGATTTTATTTAAAAGCCCTAGCCACATAGACTAGCAAATTAATACCAAAAAACAAAGCATTTAAAATGTATCATAGTTTATTTTGTATTTGTTGCATAATTAAGTATAAATGTTATAATAAAAATTGCTTGAATACAACAGAGTAACATTACAAAGGCAGGTTTTGTAGTCCAACTTGAGTATTCATTGGGTAATAAATAGTTGGGTTAAGACACTTCTTTAGTCAATCAGAACACAGCTTTCAACCAAGTCATTTTAAAAATTTGGAGATAATACAGAATAACATTTACTGCCATGAATGATCTAGTTAAGGCTGAGATGAAGGGTCTATTCTAATCTCCCATTTTCAGTTGCTCATAACTTTCTGAGGCTTCCCATGTTTGCTTTCAGGTCTATGCAACCAGCAGAGTAGCATTTCTCCAAAGAGTGTGTTGAGAAGATAAACAAGCAACAATGCTGCTGTAGGTACTGTTGTTCAAGAGGGCATGGTCTGTTGACTAAAGATTATCTTTAGTCCCCCAGCTGGCTAGCACATATTGAATGGAATTGTCCTAAGCAGAAGGCCAACACAACTCCTATGCACCACTTACACCCTATTTTGAAGAGGGCAAAATTTTACCCACATTGTAGTCAGTAGCACAGATTAGCTTGGCACTCAACTTCTCCTTCTTAGGCTCAGAAAACCATCTCACTCAAGTAATCAGTTCCCTGTCCTATCCCAGGTCATATACGTGTACTTAATTGACACAAACATATTTTTATTACTGTTAACCTCTATAAGCACTGTAGAATCATTAAAGCTAAGGGAGAAAGAGATGGAGTCTCAGTCCAGCTTGACTTTCAGATCCTAGCATGAATTTGAAGCAATGAAAGCTAGAAAATAAAATCTTTTTTACCTGTAAATTGAGCAAATTGGATAAAGAAACTATTATGCCATGTTTTAGGCCCATGTTTAAGATACCAGAACCTTGCTTTAAGACCCCTTAGTGCTACAAGCAAAGGAGTGGGATTCATTCATGATAAAGTTAATGTTGTCCATGATTAATCAGCCAACAATCTTGCAATGAACAGCAAAATAAACAGAGTTGAGATCCTGTCATCTTGTGCCTTGCACCCTAAGCAAAGCCACTGGGTTTGATAATGAAGATGTCTCAGTTTCCTTCAAGTTGAATAACTTATTGTACAATATATCAATTAAATTATGGATGCAAAATAAACATTATTGGTGAAAACTGAAAGCAAAGTCAGATTTGTTTATCCTATATGAAAATATTAGCTTAAATGGAGCCTAAGAAACTGGATGGACTACTTTCTAATAACCTGTACTATGTTTTGGAACTTCTTTATTTCTTTTGACAGCAATTCCTTTTTGAAAAGGATTGTGGTTTTGAAGACGATTGCATTTACGTTATGCCTGTTTCTCTTTTATAAAATATTAGCTTCACCATGGGACTTGACTATAATCAAGAAGGGGGGGAAAGAGCATCAGAGCAAAATGGTAAATGATAAATAGTAAATCTCACTTCGATATTTTCTCTCTTCAGGCTGAGTCACCCCTATTTTATGGGGGTGGGAACAAACAGATGAAGTCAACGCAAATCTCTTTCATTTGAGCAAGATATGAAAAAAAATGTATGAAACAAGGAATAAATAATACATTATTTTCTCCCTCACAAAGTGTAATGCACAGTTTAGGTAAAACCAGAAATACCGTTCCAACCATCAGCTCCAAAATAGAATGTAATGGAATCTCATTAAAGTTAGTCCAGGCAAAAAGACGAACAATGACAAAAAGAAAGGAGAGGGAGAAATTTGTTTCAAACTTGCAATATAAAACAGAATTGTTCTTTGCTGTATTCAATCACATGAAAGGATATAGAGAAGACCGGTAATAATGTGGGAAGGAGGAGAAGTTGCATGTGGAGAAGGATATGGTTGCATGTAAGCCAAACATAGTAGATCTGAATTCTGTTTTAAGCCTCAAGTATTTTTGCCTTTCGTGTTCTTTTCCATTCTGCACTGTGGCCTGCAGATTGCACTGAGCTGTCTGAAAAGGATAAGAAAGCATGCAAGCCATCCTGAAGGAAATTTATTGGACTGAATCCTCAGGTGTGCTGGAACCACTGTTTAGAGCAGCCTAAAATTCACTATGTTCAGGATCAGATAACAAGGGCTTAAAATAGTGGTAATGTGAGAGGTCTAATCCTGGTAAGAGCTAAAGAGATGACAGCAATGATGTTTTTTTAAAAGTTTTGAAAAATTTCCCCAATGTAGACAGGAGCTTAGAGGTTCATTTATTGCTACTTGTTATATGAAACATGAAGGAAAACCACTAAATTCTCTATGGGGTGGCTGTTATGGTTCTACAGCCACACAGGGGATTAAAGAGGAGAAATCTCCTCCAATACTCTACTTGTTCTGTTGTGTAAGACATGCCAGGATCACAGCTGCAGGCACGGCTAGAAGTGCAGGGGCTGCACACCTGATACTCCTCCCATACACAAGGCTCCCTCTTATCACTCATAGGACAGCAAAGCAAGCTGGGAACATGAGGGAATAGGCTACAGACCAAAAAGAGGTGGAGTAAATTAGTCTCTGCATTCCTTCACCACAAGAGAGAAGTCCAGTAAGGAATGCTCCCTCATGCAAAAATTCCCTTCCAGCAACCCTCTTGGAGCGGTTTAGCTACATGCTACCTAAACATTCTATCTAGCCCTATGACTTCCTGGACTTGACTCACTGCGAAGTATTGTGCATCTTCCTGTAACAGATTGATTTCAGAATTCATTATAAGATAACAAATCAGGAAAGGAAAACAGATTCACCACACCTATCATTTTGTCAATGTGCTGTAAAATGACACCAAATTACATGGAACTGCAAAGTTAACAGGGAACGTGTGGCAGAATTAAAGAATGAAAGTATGCACAGTAGATAGTTTCTACGTAGAATGGGAGGCTGAAGCTGCATCTTGTTCCACCCAAATTGAATGAAAAATATATTACTCATCTGCATGCCCCGTGCTAGATTTCAAAACACTTGTATCGCAGCTCACTAGCTCATCTTTATGGATATATCAGGAGGAAAGAGATTATAGAAACCGCTTCTCCTCCAGCCTCCAAATGCAATCCATAAAGTATATTTTTAAAGGTCTAAGAAAAAATAATAGAAATATGGGGCCAGATCCTCAGCTGACATAAACTGGCAAAGTTCCACTGAAGTCCATGGAGCAATGCTGATTTACACCAGCTGAGGAGCTGGTCCATATAATTAGCTCTCATTTCTGACCAAGTTCAATAGAATACTTCTTTGTAAGACTTGTTTATTTTGCTAAAAGATCTGATGGATATGTAGTCAAGTGTACCCAGAATTTATGGATCACAAACTGGATTTAGCAAGCATCACTGGTTGCTGTGTTTAGGCTGGGATTTTCAAAGGAGTCTCAGAGCTTGTTTATATGGAAAAACTTAGGAAAGTTAAGACAAATCAACTAAATGTGTGAAGTTAATGTGCAGAAGTTAAAGCAAACTAAGGCCACTTTACCTGTGACTGGGAGCATCCACAAAGGGGTTTAATGCACTTTACTAATGCACTTTATCTTCATAGCTTTAATTAATTCATTTTCACTTTCCTGGGTGTCCCCATTGTAGACAATTCCCTCATTTCCTTTCAAAACCGAGCCTTAAATTTGGGTGTTTAGGTTTGTTTTCTGAAAACTGCTTGCAGACTCCAGCTTTATATGGAATTAGATATTTTTAAAGAAACATTTAAAAAAAAGACACTTGATTTCTGGCATATATGTGACATTTATTCACTCAGTTTGGTGAGAAAACCTGCAGTCTTCCTTTCAGGGTCCTAGAATGCAGAACTTTCAAAGAGCTGGGCTGAAGGAATCATAGAATCACAGAAATGTAGGGACCTCAAGAAGCCATCAAGTCCACACACCCTTTGCTGAGGCAAGACCAAATAAACCTATACCATCCCTGGCAGGTGTTTGTCCAATCTGTACTTTAAAAACCTCCAATGAAGGAGATTCTACAACCCCCCATGGAAGCCTATTCCAGAGCCTAACCATTCTTCTAGTTAGAAAGTTTTTCCTAATATCTAACATAAATCTTCCTTGCTGTAAGTTAAATCCATTACTTCTTGTCCTACCTTCAGTGGACAATTGATCATAGTCCTATTTATAACAGCCATTAATGTAAGAACATAAGAACGGCCATACTGGTGCAGACCAATGGTCAGTCTAGTTCAGTATCCTGTCCACCGACAGTGGCCAGTGCCAGGTGCCTTAAAGGGAATGAACAGTACAGGGCAATTATCAAGCGATAAATCCTGTCATCTAGTACCAGCATCTGGCAGTCAGAGGTTTAGGGACACTCAGAGTATGGGGTTGCATGCCTTACCATCTCGGCTAATAGCCATTTATGGACCTATCCTACATGAAATTGTCTAACTCTTTTTTGAACCAAGTTATACTTTTGGCCTTTACAACATCCCCTGGCAACAAGTTCCACAGGTTGCCTCTGTTTTGCATAAAGAAGTACTTCCTTTTGTTTGTTTTAAACCTGCTGCCTATTCATTTCTTTGGGTGACCCCTGGTTCTTTTTTTATGTGAAGGGGTAAATAACACTTCCTTATTCACTTTCTCCACACCAGTCATGATTTTATAGACCTCTATCATATCCCCCCTTAGTCGTCTCTTTTCCAAGCGGAACAGTCACAATCTTTTTAATCTCTCCTCGTATGGAAGCTGTTCCATACCCTTAATCATTTTTGTTGCCTTTCTCTGAACCTTTTCCAATTCTAATGTATCTTTTTTGAGATGGGGCAACCAGAACTGCACACAGTATTCAAGGTACAGGGTGCAGTATGGATTTATATTGTGGCTTATGATATTTACTGTCTTAGCTATCCCTTTCCTAATGGTTCCTAACATTCTAGTTTTCTTGACTGCCACTGCATGTTGAGAGGATGTTTTCAGAGAACTATCCACGACTCCAAGATCTCTTTCTTGAGTGGTAAATGCTAATTTAGACTGCCATAATTTTTTATGTAGAGTTGGGAATATGTTTTCCAATATGCATTGCTTTGTATTTATCAACATTGAACTTCATCTGTCATTTTGTTGCACAGTCAATCAGTTTAGTGAAATCCCTTTGTAATTCTTCAGTCTGCTTTGGACTTATCTATCTTATGTAATTTGATATCATCTTCAAATTTTGCCACCTCGCTGTTTACCCCTTTTTTTCCAGATCATTTATGAATATGTTGAACAGACCTGATCCCAGTAAAGATCACTGGGGCACACTGCTATTTAGCTGTCTCCATTTTGAAAACTGACCAATTATTTCTAACCTTTGTTTCCCATTTTTTAACCATCCATGAGAGGGCCTTCCCTATTATCCCATGATTACTGACTTTGGTTATGACCTTTTGGTGAAAGGCTTTCTGAAATTTCAGGTACGCTATGTCCACTGGATCACCCTTGTCCACATGTTTGTTGACCCTCTCAAAGAATTCTAATAGATTTTTGAGGCATGATTTCCCTTTACAAAAGCTTCCACTACAAATTGTGTTCATCTGCTTGTCTGATAATTCTGTTCTTTACTACTGTTTCAACCAATTTGCCAGGTACTGAAATTAGGCTTACCTGCCTGTAATTGCCAGGATCATCTCTGGAGTCTTTTTAAGAAATTTGCGTGACATTAATTAAGAAAATAAAAAAAGTTCAAATTGAAACACATTCAATTATTCAAATAAAATGTTTCAACTGACCCAAACCAAGCATTTGGGGTTTTCAATTTGTGATATTTTTGACATGATGACCTTTTATCCCAATTCAAGTCAGGAGAAAACTTTGAACTCTCAAATATTTGAAGGAAGGGAATCCATTTCCCACTCAGCTCTACTTCCAATCATGAGGATCAGAGTTTATGTATGAAGTACGCTATTGTACAGCAGGAACTATGGAACCAAATTATCTCTGTACACCAGTGTAAGGATTGTGATGTATTTACATTGGTGAAAATGCATTTGGCCAACAGAATAGTCACTGGATTGTAGATTTCTAAAATAAATTATATTTGCTCAGTATTGGTGACAATTAAGGCAGAAACTATCTAGTTACCATTCAACGCATGTAGATGATATTTAGAAATGTATAAGTCAGGTTCATTTTAGCCACCAATATTCAATTCAGTTACTATCAAACAAGATGGGAAGAAAAAAAAAACTATTTAAAGTCCTCATTCAGTTTATCATGGGAAAATAAAAAGAAAACTGATCCCTTGATCTTGGTTTAGTGTGGTGGGGAGGGGCCAGAGGAGATGAAAGTGATGAGAGAAGAAATATTGTTGGCTATATTTTTAACAGCATACGTTTGTGGTAAACCTGAGGCACTAGGAAATGTCCCTGGATAGAGCCAGAAATAGTTCAGATAGATGCTGTGAACATTTCCCTAGATGGTTTTTGTCTACTTGCTGAATCCTGACCCCTAGCACCCTCTCTATTCTAGTGCTGGATCACCCCTAGCACATAGAAAACCCAGTTGTATTGAATGGGTGTGATGGTTTTGTGACAAGTGCCCACTGGAGACTAGGCTGAGATTTGTAAAGTCTTTCATTTGTGGTATCAGATGGGTTGTAAGGGGGGATGCCTCTAGAAGATGTTCTTTTAAAATGGCCTTTCTGGAAGACTGATGGAAATATATTCATGATTCACAAATAAAGATATACTAGTGTGTGGTTTATTAATTTTAACTCACACAGCGAATATACCTAAGTTACTGCATATACTGTGCCTAAAGTAAATAACATTCAAGCCAAAACACACTTTGTTATCTCATAATAAAATAAATTCATCCAGTGGAAAACATGCCAAAGGTCATTAGCAAGGGATATGTTATGACAATCCCAGTGACTGGATATTGGAATGCATAGTATATATTATAAATCTATCTAAAACAGTGGCTCTCGAACTTTCTAGACTACTGTCCCCCTTTCAGGAATCTGATTTGTCTTGCATACCCCCAACTTTCACCTCACTTAAAAATGACTTGCTTACAAAATCAGACATAAAAATACAAAAGTGTCACAGCACACTATTATTGAAAAATTGCTTACCATATAATTATAAAATAAATCAATATAAATATTGTACTTACATTTCAGTGTATAGTACATAGAGCAGTAAAAACAAGTCATTGTCTGTATGAAATTTTACTTTGTACTGACTTTGCTAGTGCTTTTTATGTAGCTGTTGTAAAACTAGACAAATATCTAGATGAGTTGATGTACCCCCTGGAAGACCTCTGCGTACTCCCATGTACCCTTAGTTGAGAACCACTGATCTAAAGCACAGAAAGAAAAACAAGTATTTTAATCTTACATGTAGTCTAGCTCATAATTAATATTAAGATGGTCACAATGTTTTGTCAATTTTGCGACAAAAATTCATTTTCCGCAAAATTGAAATTTTACACCAGGAAAACAAAAATGAAATATTTTGGGGGGCGTGGTTTGACCTGAAATCAAAATATTTCAATTTTTTGGAGAGACCAAAAACTTTGTCTTCATAAAGCAATGCCGTTTGCTCTCTGACCTGCCATGTGTCATCATGGGAGTCACATGATTGAGTACATCATGGGAGACAGACTAGCCAGGAATCCCAGCCCATAAGGAAGAATGGGGTATGAGTTACCCAAACTACAACTCCTTTAAGCAATGCAGACCCACAAAGAAATGAAGTTTAATGCTGAACTGCCTCAAATCTAAAGATTCCACATCAGTACAACAAACCAAAATGAACCATTTTGATTTGGGAATATTGAATTTTTTTGTTTTGATAGAAAATGCTGGAACTGTGTTTTGTCATTTCCAAGTAGATTTTTTTTTCAGAAAATTTCAGAACTGATTTGGGATGAAAAATAAAAAGACGAAATATTGGAATTTCCTGTGGGATGGAGATACTGTTTTTTTGCTCAGCTGTAATTAAATGTAAACTAATAGTCATCTCACCAAGCCTCCAGAAAGCTATAGTGGCAGGTTTCATCTAAGTACAAGTGATTGGGCTTGGGGGCAATCCAGATCAATGAGAGATTGTGTCACCACTTGCCCTGCAGTCTTGGGTGCCTTACAATGTTTTGCTAGTGTCGCTTCCAGCCTGGAATGCTCACAGTCAGGTCATACCCTAAGTGTCTGTGTGCTATGCAGCCATCCCTGGTTCAGCAACTCTGACACCAGCATCCTGTCTACTGCTCACACAGCCCCACTCTGATTTCCAGCAGCCTTGGTTACAGCCAGCAAGGTGACCCCAAAACATTCCCAGTCCTGAATTTTCCCAAAACTATGTGTTCTGCAATGTCCAGCCCTCTCCTGGACAGTTCAGAGAAATAATGACTTTTTTTGTTGCTCTATAGACTCAAAAGACATCACAGCACAAACTTAACTGGGGCAAATACACCCTCCATTTAGACGCAGCACAACTAATTTAAACTGAGTTGGTTTATAGTAAAAATAAATCAAATGTATTAACAATAGGGCACAGGCTAAGTGATGCCAAGTAAAAGGAATATAACCAGAAAGGGTTACAAGCAAACAAAAGTAAAAACATGCATCTCAAAGTCTAAAACTTAATCTACCAAGGTACAAGCTTTGTTCAAGGTGGTTTCTCTTGCCAGACATTCTTCTTCCCAGCCATGGCTGACTTTCCCTCTGTCAGGACCTTCCACAGACACACAAGAAGCTGGCTTCCCTTGTCTTCCTAGATGAAAGATCTTTGTCTAAGCAGGTTTCTCACCTACATTCAGTTCCCAGAGACTTCAACTCCCCCCCCCCACCAGATTGAAAGACTCATCTTTCTCAGCTTGCAAGAGCACTGTTCCCTTGTGTCTGTCTAGTGATGGATGCCAAAAATGGCTTCTGTTCTTGATTATATCTTCTAAAGTTCAATGACCTTTCATCAAGAAGCAGGATGATCTCCTGCTGTTCTTCCCTTCCTGTGGACTTCCTAGTCCCCTGCTGATTTCTTTGTAAATGGGGTTTCTATCATTTTTGGTCACACCTTGCATAATTTCATTGGAGACAGATAGACAGCTGCCTTCTCTCCTGTCTGGGAGGCAACCTGTTTTTCCCTGTTTGGTCAGAGGCTTTAAAGCATAATATCACATTTCCTCATATTGTATTAACCTATACATTTCACAGTGATATTAATCACAAGTGTGCTATTAGTTTTCAGGAAAGACCTTGCTCTACATACTTTTATAATATAGTAATACTGTATACAAACAATTGTTTGTCAGCTGAGGTTCAGATACCCTGTCTTTATAGGCCAATAAACCTACACAATGTATTCTTCGAAAAGTAAAACCCAGACCTAGCTTCTCTCTCCTGCTGGGTTTAGACGCCATGCTGTTTCCGCCCCTACTTGTTTGCTTGAAAGCTTTGCTTACCTGATATGTAAAAATGGACCTTCATTGTGTCTGCCTGATGACCAGAAGCAAGTATACATTCCTTCATCTAGGGCAGACCTGGTTACCAGCTCCCCCTGACATGCCTGGTTTAAACACAATTTAGTAATAATTGCATCATATATCCATAATTCCTA
This sequence comes from Terrapene triunguis, assembly GCF_002925995.2. Taxonomy (NCBI): domain Eukaryota; kingdom Metazoa; phylum Chordata; order Testudines; family Emydidae; genus Terrapene; species Terrapene triunguis. The sequence continues at coordinate 57,734,538 of NW_020664417.1, read as the reverse complement.
ACACATACATAAATCATGCAAGAATATTACTGATCAGTGAGTTATTTTCAAATGATACCTCAAGGCATATTTTGCACACTGGAGTGCTTAGGATCACAGTGTATTAGGAGGTAGAGAATCATAGCAACTCTCTGTGGCTATAGAGGCAGGGGCGGTTGCTTCTATGTATGCTTTGTAGAAACAAGTGATTGAAATATGGTTAAATAATGTAGACTATGAAGCCATTAGACAGTGTTCCCAAAAGTCCATGTCACAACACATAAAATAATTAACAGGAAACAGACAAAGACATGCATGCACCCAACTGCTGATTTATTTGCTTGATTAGCCATGACTGTAGTCAAGAAAAGGGTCTGAGAGTCCTAGCAGTCCCAAGGCAATTAGTAGAATGAGATGGACAAGAGTATATGTATTCACCCTTTACAAATAGCATTGCTTATACATGGAATTGTGGTCTGATCCAAAGCTGATTAAATTCAATGGGGCCATTTCCATTGCATTTATTTGATTTTGGATCAGGTCCTCAATGACTATGATGATGATTGCCTACTAAAAGATAATGTGACATGAAACAGAGATCAGTAAATTCAGTGCATTTAATAAGAACATAAGAACTGCCATCATGGGTCAGACCATTGTCCATCTTGCCCAGTATCCTGTCTCTGACACTGACTCATACCAGAGCTTCAACAGGAATGTACAGAGCAGGACAAGTATGGAGTGATGCACCCCTGTCTTCCACTCCCAGCTTCTGGTAGTCTGAGGTTTAGGGACAATGCACGGGGTTGCATTCCTAATCATCTTGGCTAATAGCCACTGATGGACCTAGCCTCCATGAATTTATCCAGTTCTTTTTTTAACCCTGTTATATTTTTGGCTATCACCACTGTTATATTTGGACCAATCAGAGAAGGAGACAGAGATAGGGGAGGTGATTGAATCACAGCTGTTTGCTGTGGTGGTTGTCTTGTTCTGGCAGCTGAACAGAAACTGAAAAGAAAGTGTGGCTTTGCAACTGAATGCAGAGTGACCAAACCATTTAAAGGCACAGGACATCACAGCATCATCCCATTGCAAAAACAAGTTAGTTCTGTATTGTGTAGAAAAGTACTTCTTGTTTGTGTTAAACTTGCAGCCTATTAATTTCATTGGGTGACCCCTGATTTTTGTATTGTGGGAAAGATGAAATAATACTTGTCAATTCAATTTTTTTTCTACACCATTCATGAATTTATATACCTCTGTAATGTCCCCCATTAGCTGTCTCTTTTTTAAGCTGAGTGGCCCTAATATTTTTTGTCTCTCCTCATATAGAAGTTTTTCCATACCTGTGATTATCTTTGTGCCCTTCTCTGCACCTTTACAAATCCATTATATCCTTTTTGAGCTGGGGTGACCAGAACTGAACACTGTATTCAAGGTGTGGCACACCCTAGTTTTATACAATGGTACTGTGATATTTTTGTCTTATATTTGTATCCCTTCCTTAATTGTTTCTAACATATTAGCTTTTTTGACTGCTGCTGCACATTGAGAGGATGTATTCAGAGAACTATCAATGGTGACTCCAAGATATCTTTCTTGGGTGGCAATAGCTAACTTAGAACCCATCATTTTATATGAATAGTTGGGACTATGTTTTCCAATGTGCATTACTTTGCACTTATTAACACTGAATTTCACCTGCCTTTTTGCTGCCCAGTCACTCAGTTTTGTGGGATTCCTTTGTAACTCTACTTTACAATCTTGAATAATTTTGTATCATCTGTGAACTTTGCCACTTCACTCTTCTCTCCCTTTTCCAGATCATTAATGACTACGTTGAACAGCACAGGTCCCAACAGATATACTTTGGGGGAACTGCTGTTCAGCTCTCTCTCCATTTTGAAAACTGACCATTTATTCCTACCCTTTCAACCAGTTCCCAATCCATGAGAGGATCTTGCCTCTGATCCCATGACTGCTTAGTCTGCTTCAGAGCCTTCATGAGGGACATTGTCAAAGGCTTTCTGAAAATCCAAGTCCACTATATTGACTGGATCACATTAATCCACAGGTTGTTAACTCCCTTGTAAGAACATAAGAATGGCCATACTCAGTCAGACCAATTGTCCATCTCGCCCGGTATCCCATCTTCTGACAGTGTCCAACATCAGATGCTTCAAAGGGAATGAACAGAACAGAACAATTATTGTGTGATCCATGCCCTGTCATCCAGGCCCAGCCTCTGGCAATCAGAGACATAGGGACACCCAGAAAGCATTCTGATAAATTGGTGAAGCATAGCTTACCTTTACAAAAGCCATGCTGATTCTTCCCCGACATATTGTGTATATCTATGTGTCTAATCATTCTGTTCCTTATTATAGTTTCTACCAATTTGCCCAGTACTGAAGTGGGCTCAGCAACCTGGAATTGCCAGGAACTCCTCTGGAGCCCTTTTAAAAATCAGTGTTACATTAGTTACCTTCCAGCTACAGAGGCTGATTTAAGCAATGGGTTACATATTACAGTTAGTACTTCTACAATTTCATATGAGTTCCCTCTGAATTCTTGGGTGAATACCATCTGGTCCTGCTGACTTATTCTGTTTAGTTTATCAATTTGTTCTAAAATCTCTCCTATTGACACATCACTTTGGGATTGAACTTCCGATTTGTCATCCAAAAAGAACAGCTCTGATGTACGTATCTCCTCCACATCTTCTACAGTGAAGACTGATGCAGTGAAGAATTCATTTAGCTTCTTTGAAATGGCCTTGTCTTCCTTGAGTGTTCCTTTAACACCTTGGTCATCACACAGCTTTTTTGGCAGACTTCCTGCTTCTGATGTACTTAAAAAGATTTACTGTTAGTTTTTGCATCTTAAGCAAGTTGCTTGTCAAATTCTTTCTTGGCCTGATTTATTATATTTTTACATTTTACTTGCCAGAGTTTGTGCGCCTTCCTATTTTCCTCATTAGGATTTTACTTCAAAATGTTAAAGGATTCCTTTTCACCTCTAATTGCCTCCATTATTCTGCTGTTTGCCATGGTGGCATTCTTTTGGTCCTTTTATTGTCTTTTCTGATTTGGAGTATTCATTTATTCTGAGCTTCTATTATGGTGTTTTTAAGTAGTGTTCATGCTGCTTGAAGACATTTCACTCTTTGACTGCTCTTTTTTAATTTCCATCTAACTAGCATCCTCATTATTGTATATTTCCCCTCTTTACATGTAAGTGCCATTGTGGTGGTCTTTTTCATATTTTCCCTCCTACAAGGATGCTAAATTTAATTATATGATGGTTACTATTATTGAGCAGTTCAGCTATAGTTACCTCTTGGAACAGATCCTGTGCTTCACTTAGGACCAATTTAAGAATTGCCTCTCCCCTGGTGCAGAACACCTGCTCCAAGAAGCAGTAATTTATGGTCTCTAGAAATTTTATCTCTGCATTACATCCTGAGGTGACATTTACCCACTCAATAGGAGGATAATTGAAATGCCACCATTATTATTGCATTTTCTGACTTTGTAGCCTCTCGCCTCCCTTAGCATTTCGCAATCACTGTCACAATTGTGGTCAGGTGTTTTGCACCTGCTATACTCTTACTGTTCAAGCATAGGGACTAACCATAGGAACTCTGTGGTACAGTTTGATTCATTTAAGATTTTCACCTTACTTGACTGTGCTTTTTTAACATATAATGCCACTGCCCCACCAGGATGACCTACTCTGTCATTCCTATATATTTTGTAACCTGGTATTATGGTGTCCCATTGATTTTCATCATTCCACCAAGTTTATGTGATACCTATACCAATAGCCTCATTTAATGCCAGGCACACTAGTTTACCCATCTTAGTATTTAGACTTCTAGCATGTGTATATAAGCACGTGTACATTTTGTCAATATTAAGTTGCTTGCCTTCATGTGTGATGTTTAAATGGGACTCTTTTACATCTGACTGTTCTTCACCAGCTCCTACCTTTACTTTACCAACTTCTTTCCTATCCTCTATATTATATACTAGGATATAGAGTTCCCCTTTTAATAAATTCATCCCAAAGGTATGTCAACCTGAATATGTGCGTGTTGGCTGTCCCCCAGCCCTTAGGTGAAAAAATCCTTTACAACCTTTTTAATTTTATGTGCCAGCAGTCTGGTTCCATTTTGGTTAAAATAGAGCCCATCCTTCCGGTGTAGTCTACTCCTTTTCCAAAATGTTCTCCAGTTCCTAATAAACCTAAAATGTCTCATTATTTAAAATTATCTCATCCACGCATTGAAACACTGCAGTTCTGCCTGTCTAACTGGCCCTTCTCATGGAACTGGAAGCATTTCAGAGAATGCTACCATGGAGGTCCTGAACTTTAATCTCTTACCTAGCAGCCTAAATTTGGCCTGTAGACCTCTCTCCTACCTTTCCCTATATCAATGGTACCTACCTGTGAGATCTGCTTCCTTAACACCCAGAAGAAAAATAATTATGCAGTTCTCCCAGACATCACAGACCCAACTTTCTATGTTTCTAATAATCAAATCCGCAATTACTGTTACCTTTGTTTTCCTAATAACTGGGGTCCCAGAGGGATATTCTCAGTGTGAGAGCATATTATGTCATCAGTAATGCTGCAATTTCACTGATACAGCTCACCTCTATAAAACTAGAGCCCTTACTAGCTTACTAGCTATCTAGCTCTGTAGAGGCACATAAACACTAACTCTTTATGAAGTTTCACTCTTTCATTTGATGATAAATGTCATCTTTAGGGGATATGGGTTTTCTGCAGGAAGATCAGCCCTTCTTTAACTAGATTGTAAGCTCTTCATGGGAGGGAATGTCTCTTGCTATGTGTTTGTACCGGACCTAGCACAACCTGGTCTTGATCTTGGTGGAGCTGTCTAGACACTACTGTAATATATCAAAGGAGTAGCTGTGTTAGGCCTGGTCTACACTAACCGCCCAATTCGAACTAAGGTACGCAACTTCAGCTACGTGAATAACGTAGCTGAAGTCGAAGTACCTTAGTTCGAACTTACCTCGGTCCACATGCGGCAGGCAGGCTCCCCCGTCGACACCGCGGTACTCCTCTCGTATAGCTGGAGTACCGCAGTCGACGGTGATCACTTCCTGGTTCGACTTATCGCGTCCAGACAAGACGCGATAAGTCGAACCCAGAACTTCGATTCCCAGCCGCCGAACTAGCGGCTGGGTGTAGACATACCCTTAGTCTGGATCTGTAAAAGCAGCAAAGAGTCCTGTGGCACCTTATAGACTAACAGACATATAGGAGCATGAGCTTTCGTGGGTAAATACCCACTTCTTCGGATGCATGTATTCACCCATGAAAGCTCATGCTTCTATATGTCTGTTAGTCTATAAGGTGCCACAGGACTCTGCTGCTTTTACTGTAATATAAATACTCCTACTAATAAAGTATTTGCAGTATTGAATTTGAACAAGAAACTTACTTTTAGCCTTCTATCCTTCACACATCTTGTCAACAAAATCAAACGATGTACAAAGCATTCCACCTGATAAAAACTGAAGTGCCAACAAATAGCATAGCATGGTTCAAGCTATGTTCCATACCCATGACTTACAAATTAGTACCACAGATTCCAGATTGCTTTCAAAATAACTAATAATCTCTCTACAGCTTTGAGCTAACATTTGTCTGATTTAGAATTTTGTATTTGTTAATATGTTATGTTTTTAATGTCTGTGTTAAGAGAAAAAGTGTTGTACTGCTCGGTCTTCATAGAGCACAATTTGTGATCAACAGTTTTGAAAACAAAGCTGTGAAATTTTTGAATATACTTAAATCAAATCCAATTCTTCCTGATACACTACATTAACAGAAACCATTCATTATTTATTGTTTTGTTTATCTAACAATTAGGTCTTGATATGGCATATCATTTATTACGGTGCTTTTCCCTTTGTGCACTCATCTTTTAAGTTTTCCATCATCTGAATTCTTAATATGTAGTCCAGTTTTTGTTAATTTTTTTAATCGTTTAACAGCATTTCTAATAGTCCCTTAATTTTCTCCAAACATTCATGAATAACCATTAGAGATTCAGCTCTCCACTCTGTTCTGTGAGAAAGAGTTAGTAGTGACATAAATGACTTACTGCCTCCCATGCACAGTGTTTCTAGTGGGCTTGTGGACATCAAAGATATGGTACAGAACATGTCATAAATATTTTTGATAGCATTACATGCAATTTTTATGGATGGTATCAACTGCAGGCTGACCTCAAGAGAGTAATGCAGATGTCTTTAAATGGTAAAATAGGTATTTCACTTCTGATCATGCTGCAAGGAGCTCTGATTCAGTCGCATCCTTTGGCTGAATTATAGCATTGTTCTTGCTGTTCTGGTTCTCATTCCAGTTGTCTAAGGCCAGGCACATTTTATGACAGGAAAGATTATTTTTAAGTTTTGACCTACATATGTTTTAATGGTTATTGTGCAGCATCTTAAGTACTATTTATACTGTGTGTTATATAAAATCACATCTGGCACTCACTGGCACCTGATGGAAGTCTCAAGTCTGAATGGTTCAAGAGCCTGAAGGGCATTTTCCTCCCATAAGGAGGCGTATAGAGTGAATAGCTCTGTTGGGGAAAAATTGTTGAAAGCAATGTTTAAGTGAAAAAATAAAAGATTTTCATCACACATATTTTGGGGTATTTTTTGCTATTTTCCAACAAGCCCTTTTGGAAAAGGCAGTGTGGGTAATTTTGCACCGATGCTACGTGTGTTGAATCAGTTCAGTGACTCAACAAAAGACTTCCATCTCAACGGATTTCTATCATAATACTTTTCATCAGTGCTTTATTGACTTTGGGCCAGATTCTGTAATGCTAAGAAGCACTTTCTCATTTGAGCAGCATCACTGTACAGTCAACATGAATAAGGATTTCAGATTCTGACCCAACATTTAAAATATTTCAAAATATTTTTTTCTTGGTGGTGGAATATTTTACTTAGGGCAGCTAAAATCCTGTTTTCTTAGATTCAACAAATGCATAATTAGATTTGACCCCAAGATAAACTGAACTGCAAGTAGATTTATGTCTTTAATTTTGAGAGCCCAGTTTCATTTAACCCTTTCACCATGTTGTGTGTATTAGATATAATTATAAATCTCATGTATAATTTATGATGTACTTTAGTAGCAAGTTTAAGACTAGCAACCTGCAAGTTCTACCCAAGTGAAAACTGAGCTTCTCAAAGTATTTTATAAACATTAATGAATTAATCCTCACAGCACTCCACTGAGCGAGGTCATATTTGAAGATGGAGAAACTGAGGCACACGTAAGTGCCTATGGACACAGTGGAAGTCTGTCCAGAGAGCTGGGAATAAAACTTTTGGAGGAAATCCTGTCTTCACTGAAGTCAATAGGCATTTTGAAACTGACTTTAGTGGGGCCAGGATTTCATCCCTGATCTCTTGTCTTAACCAAAGCCCTGTCCTTCCTTGCTATCCTTCTTTACAATACATTCAATTAGTCATCAAGAAGCAGTCAAGATATTTGTTACAAATTGTCATAAACCATTTATTACAAGTAATGTGTATTATGAATGTGTAGTCCATTTGGGGTAAGTTAACTGTGAACTAATCCTGGCTTTCTTCTGTGTTGACAGGAGTCTTGCCATTGAGTTAAATGGAGCCAAGATTTCATCCATTATTCATAAGTATTCACCAGTTAGGGCATTTGTAGCTACTATGTGGTGGCCCAGTGCTTTGTCACTGCTCATCGACCTTCCCTTCCATAATGCTACGATGGCTCTCCCAGAGCCATGCTGCCAATTTCCTTGCCACCTGTTGCATCAAAATCCCCTCATTCTGGAAGCAAAATCAGCATAGGATAATGCTGAGAAGCTCAACATTATCATATCCTGCAAAATCCCTGAGACCATCACCATCTTTACTGGCTACACTCTCCCCTGCCGATGGCATGTCTCCTTCTACATCCACAAAAATCAGACCCCACAGTCTTTGAGTGAAAGGGCTTCTTCCTCGATCAAAATGAAGGCAGGACCAGGCTGCCAAGTGGGTTCTCGCTCCCCTTTGCACATCCTGCTCAGTTTGCTCACCAGATTTTACTCCTCTCAGCTAATTTAGGCGGAGGGGAGAATATGGGCCTCAGTCCTGGAATCTATTGCCTTAGCAAGCATGTCTAGTAGTGACAGCAAATAAACGGATTCACCCATGCAATTAGGGGTTTCCTTTTTCACTAATTTGCTTTTGTTTTTTTCCAACATTTATTTCCTAAAGATCATCACTATGTGCAGTGAATACACATTATGGCTTTCTTCCATGATTGTTCACTTGGTTAGACCACTGATTCCACATCTACTCTATATTTTCTTCAGTTGCTTTTCTATCAAAATGACAATGCTCCAGCACAATGAACTGATCCCTCTCTAGGGATATTTAAATCAGCATTTGCTATTTATTAAATAGGTTGAATCCTTCTAAACCCATTGAATTTTGATAGAAATGTCACTTTTTTGTCAAGTTCTCTTTTCCTATAAAATCGTAGATGCAATGCTGCCAAGTTTTTTGGCAAAGGGAATTAATCACAGTCCATACCAGTTCTTTCAGTTGCAGGCTCCCTGTTCTAGTATATATGGACACAGTTTAGAAAGACTCTTATCTTTTGCAATAAGATATTTTCAGACATGTTCAGCATGGCTATTTCTTCTGGCAGGGGATCAACAAACATACTCAAAGGAATCAAATCAAAATGCAGTGATGAGGGCTTTGAATTTCTGCTCTGATGCAGTGCAGGCAAAGATGAGCATTCAGCATTCAATTCCGCTTCAGAATTCAGTATGCCAACTGTCACATTTGCTACAAAGTACAATGTCAATGCTCCTGTAATTGATATGCATGAGGGAAAAAACAACCTCTTTCAATGTTCTTTGAGTTGAAATAAAAAATATTGTGAAATCAATCAATTTGAGCAATTTCTTCCATGTGGCTGTATTTCCCTTTGTATATAATGTTGCCGTGTAAGGTACAATTATCTTTCCTACTACCAGAAGAGATTGAGTGAGCAGGTTTGTTTAGTTTTAAATATTTTCATATATATAAGGCCACTTGTAGGGTTACCTGCCAACTCTTTACAAATGATCCATGCATCAAATTAAAATATAATATAACACAATGCACTCTTTTCTTTCATGAGACTATTGGGATGGAAAGAAGCACCAAAATGTCAGAGCAACCCAGGTTCAGGTAGAACGAGGTCCCCTTGCATAGACTTGAAAAAAGCCACTGCAAATGTGTGCTCAGTACCTCTGAAAACAAGGCTCCTGATGGGGAGATTATCCAAAAGGTTTAGGCACCTAGACATGCAGATAGGTGCCTAATCTGTGTGTGTGTTGGGGGTGGAGGAAGTGAATTGAGCTGCTAGTGGTTTTACTGGAAGGGAGAGAAAGCTATGGCGAGGAGCAAATTGAAGTACTAGTGCTTTTCCCTAATAGAAACCTCCTACACCCCTCTCACATGGCCACTCTCCCCCTCGCTCCCTCAATCCACCACCCCAACTCACCGACATCTCCGTGTGTCCCTTCAATGCTGCTTTGTCCCCTGCTCGAGTCCAGGAGTCTAATTTCTTCAGAAATCTATCCCAGGAACTTTGTTTGAAATCTTAGTGATTATGGAATAATAATACTCCCTTCCTCATGGGGGTGTGAAGGGAGTAAATCATTAATATTTGTGAGGCACTCTGATACTACGGCAACAAACGCTATAGAAAAACTTATCAATATAGACCTAAATAACTGGCTCAAAATTAGTGTTGAGGGAGAAGTGTATGTCTGGGGTAACTCGCTACAGCATTCAGGAAGGGGTAAAGATTCATGTTTTTCTGCAAATTACTGTTAGAAATTCTGGCATTTTGCTTGTTAATAAAAAAAAATCTAAGGTTGTTTAAATATTTCCCACTGTCTAGAGGGGTTACACCCTGTTTTATTATGCCTAGAATTACAAAAAACAAGTCCTTCAAACCTGTGTTACCATGGTTACACTATTTTTTTTTGTGGCTGGCTTGATGAGTATCTTAGATGCCTATATACAAATGCGAGAAGTATGGGTAATAAGCAGGAAGAACTGGAAGTGCTAATAAATAAATACAACTATGACATTGTTGGCATCACTGAAACTTGGTGGGATAATACACATGATTGGAATGTTGATGTGGATGGGTACAGCTTGCTCAGGAAGGATAGACAGGGGAAAAAGGGAGGCGGTATTGCCTTATATATTAAAAATGTACACACTTGGACTGAGGTAGAGATGGACATAGGAGATGGAAGTGTTGAGAGTCTCTGGGTTAGGCTAAAAGGGGTAAAAAACAAGGGAGATGTCATGCTAGGAGTCTACTACAGGCCACCTAACCAGGTGGAAGAGGTGGATGAGGCTTTTTTTAAGCAACTAACAAAATCATCCAAAAGCCCAAGATTTGGTGGTGATGGGGGACTTCAACTATCCGGATATATGTTGGGAAAATAACACAGCGGGGCACAGACTATCCAACAAATTCTTGGACTGCATTGCAGACAACTTTTTATTTCAGAAGGTTGAAAAAGCTACTGGGGGAAAGCTGTTCTAGACTTGATTTTAACAAATAGGGAGGAACTCATTGAGAATTTGAAAGTAGAAGGCAGCCTGGGTGAAAGTGATCATGAAATCATAGAGTTTGCAATTCTAAGGAAGGGTAGAAGGGAGAACAGCAAAATAGAGACAATGGATTTCAGGAAGGCAGATTTTGGTAAGCTCAGAGAGCTGATAGGTAAGGTCCCATGGGAATCAAGACTGAGGGGAAAAACAACTGAGGAGAGTTGGCAGTTTTTCAAAGGGACACTATTAAGGGCCCAAAAGCAAGCTATTCCGCTGGTTAGGAAAGATAGAAAATGAGGCAAAAGACCACCTTGGCTTAACCACGAGATCTTGCATGATCTAAAAAATAAAAAGGAGTCATATAAAAAATGGAAACTAGGACAGATTACAAAGGATGAATATAGGCAAACAACACAGGAATGCAGGGGCAAGATTAGAAAGGCAAAGGCACAAAATGAGCTCAAACTAGCTACGGGAATAAAGGGAAACAAGAAGACTTTTTATCAATACATTAGAAGCAAGAGGAAGACCAAAGACAGGGTAGGCCCACTGCTTAGTGAAGAGGGAGAAACAGTAACAGAAAACTTGGAAATGGCAGAGATGCTTGATGACTTCTTTGTTTCGGTCTTCACCGAGAAGTCTGAAGGAATGCCTAACCTAGTGAATGCTAATGGGAAGGGGGTAGGTTTAGCAGATCAAATAAAAAAAGAACAAGTTAAAAATCACTTAGAAAAGTTAGATGCCTGCAAGTCACCAGGGCCTGATGAAATTCATCCTAGAATACTCAAGGAGCTAATAGAGGAGGTATCTGAGCCTCTAGCTATTATCTTTGGAAAATCATGGGAGATGGGAGAGATTCCAGAAGACTGGAAAAGGGCAAATATAGTGCCCATCTATAAAAAGGGAAATAAAAACAACCCAGGCAACTAAAGACCAGTTAGTTTAACTTCTGTGCCAGGGAAGATAATGGAGCAAGTAATTAAGGAAATCATCTGCAAACACTTGGAAGGTGGTAAGGTGATAGGGAACAGCCAGCATGGATTTGTAAAGAACAAATCACGTCAAACCAATCTGATAGCTTTCTTTGATAGGATAACGAGCCTTGTGGATAAGGGTGAAGCTGTGGAGGTGGTATACCTAGACTTTAGTAAGGCATTTGATATGGTCTCGCATGATATTCTTATCGATAAACTAGGCAAATACAATTTAGATGGGGCTACTATAAGGTGGGTGCATAACTGGCTGGATAACCATACTCAGAGAGTTGTTATTAATGGTTCCCAATCCTGCTGGAAAGGCATAACAAGTGGGGTTCCGCAGGGGTCTGTTTTGGGACCGGCTCTGTTCAATATCTTCATCAACGACTTAGATATTGGCATAGAAAGTACGCTTATTAAGTTTGCGGATGATACCAAACTGGGAGGGATTGCAACCGCTTTGGAGGATAGGGTCATAATTCAAAATGATCTGGACAAGTTGGAGAAATGGTCTGAGTTAAACAGGATGAAGTTTAACAAAGACAAATGCAAAGTGCTCCACTTAGGAAGAAAAAATCAGTTTCACACATACAGAATGGGAAGAGACTGTCTAGGAAGGAGTACGGCAGAAAGGGATTTAGGGGTTATAGTGGACCACATGCTAAATATGAGTCAACAGTGTGATGCTGTTGCAAAAAAAGCAAACATGATTCTGGGATGTATTAACAGGTGTGTTGTGAGCAAGACACGAGAAGTCATTCTTCCGCTCTACTCTGCTCTGGTTAGGCCTCAGCTGGAGTATTGTGTCCAGTTCTGGGCACCGCATTTCAAAAAAGATGTGGAGAAATTGGAAAGGGTCCAGAGAAGAGCAACAAGAATGATTAAAGGTCTTGAGAACATGACCTATGAAGGAAGGCTGAAAGAATTGGGTTTGTTTAGTTTGGAAAAGAGAAGACTGAGAGGGGACATGATAGCAGTTTTCAGGTATTTAAAAGGGTGTCATAAGGAGGAGGGAGAAAACTTGTTTACCTTAGCCTCTAAGGATAGAACAAGAAGCAATGGGTTTAAACTGCAGCAAGGGAGGTCTAGGTTGGACATTAGGAAAAAGTTCCTAACTGTCAGGGTGGTTAAACACTGGAATACATTGCCTAGGGAGGTTGTGGAATCTCCATCTCTGGAGATATTTAAGAGTAGGTTAGATAAATGTCTATCAGGGATGGTCTAGACAGTATTTGGTCCTGCCATGCGGGCAGGGGACTGGACTCGATGACCTCTCAAGGTCCCTTCCAGTCCTAGAATCTATGAATCTATGAGAGCTAGCATGACTATGTCTACTCAATCAGCAAATCATACCCCCAGTGCCAAGTGTAGACATAGCATTAATGTGCAAGTCTTTATTCATCCGCTGTTGTCTTGGGAGGCTTTTCTTTTTTTCCAACCCTTAAATATTGATTTCTTGACCAGCTCTAATATTAGTTGAGTTTTAATGCCCATAGGAATCAACTCTAGGATAGTGCACATAATAGTTCAGTTTCCATGTTCATCTTTCTTCATAAAACTGGATGGAGAATAACATCATCTGCATAGATGGGATAGGATTTTCAAAACAACAAGACTAAGGGTATATCTACACTACACATGCAACAGCAGCACAGCTCCGGTGCCACTGTAGTACTGTAAGTAATCCACCCCCAAGAGGCAGTAGCTAGATTGACAGAAGAATTATTTCATTTGACTTAGTGGTGTCTATACTAGGGCTTGAGCTGGCTCAATTACAGTGCTCATGGGTGTGAATTTTCACACCTCTGAACAATGTAGCTAGATCAACCTAAGTTTTAGGTATAGGCCAGGCCTAAATAATTTAGCAGCACAAGTCAACAGGGACGTGCTGGCCGCCACTTCCCGCAGCTCCCATTGGTTGGGAACGGCGAACCAAAGCCACTGGGAGCTGCGGGGGGTGCCATGCCTGCGGACATTTAACATCAGCAAAATGTCTCGTGGCCTGCAATCAGATTACCCTGATGGGTCACGTGCAGCCTGCAGGCCTCAGGTTGCCCACCACTGCTTTAGATGGTTGTGAGACCTGGGTCACCAACTGTAAACAATATGCAGTATGGATGTGCAAGCATGCTTGGAAACACTGAATTCACAAGCACAGGTCTCGTAGACCTGGGTTTACAATTCAGTGTAGACCCATTGAGGCCAGTGGTAAATTTGCTTATAGACTTCAAGCCAAGTAGTGGCAAACTTGTTTAACAGTATTCTATCTAACTTCAAGTATTGAGCCTGATATATTCTGTATGTAGGAGACATCAAGTGTATGTTCTGAAAACAGCTGGATACCTTTTCAAAACTGTGGAGCTCATTTATAAAGTTTGGCATACTGGAATGTACCCCCAGTATGCAGGATGAAGGGTTTTAAATAAAAAAAATAAGCAGACATGGCAACTTCTAGTGGGAACTGTCATCTTGAAAAGGAGGTCACAGCAGGGAGATCAGGACATTGCAATTAATAAACATGCCTTCTCTTTCTGATGCTTTTTTATTTGACTTTCATGCCCATTTATCCTGAAATCTAATTCAAACCATGACCAGAAGTTCTGCCCAAATGACTGTAGAACAAGAGCCTGTCTGTGATGTCCTGCTCAGGACACCCAGAATTGTGAGCCACTGTGTTGTCCCTCTGTCTTAGCAAGAGTGAGAGCAGTGCTGCCACAGTATTTCGAGCTGATATGCCAGTCTCTGCCTTGCCAGCAAACTCTTCATGACTCTGTCAGTCTAAACCTTGCCCTGCAGGTAACAAAACCTAGTTTCCAAGTTCTCCAGCCGTGTCCAGTCCTCTCACTGGACACTCACCAAAATTATTAGGTTTGCTGTCTTCAAAGAAACATAACACATATCAATCTGTTAAGTTAGCTGAAGACTTACACCTCACTTTAATATACAGGTCTGAGACAGCTTTACAATAAAACAAGAATAAGTGCATTAACATTAAGAACAGAGATTTAAGTGATAATAAGCAAGAGAAAGAGTCAGGTATGGGAACAAACAAACAAAATAAAAAAAACTTCCTAGTGACTAAAACTTAATCGTAGCAAGTTACAATATTTGCGTACACAGTTTTCTTACTCACATCAAGTTACCAGCATCTCCAGCCCTCAAGGTCAGGGAACCAAATGTTCACAGAATCAAAAGCTGCTGTTCCCTTTGTTCCCTACAGGATGGATCCCTCAATAGTTCTTTTTGCTCCCCTTGTATTTCCCAAAACCCATTGTCTCTGCCACAAGAGCCAGGAAGGGTTTCTGGGGTGCAGACACTGTCTCCAGGTGTGCTCACTTGCTGGTGCCTGTTAATTTGATTGCTTTGTTTACTGACATGTAAATGTACTTGCATTGCCCTCTGCCTGTAATCAAGCCAATCAGACAGGGGATTATACATTCCTCTGTTGCGGGCACACTGGGTTGATGCACTGCCACTCAAAACACATTTTAAGAACATATTTTCAGCACCCATATAAAACTCTTTATACATAATCTGTACATAAATCAGACAACGATCTGTGGGACCCGTGTGTCACATAGGATTCCATACAACATGCCTTTTAGATACATATTATGATAGCTTGTTGGGGGTAGTGAGTGTGTCAGGCCTGATATGAGTTAGAGTGTAGCAGGCCCCCTGCCAGTAGGAACTTAGGGGCTCTTTAGGTCACATGCTCCCTTACAGAAAGTAACCAGTATCAGAGGTATAAGCCACCACACGGCATGGATACCACACAGCATTGTGTGGTACAGATGTGAATAATAATTACGTACAAGGCAGCTTTCAAGCCACCAGGCAGGTATTTTGAAGAAGCTTTTCTAGCCTACAAACATTAGATACATCTTCTGGGCCTGCCAAGGTACATAGTCAGCAATGGGATTGTTAACAGGATATTGTGGGGGTGGGGTGTCCATATTCATGCTCAGTCACTTTCCTGTAAAGTCTGCCTAGTTTACAAACCAAAAGAAAGAAAAGACTTTCCTAACTGCCAGCCCTGCACATTTCCCCTGTAATCTGAGAATCAGGCCATATTCCCTCTGTCTTTGACAACAGCAGCAACAAAAATAATATTGATAATTAAGGATACGATTTAGTCATGGAGGTCAAGGAAATCATGGATTCCATTACTTTACCAGACCTCCATGACTTCACTTCACCTGTTGGGGTGGGGGCAGAGCCAGAGCGGTACACCCCCCTCACAGCTGTGGCAGGAGCTGTGGTCCCCCCGCCACTGCTGCAGCCAGAGCAGGAATCAGGGCTGTGCGCCCTGGACCCATGGCGCCAGCTGTGGCTATATGTCTCCCCCCCACACTCCTCGCAGCTGCGGCAAGAACCAGGGCCGTGCGCTCCCCCACCACACAGCTGCTGCCAGGGCCGGAGCCAGGGCTGTCTGCCCTCAACCTGTGGCTTCAAACAGGGCCAGAGCTGGGGCTGTGCACACACCCCACACTCAGCTTTGGCCGGAGTCTGTGCTGTGCGCCTCTTCCTCGTCCCCCACAGCTTCAGTCAGGGAGCCTGGCTTCGGCTGGTGCTGGAGCCGGGGCTGTGTGTCTTCTCCCCCTCCACCTCCCCTACCCCCGAGGCTTCAGCTGGGCCAGTGTTGCTGCTGTGTGCCCCCACCTGTGGCAGGGCTTTGGCAGGGCAGAAGCCAGGGCTGTGTGCCCCTTCCTATGGCAGTGGGGCTGGGGCTGTCAGTCCACCCCATGGTGTTCCAGCTGTTATTCCTTCCCCGCCCCCCAGCACTCTTCCCCCATTATTTTTAGTAAAAGTCTCAGACAGGTCACACCTCCCATGAATTTTTACTAAAAATAACTAACTAAATCTTAACCTTACTGATAATCTGTTTCTAGATTCTGCAAAGTTTGCCTGACAGTCCAGTTGATGATGTATGGGCTGTACAGTGTCAGCGGTAGTAAAATATTTTTTGTTTATTAAAGTGAGCACTACTGGTGATGTCATAAGGAGCAGATCAAGTATACTGGCAATCATTTACATAATCACTTTTCTGTATGCAACCTCATTTTAGGGAGCAGAGTAAAATCATACAGCTACTCTTACCAAGTTGTCAACTTAGAAAGGAGTTCATAACAGGATAGATAAGGAGAAGCCCATTAAAAAGTGGGATTTTTTTGTTGTTCTTTTCATCCCTGTCATGTTTGGTTTGATGTTGTTCAGTTCTAAACATCAGAGCTTTACCGAGTGTACAAATAAGAAGCAGCATCGATATTTTTTTCATCAAACTAGCCCAGCTATACTCACTCTTTACAGAGTGACAGAGCAGGTTGACTTAAAGATTAATTAGTTAATTGATCTCTACTACCTCAATCTTCTCCATTCCTTATCACTCTTGCCCTTCACCTGCACAAGTATATCTCTGTAAGAAATATATTTTCCTGCAGCCAAAACTGTGATCTCATCAGATCTCACAATCTAATTGAGGTTGCACTGGGTTAGAAGTTGATTGGGAAGCCCGAAGATACTGCAGTAAATGATGTTGCTGATACAGTAGGTGGCACTCTACCCTCTGTGGCATGTTTGAAAAGCTCTTCAACAGCTCCCCGACACATTAATGCCTATTTTCTTTCAAAAATGCTAGCCACCTAAACTCTTTCTCTGTTCTCAGGATGAGGGAATCCGCACTACTATTTCAAGCCAAATATTTAACATGTGACATCCTCATAAATAAAGCACACTCTGGTATTCTGCAATAGTGATCTAAAAATGTCTGTAACACTATCATAAGATGTAGGCCAAAGTCTCTCAGTTGGGAACATAACTGACAAGGGGAAACAATGTACACCAATTCTGGGGCTGGCTGTACTGGTCTGATATCAGTGTACATTAGAGCAGTTCCATGGGGTTGTTCCAGTGCTGGGGGACCATGCCTCTTTTCCCCTGGGGCTGCCCCTGCATTCAGAGACAGGTGTATGTATGGTGAATTTCAAAGGGATCTCTGGTGACCAATGAAACTGGTTTTCCAAGTACTTTGCATGTCTAGAGCAGAGCAAAGCACCTGGATTATGGCCCTGTGATGCTTTGGATCCTTATAGAACACTATAGCATTTATTTAAAATGGCAGCTGCAGAGTGAGTTTACCTTGTGAAGATTAAAATAATTGGCAATTTGAAGTCATGTTTTGTAGAGCTGGACAACAACTGTATGTTCACATTTTTCTGGTTGACCAGCATCTATGATATTCTCAAACTTGTGAATTGTTCAGTAGTCCACACACTCTTCATGATTTGACTAGCGGAGGCTTTGTGCTGACAGTTGCCATCCTTTCTACCTGGTGCCTCAGGCTAGGATTTGTCCAAGGCTTCATGTATTAGTTATATAACCAGCAGCATAATCTTGAGCAATTTTTTAAAGGAATACACCATTAAACAGCAAAAATCCCACTGTGGGAGTCACCCAGCAGTTAGTTACACTAATAGAGTATCTACCGTATGTGTATTAGTTTTCATTTTAAAATGTTCATGTTGATGAGTAATAAGACAATTTAGGGTTATGTAACAATGATAAATATACTGCAACTATTCTGTGCAAGTGCTAAACCCATGCGATTTATGGGTTGTTTTTCTCTTCTATTTACTTAACTAGGAAAGCTCTGCTGCAATGCAGCAGCTGGATTTCACAATGAGGTCTTGCTTTTTTACCTTATCATCTAGTTTGGATTGCCTGAGGCATAAGGAAGTCACACAGTGAATTTATCTCAGATAGCATTAGCATCCTGGACCTACCTGAGTTCCAGTTTATTCTACTTCAGAAGTTTGCTGAAGAAATCAAAGTGTTTAGTACCATTCCTGTAAAAAGTGTAGGTAAACATAATATGATTTATGAGTAGTATGGTAGCATCTAGAAATTTATTTTGCTAGTCACTGCACAGACAAAGAAGATAGTTCTCCCCCACAACAGTTTGCACTCTGAACATGTGGTTCTCAACATTTTCAATGCCAGGAAACACTTTTCCATTCCTGGACACCTCTTTCCATTTACCAATATAGGAAGGGCAGGTTGGACAACATGAACTCCTGATACTTGTTCAAAACCCCAGAGTTAAGCCAGGACATGACAAAACAGAGTGGGGTGATTTATTGTAGAATTATGATTATGTAAATTCAGCCCAACAGTCGGACAGTTAATTGCTTTCTTGCTGAAGACACTATAGGGAATATATAAATCAGGCTAGCCAAGTTGAGTCCTCTGTTTGCTTGTCCATTGAGAAAGAAATAGCTCGGTTAGTATGTTTTTCTTTAATTTAATTAAAACAGGAGCTGTCACAAACACACGCTGGACCAGAGATAGAATACAAAGAGATGATCAATAGAAATATGGGCAGGAAACAATAAAATATTGTTCAGTCCACAAAAATCCAGGCTAACTACTTCTAAGGAGAAATAACTGAAACACAGACTCTTGAGTGGTAGGGAACTATGAGGAAGCAATAAGGCTGATGGAGATCTAGCTGATACCTGACCTCAGATTAGACTCAGCTTGCAGTAGAGGATAATTGCCCTAGACTAGGATGTACCATAAATGTCGTGTAAATTTAGGCAAGTCACTTAATTTCTTTGCACGTCAGCTCCCCATCTGTAAAATTGGTTTAATACTCAAGCTGGTCAGAGAACAGGGAAATATATGGTGACATTTTGAAATTTCAATAAATGCTGACCAAAAATGGAGGGAGTAGGTAGGGAGATTATATTTCTCTCCATCCACTCCCACTCCAGTTTTGTTGTGAAAATTTTGTTTGTGAGGCAAGTCATTAAATATGGCTTGCCTCAAAAGGGTGCTGTGAGTATAAATCCATAAATACCTGGGAGGCACTCAGCCTAGATTGTAAAGTTACTTAAGTGTTCCTCAGCTCAGTGTTGCAACATCTAATCTCAAGGCACCCAGCTAACTAGTGGATTTTTCAGCCCTGAGCTAGGTACCCAGGCTCCCTCTATAATGCATGGGGAGAGTTATGTGACTGAGAAAGGGATCCTCAGAAGCCTGCAATGTGAGTGGGGAGTAGCCAGGAGGGAAATGCTGAGAGGGAAAGGGAGAAGTGAGGGGCTTAGGCACCTAAGCTGCTGAGCTGGTGTGTCTGACTGATGGGCCAGAGATAGGCACCTCCTTCTGCTCAGCATCCTTAGCTGTGAACTCTCTCCCAGAGTTAGGGAGCTAAGCCCTGTCAACTGCTTGGGTAGCCTGTGCCCTAGCAGCCAAAACCGTGTCTCTTTCTTTCTCTTGTTCATGCTCAATACCTCTCTTACCCTCACCCTACATCCCCCTGTGCTCCTGGCTGTCTCTTGTGCAGGCACTATCTCATCCCCTATCAGTGGCCTCCATCCAGCCCTCCTGATGTGGGATCTGACCGGTAATAGGTCTTAGACGTCTGGCCCTGCTAGCGAGATAGGTGTTCCCCTGCCTAGTTTGAGAATCCCACTTTGGGGCCTTTAGGGCTTCAGCTTGAGCTATGGCTCTGAGCACTAGATAGCTGTGGGGTGGCAGTGCTTAGGCTGCATTGAAAGTGCCGACCAGTGGAAACTTAGGCACCTAGGGTACTTAAGCACATGGGGGGGGGGGGGGGGGTTAGGTGATGCCTGAGCTGCAGCTTTGAAAACATCATTGGTGTCCACATGATAGACTTAGCTTCCTATCTGCCTGTTTAGGAGCCTAAATCCCTTTAAGAATATGAGCCTCAAATACTATGATGTTGAGGACTATATAAGTACTGACATATATAGATAGAGAATGATACAGAAACCAAAAAAGCCAATGTGATTTTGGACTGCAAATATAGTCACTACTGATGTACCAGAATTAGAGAGTCATATCTGGTGTGACCACACATAATACGAAATACTGCTTTCAGTTCCGGGCATCTCTGTACCAGGAAGATACTGACATTTTAGATGATGTTCAGAGATGAGCAACTAGAAATTGTAAGGTGCTGTAGAGACTGATGAATGAGGCAAAAATGAATAAATAGAGCTTACAATGATAAATAAGTTTGGTGGGGAAAGACATGCTAATTGTCTTATTTACTTAATTAGTATTTGAAGGGGATAAGCACTGAAGAGGAAGGAGAATTGTTGGGATATTCAAGGTGATATATCTGAAAAGAATGGGCTGAAATTAAACTAAGGAAAAATATAGGGTTAACAACAAACCATTGGCCAAGACTGAGATCTATTATACTGGGCAGAATCTCACAGAGCTAATGATAGTAGCCCCATTGTCTGAGCTACTTAAAACATGACTGGATAAAACTCTAGAAAACATATTTATGGGAATATTACTACACTGGCAGAAGAATGGACTTGACCATCAAAATTCCATCTGGAATGGTAATGAGTTTGTGACTGATTCTTTCATCTGAGATTGCCATATGTCTGATTTTGACCTGGAGCTCTAAAATATTTCATTCACCATGAATACATGTCTAACTTGAAGATACATCTAAATAGATGGAATCAGCTGCAGTGAATTTTGTATTAATTATTGCTACTGCATGTGTCAGATAAGTAGTATCCGGTTAATTGTAATTTATTTTCTGTGGCTTACAATGAGTTAATACATTTTAATTCTGCCTGTTGAAATGATACTGTTTATTATAACATTTCACTGATCATTCTATCTGAAATATATTGTGGTGACTGGCCACATGTTGGGACAAAGATTTGGCAGTTTATCTGAACCATGACTTGGGGCTAGGTCTGATAATTTTAGAGGTATTTGTCATTCTATTTGCTTCCAGTTAAACTATGTTTGTGTTTTAAGCCACTAGCTACTTGTCTGTCAGATGCCATGGGCAATAAGCAGAAGAAAAGGGGGGTAGGGGAGAAACAACCCCTCCAAAGAAAAACATTATGTATAATATGAATGAAACAGTACGGGAATTAGAAAGTGAATATTTTAGCAGAGATAAGCAACTTGGCTCTAAGTTGTATTATGATGCCTATCTACCTGAAGGGAAAAATCTAGATGTAGAAATCTCTTGGCAACTTCCAGTCCTTTTAGAGTTGCCAGCTTGATATATATGACATGATAATCTGCATAAGTTGGCATTGTTACTATATACACTCTATTCTTTTGAAGGTATAAAAGATTCTATTACTTCATATATTATATTCTTATCCCTGAAGTGTGAAGCTGCTGCCTGAAGCAGCCAACTACTCTACTAACACCCATATACAGTGAATATAAAAACATTCTGGTAACATTTAGACCTCAAGCAGATTTTCATTTGAATGATTTCAGATGTGTCTAGTTCTAATGGCTTGAATTTAGGGACACTGGGGTTAATATTAGAGCTGGTCAGAAAATGGGGTTATTTACATGGAAAGTTTTGACTCTTCAGTGAAAAATCAAAAACCAAAATATTTTGGCCAAACCCAGAAAATGATTCAGTTTGGAAATGCTGCTGCAGTTCCTCATGGGAGTTGTAATTTGGGTACCTCTTGCCCCCATTCTCCTCTAAAAGCTGATTTCCCGTGTGAGACTAAGTCACAGTTTTGGGGTAACTCCATGGTCTGCTCAGGAATGCTGAGGTCTCAGGCCTCCAGCCTTCACGTCTCTATGGGCAGGGACCCATATCCCCTCTGTTTTCACACTGGGTTTTAGGTTGCAGTCCTCTGTAATTTATTACAATATCCCCAGCAAGCCAGTCTGCCTAAAAACCAACATCTGCACTTTGCTTTCTTTCTGAGGACAATTACAAATGATTTACTAGTCACCCCATAACCCTTTGAAAGCAAGCACAATTATTAAGCATACTGAGAAAAGAGAAACCAAAAACTTGATTTATATGCACAGTAAATGTACCAGAAATCACCTATGTTCCACATGGAGCCCTAGTAGGACAAAATTATTGGGCTCCTGTAATGGGTTGTGCTCATCACCATGATGCCTCTTTCTGGTTGCTCCAGGAATTAGATCTGTCCATCAGCAGGGCACCCTACTCTTGTGCTGTCTCACTGTCCGTCGCTGCTTCTCCACCATCTCTGCTGTCTGTGGGGACCCGCGTCACTCCCGGACCGCGGCATTTCTTCAGGGCATGGCCCTCTGGGCTGTGCCCCAACTTCATTGTCTCCCCCACTTCTGGGGGAACTGGCAGTCCTTCGCCTGGCCTCTCACTGCAGTGGCGAACTGCAGCCCCTAGTCCAGCCCCTCGCTCGGGCAAACTACAGTCCTTTGGCTGGCCACTTCCTTCAGTGGCCAGTGGGGCAAAAGCGGGGGGGAGGCAGGCCCGCCCACTACTCTGGGCCCTGACCCATGGACTCCATAGCTGGCAGCCGCTCACTGCCTCTCCTTCCCGCTCTACCGCTACCTGTTTTCCCTGGGCCACTTCCCCATAGCCCCCGCACCTACTCGGCCCCTGTATCGAGGCCTCACTCTGGGAGCCAGCCTGTCTGGAGCTCCACTTGCTCCCCTGACCCTGCCCAGCACTGCTCTGTCCCAGGTACTTCTTACTACAGGCAGCCAGTCCTTCTCCCTCATGCTCTAGGGACAGACTGCTCCTCTTTGTCCTGCAGCCCTTCTTATAGGGCCCAGCCTAGCCCCAATTGGCTGCTTCTAGGCCTTCCTCTGATTGGCTGGGTTCTGCACAGCTGCTCCAAGGGCTGCTGTATAGGTTATTAACCCTTTGCCAGCCAGTGAGGGGCAGCTGTCTCGTCATAGCCCCCCTTTGAGAAAAGTTCCTGACCATTTGCTAATCAAATGGAAGACTCTGAATTCAAGGCTGTTTAAACTCAGCCTTTTACACCAAAAGTCTTGCTTTATTTCCCAGCCTCCTGAAAAAAATTGTTTCTTGGTTACAAGTTCCAGGTTTCAGATCAAGAAGAAGAACAACCCGTGAGACAGTTCAGCTGTTCCTTTATACTATTTGGACCTTTGAACTCTGACCTCCTGAGAAAGGCAATACCAGTACTGTCCCTTACCTCCAAGGTGCTCAGGTTTCAAAGGCGGGTAACTGCATAGCTTGCCTTGGGATTTTTCCTTAATCACCCCATGTAATTCCAGGAACACACATAGGATTATGAATATTGCCATAGGCTCATCTGTCAGCCCCACCGCCATATAATGGTCTTTGAAGATATGCCTGTGTTAGAGACTCATTTCCAATTATGGGTCTCCCCTCTTGATGAAGAGAGTATATCATTGGAGTCTCTACCAGCGATGCATCTTGGAAGATTTAGTCTTGCTAGGGAACCCAGCCAATAGACGAGAATGGAGACATGAAGAAACTGAACAAGAACTTCCATAAGGCACTGGACCAACATAGCTGAACTGAAACATTTGAGGCTTTGTCCAAAAACATTTGGGGGTTTGGACATTCATTTTTCAACAACAACAAAAATTTTCCATGGAAAGCAGACTATTCTTCTGTTTGATGGAAAAATTTTGACCAGTCCTAATTAATATGCATTACACATACCACACACCAAGTGTATAATCAGTGAAATGTTCTATCTGTGGTTTGCAGATAGCACAAGTAGCTTGCTACCTGCAGTATAATTGGACTCAGGTTGCAAAATCATTTCAGTAAAAATTTTCCATTCCATCACAAAAATTCAACACTGGGGGATATAATATAAGTTACTCCTTTTGAAATGTCTCTGCTTTTGAGTGAAGCAAAACCTTAGGCAAAGTGTAATTGTGGGTAGCGAGGGAACCTACCAGGCCAGACTTAGGTCCCAGTGTGGGCTGAGCCATTGACTCTGTGTGATCATAGGCAAGCAATTTAAATTACCTATGCTTCAGTCACATTACTAACCTATAAAATACAGATAACACACTCTACCACCACAGGGCACATGCATTGTAAATAATGTAGATAGGAAAATATAAAGCTTAACCATCACACATGTAGACAATTTTTGGACTCCTGGGAACAGCTGGGTACTAAAATTACCTTAAATCCTAATGTTACTTTCTTTGACCAAAGCCCACTATGTTCTTAATAAAGGAAATGATAGCAGGTAGGAACAGACATTTCCTAAGACAAAGCAGTTATAGTAAAATTGTGAGGGAAATAGATTCATTTGGAAATCAGCTACTCACTAAAACTGAAGGCATGCTAAATCTACTGGCTATAATTTATATACAGTGACTATGAGTCTATTTCCCTTAATTAAAAAAAAAAACTTTGTTCTGCTTTTGGTAACTAATGTGAAGGCCATAGAGAAGTTTTTAAAGTAAGGGTGGGGGGAAAGCCTTCAGGTGCAGAGGAGCACATGATTGGGACAGAGATATCCTTTAGGGGAGGATTTCTTAAAGGGATGTTCTGTATCCTATTAAAGAAAGGAGAATAGAAGTTGATAAAGTACAGGTAGGAAGCGAAAAGCAACAGTCAAACAACAAGAGCCCTATTCAATTACATCACATGGAGGCAGACAATTAAATATTACAAATTTTTTACATGCTTGTATAGAAATGCTAGAAGTCTAAATACTAAGACGGGTGACCATTAGTGCCTGGTATTAAATGAGGCTATTGATATAATAGGCATCACAGAAACTTGGTGGAATGATGATAGTCAATGGGACAAAGTACATAGGAATGACAGAGTATGTTCTCCTGATGGACCTATCCTCCATGAACATATCTAGTTCTCTTTTGAACCCTGTTAGTGTTTTGGACTTCACAACATCCTCTGGCAAGGAGCTCCACAGGTTGACTGTGCATTGTGTGTAGAAATATTTTATTTTGTTTGTTTTAAACCTGCTGCCTATTAATTTCATCTGGTGACCCCTAGTTCTTGTATTATGAGAAAGAGTCAAGAACACTTCTTATTTACTTTCTCCACACCATTAATGATTTTATAGACCTCTATCATATCCCCCCGCAGCTTAGTCATCTCTTTTCCAAGCTGAAAAGTCCCAGTCTTATTAATCTCTCCTCACATGGAAGCTGTTCCATATCCCTAATCATTTTTGTTGCCCTTTTCTGTACCCTTTCCAATTTCAATATATCTTTTTTGGGATGGGGCAACCAGACCTGTGCGCAGTATTCAAATTGTGGGCATATTATTAATTTATATAACTTCAATATGATATTTTCTCTTTTTATCTATCCCTTTCCTAATGATTCTCAACAGTAATAGTGACCATAATGTTATTACATTTAATATCCTTGGGGGGTGGGTGGAAATGCCAGAGAAACCCACCACAGCAACATTTAAGTTCAAAAAGGGGAACTACACAAAAATGAATTAAAATGGAAATGAAAAGGAACAGTCTCAAGAGTGAAATGCCTGCAAGAAGCATGGAGACTACTTAAGAACACCATGATAGAGTTTCAACCTAAATGTATACCCTGAAAAAAAAAAAAAAAAAAAAACAGTAACAGGACCAAAAAATGCCACCATAGCTAAATGACAGCAAAAGAGGTGTTTGGAGGCAAAAAAAGCTTCAAAAGTCAAATCCTGCTGAAGAAAATAGAAAGTGGCATAAACTCTGGAAAGTCAAGTGTAAAAGTATAATTAGGCAGGCCAGAAAAGAATTTGAAGAGCAACTAGCAAAAGACACAAAAACGAACAACATTTTTTTTAAGTACATCAGGAGCAGAAAGCCTGCCAGTCAGTTAGTGAGCCCATTGGATGATGAAGATGCTAAAGCGGGACTCAAAGAAGACAAGGCCGAAAAGTGAAAAGAATTCTTTGCATTGGTCTTCGCTGCAGAGGATGTGAGCGAGATTCCCACACCTGAACCATTCTTTTTAGGTGACAAATATGAGGAATTGTTCAACTGAAGTGTTAATAGAAGAGGTTTTGGAACAAATGAATAAATTAAACAGTCATTAGTCACCAGGACCAGATGGTAGTCACCCAGGTGTTCTGAAGGAACTTAAATATGAAATTGCAAAACTACGAACTGTGGTATGTAACCTATTGCTTAAATCATCCTCTGTACCAGATGACTGGAAGATAGCTAATGTAACATTGATTTTTTTAAAAAGTCTCCAGAGGCAATCCTGGCAATTACTGGATGGAAAGCCTAATTTTAGTACAAGGCAAATTGGTTGAAACTATAATCAAGAACAGAATTATTAGACACATAGATGAACATGATATTTTGGGGAAGAGTCAACAGGGCTTTTGTAAAGGGAAATCATGCCTCACCAATTAATTGGAATTCTTTGAGGGGGTCAACAAGCATGTGGACAAGGATAATCCAGTTGATTTAGAGTACTTGGACTTTCAGAAAGCCTTTGACAAGCTCCAACAACAAAGGATCTTAAGGAAACTAAGACGTTATGGGATAAAAGGGAAGGTCCTCTCATGAATCAGTAGCTGGTTAAAAGGTAGGAAATTAAGGGTAGAAATATATGGTCAGTTTACACAATGGAGAGAGGTAAATAGCAGGGTCTGCCAAGGGTCCATACAGGGATTTGTACTATTGAACATATTCATAAATGATCTGGAAAACACCGAGATGGCAAAAATTGAAGACAATACAAAATTATTCCCGATAGTTAAGTCCAGAGCTGACCACAAAGAGTTACAAAAGGATCTCACAAAACTGGGTGACTGGGCAACAAAATGGCAGATTTCAGAGGGGTAGCCGTCTTAATCTGTATCAGTAAAAACAATGAGGAGTCCTTGCGGCACCGTAGAGACTAACAAATTTATTTGGCACAAGCTTTCATGGGATATAATCCACTTCATCAGATGCAACTGATGAAGTGGGTTATATCCCATGAAAGCTTATGTCAAAATAAATTTGTTAGTCTCTATGGTGCCACATGGACTCCTCGTTGTTTTTAAAATGGCAGATGACATTCAATTTTGATAAAGCAAAATAATGTGCAATGGAAATCATAATCCCAGCTATACATACAAAATGATGGGGTCTAAAAGCCATTACCATTCAAGAAAGAGATCTTGGAGTCATTGTGGATAGTTCTCTGAAAACAACTGTTCAGTGGGCAGTAGCAGTCAAAAAAACAAACAGAATGTTAGGAACCATTAGGAAAGGGATAGATAATCAGACAGTAAGTATCATGATGCCACTATATAAATCCATGGTACACCCACACCTTGAACACCGTGTTCAGTTCTAATCACCGCATCTCAAAAAAGATATATTGAATTGGAAAAGGTACAGAGAAGGCCAACAAAAATGATTGGGGGCATGGAACATATTCCATACAAGGAGAGATTAAAAAGACGGGGACTCTTCAGTTTAGAAAAGAAATGACTAAGGGGGAATATTACAGAGGTCTATAAAATCATGAATGGTGTGAAGAAAATGATCAGGGGAGTAATTGGGGCCTAATTGTAGCCAGTTCTAAATTTTTCTTTAGGAAGGAGACAAAACAACAATAACATCACAAAACACCAGAATATACTTTGGGGGAAATCCCTTTCTGAATCCTGCAGGTGCCTGACTGAAGCCTTGAAACATGAGATTTTAGGACTCTGTCATGGGCTGGTTGGCCCTTTAGGGCAAGCTGGGGTCAGCCTTGTCCATGATTTAACAGCTATTCTTCAGCCTCACTGATGAACTGGCAGCATAAGGGCTAAGTAGTTACATTAATTAGAAAGACTGAC
The DNA here is from genome assembly GCF_002925995.2 of Terrapene triunguis. Taxonomy (NCBI): domain Eukaryota; kingdom Metazoa; phylum Chordata; order Testudines; family Emydidae; genus Terrapene; species Terrapene triunguis. The sequence goes on along the minus strand of NW_020664417.1, from coordinate 57,706,348 downwards.
CCTAGCTGTGGTGGTGAAGCAGGGAGCGCACTCCTTAATTAGAGCTGTGTAGTCAGTAGAGGGAGAGAGGAACAAGGGAAATTCCCCTCTTGGCATAGCCTGAGGAAGTCAGGGTGTGGTACCCACAGGGATCAACGTAGGCTTATGTGGGGGTGGTGGGAAAGCCCTGAGTTAGAGTCTGCAACAGGAAAAAGAGACCCACAGGGAGCAGAGCAGGCTTCTCAGGGGGAGCCTGAGTTAGGGCCTCCAAGGATAAGGGAATAGAAGAGAAGCCCAGGAGGGGTGGGAGACTAGCTTATGTGGTATTTGGACTCTCAGTGGGGAAAAGCTTGAGGAGTCAATGCTCTGACAAGAGTGAGAAAAACTGAGAGAAGTTGGGAGGGGTGGCAAAGGACCTTTTGGGTACATCAGCTGGGACTTGGAGTACCCTGGAAGGGGTGTGAACTACCACACGACTTGGAGGGCTGAGCGAAAGAAGACCCAGAAATGGGGTAACCAGATGTCCTGTTTTTAAATGGACAGTGCCATATTTAAGCCCTCCTGCAGATGTCCTGACTTTTTCGTAAAAATGGGCAAATTGTTCCGTATTTTCTGTCTTCCCCTCCTCCCCCCCCCCATCAGTACTGGTGGGTCCTGCTGCTGGCTGGATCCCTGCTCACCAGTGGCTTGCCCACCAGTGGTCGGGGGGGTGTCCAGTGGGTGACGATGGGGGTGAGTGTGTAAGACTGGTGGCAGGGCAAAGCTGCAGTGCATGGGGTTGGCCGCTCCCTCTGCTGGTCTGTCAGTGCAACCCCCGCTGTGTGCCGGCTCTTGGCCAGCAGGGCCCTGTCCCGTATCCTGTCAGTGCTGGCTGAGCTCTGCTCATTGTCCTCTCCCTGCTTTGCCCCTTTGCCCCCTCAGCTCTGCTGCTCCTCCATATCCACCCCTCACAGCGGTGTGCGTCACATTCCCAGCACTGTGCGGAGAACCAGCCCCTGGTCGAGTGCTCAGCTCACTAACAGCCTGGCCGGCAGGCTCCTTCCTTCCCCCACTGCCTCTGGCTGGGCCGGCGCCCTGGGAAAGCTCAAGACTCTCTGCCCCGCACAGTGCTGGCACGAGGAAGCCTCTCTGTTCCTCAGCTAAGCTCTGTAGTGGTGTGTGGGGGGAAGCGATTTCCAGCCTGTTTGCACCCTGAACCTGCAGGCTCCACAGCAAACCCTAGGGCAGGGATTTAGCACCCTCTTCACCGCACTGGGTCCTGCCCCCAGGGAGTACAGGGCTGCTCTGTCCCTAGGCACCCTCCCCTGCTGAGCCACCTCTCTGGCTGGGTTTGCTGAAGCCCCTGCAGTCAGGTTCCCTGCACTCTGGCGCACAATGCATCCTTAAGGCTTAACCCCTTCCTGCCCGTACTGTAGCCAGAGGCGACTTGGTTATGTCCGTGGTCAGCAGCAGCCTGGAGGTGTTAGCTGGAAGGGATAAGCTGCTTCCAGCCACACACGGTGGAGAGAGGGAAGAAAAGATGAGCTCTGCAAAGACATTGGCCAGGTCATCTCTTTCCACCCCTCATCCTCCCCTGCAGCTGGAAGCAGCTCCCATTCCTTCCCTCCCACACAGTGCTGAAAGGCTGCTGCTGGCCACATTCTGGTGTGAACCCTGGCAGAAATCTGGGAAGGGGGGCATGTGACCCTGCATCCATTCCCCCCCCCACACACATATGTGTTGCCTCGGGAAGATGCAATGCCAGATACCAGGAGAGGCAGGTCCGTGCCAGAGGCCCAGCAAGGCATAGAGGGCGGAGAGCGTTGGCAGGGAGGATCGGGTCAGTTGGGTGTCCCCCCTCTCCCCCCATGTGAGAGAGTTGTACAGGAGTGTGTGTGTGTGTCACTTCTCCCCATGTGAGCCCTAAAGACTTAAAGATAAGAAGGTAAATAAAAAGAATCCAACTACACAGTATTTCTTTTTAACAGGGGCTCAGGTCAACTTGATGTTAATTTGAATGTTTGTACTGCATAGTTCTGATTGATTGCCATTGAACTCACTTGAATACGAGTAATTTTACCAGGTGTCCGGTATGACTAGGACTGGCCATTGTGGCCAAGGAAGTGGTCATTTGGGCAGGGATGAGAGGCAAAGTCCCCTGAAATGCTGCATCCAGGCACAAGGGGGCACCCTAGAGTTGATGAAATGCTCCTTCAGACATTCAGAGCTGCAGAGCCCTGCTCCCCAGCATCACAAGCAACCTCATCATGCAATCCTAGAGCACCTTGTGTTATTCCCAGATGACCATCTGGCAGACACTCAGAGTGGCACTGCCAGCCTCTGTTAGCAGTGGCATTCAGCTTTAGCCCTCTGAACCCAGAGTGAGGATGCAATGTTGGAAAGTAATGTGGGTGTAAAAATAGAGAGTAGAAGAACCCTTAAGGACATTCTTGACCAAAATAAAAGGAAATAAAACAACATTTAAAATCAGTTCTCTCCTATCTCATTCCAAACTCTCATGCTCGTTCTTTCCAGCTATCAGTTTCTGTATAGCTCATTTCTTGGCTTATGCATCCACATGCCATCTGCCTTGTTCTAAAGTTGTCGTGTGGCTCTATAGTTCAAACACATCCATGGATTTGGAAAAAAAGAAAAAAAGATTGTAGGAACCAGAAGGAAATATTTTCCACACAATCTGTCTCACCTAGAAACAAATCAAGGTGTGTTTTGAACTCCTGTAGGAATGGATTAATCTTTGCACTATGGGAAGCACAATGACTCCAGTTCTGACTTGGTTCTGCAATGCAATGTGAGGGTGAAAGTCTCTTTTCATTCATCATACCATTTCCCAGTCTCCAGGCCAGGTAGAGTTTAGCCCTGAAATCTCAAGACTGAGATGGGGATAAGGGAGTCTTTGTCACCAAAGTTCCTATTTTTGGTGAACAAATAACTGCAGCTGTAATAATTAATAACAACCTGTTTTCTCAGAGACCTACTGTTATAATAATTATTGAAGATAATTTGTAACAATATATAGCACCTTCCATTACAAGATATCAAATTACATTCAGTCTTACTTGCTGAAACATGACAGCCTTGGGGTAAGTTAAGTATAGTGCCTTTTATTAGCCCCATTCTACAGATGGAGAAAATGAGATACAGAGAGGTTAATAGCTTGATTTCCTCTGAAAGTTGGGAAATGATTAATTTGTCTCAGATTTTCATAATAAGCCAGAGCCAGGTTTACAATTCCAGTGTCCTGACTTTCAGGGTTATGTTCTGACCACTAGACTTGCTGCTGCCTACCTTAACATATTAATAAAGGAGATATTAACCACAATTTGGATAGTTATCAAAATATGCAATTAATGCCATAAGTGCTGGAACTACCAAATGACTGGAGGATAGCTAATGTGATGCCAATTTTTAAAAAGGGCTCCAGAAGTGATCCCGACAATTACAGGCCAGTAAACCTGACTTCAGTAACAGGCAAACTGGTTGAAACTATAGTAAAGAACAAAATAGTCAGACACACAGATGAACATAATCTGTTGGGGAAGAGTCAACATGGTTTTTGTAAAGGGAAATCATGCCTCACCAATCTACTAGAATTCTTTGAGGGTGTCAACAAACATGTGGACAAAGGGGATCCAGTGGACATAGTGTACTTAGATTTTCAGAAAGCCTTTGGCAAGGTCCCTCACCAAAGGCTCTTAAGCAAGGTAAGCTGTCATGGGATAAGAGGGAAGGTTCTCTCATGGATTGGTAACTGGTTAAAAGATAGGAAACAAAGGGTAAGAATAAACGGTCAGTTTTCAGAATGGAGAGAGGTAAATAGTGGTGTACCCCAGGG
>NW_020664417.1:57625260-57702137 GCF_002925995.2 Terrapene triunguis | reverse complement strand
GGGCCGGAGCCGCGCCGTGGGGGCCAGGCCGGAGCCACGCCGCGCCGCGGGGGCCGGGCCGGAGCTGCACCGCGGGGGCCGGGCCGGGCCGGAGCTGTGCCGCGCCGCGGGGACCGGGCTGGAGCCAAGCCAGGCCAGAGCCGCTGGGGCCTGCGTGCTCGGCCGGAACCGGGGCCGGACTGGGCCACGCCTCCCCGGAGCCCTTTTCGCCCCCCCCGCCACCCCAGCTTACCTGGTGCTGCCTGCCCTCCCCTGCTTCTTTTCAGACTTCCCGCAAACCTCTGATTCGCGGGAAGCAGGGGAGGGGGAGGAGCAGGGGGCGGAGCGTTCAGAGGAGGGGGAAGTGAGCTGAGGGCGGGGTGGAGATCTGCGGCGCGGGGCCCTCGTAGCGCGGGGCCCAATTCAGCCGAATCGGCTGAATAGGCCTAAAGCCGGCCCTGTACCCCAGGGGTCTGTACTGGGACCAGTCCTATTCAATATATTCATAAATGATCTGGGAAAAGGGGTAAACAGTGAGGAGGCAAAATTTGTAGATGATACAAAACTACTCAAGATAGTTAATTCCCAGGCACATTGCAAAGAGCTACAAAAGGATCTCTCAAAACTAGATGACTGGGCAACAAAATGGCAGATGAACTTCAATGTTGGTAAATGCAAAGTAATGCACATTGGAAAACATAATCCCAACTATACATATAAAATGATGGGGACTAAATTGGCTGTTACCACTCAAGAAAGAGATCTTGGAGTCATTGAGGATAGCTCTCTGAAAACATCCACTGAATATGCAGCGGCAGTCAAAAAAGTTAACCGAATATTGGGAATCATTAAGAAAGGGATAGATAATAAGACAGAAAATATCATATTACTTCTATAGAAATCCATGGTATGCCACATCTTGAACACTGTGTTCAGTTCTGGTTGCTGCATCTCAAAAAAGATATATTTGAATTGGAAAAGGTACAGAGAAGGGCAACAAAAATGATTAGAGGTATGAAACAGCTGCCCTATTAGGAGAGATTAATAAGACTGGGACTTTTCAGCTTGGAAAAGAGATGACTAAGAGGAGATATGATAGAGGTCTATAAGATCATGACTGGTGTGGAGAAAGTGAATAAGTGTTATTTACTCCTTCTCATAACACAAGAACTAGGAGTCACCAAATGAAATTAATAGGCAGCAAGTTTAAACCAAACAAAAGGAAGTATTTTTTCACACAACACACAGTCAACCTGTGGAACTCCTTGCCAGAGGATGTTGTGAAGGCGAAGACTATAACAGGGTTAAAAAAAGAACTAGAAAATTTCATTTAGGATAGGTCCATCAATGGCTATTAGCCAGGTTGGACAGGGATGGTGTCCCTAGCCTTTGTTTGCCAGAAGCTGGGAATGGGCAACAGGGGATGGATCATTTGATGATTACCTGTTCTGTTCATTCCCTCTGGGGTACCTAGCATTGGCCACTGTCGGAAGACAGGCTACTGGGCTAGATGGACCTTTGGTCTGACCCAGTATGGCCATTCTTATGTTCTTATGTTAACTAGGGAACTACCATACCCTCTGGCTTGAAGTGGTTTCCATCATATACAGGGTTTATAGTTTGGTTCAATGGCTCTCAGCACCCCCACTATATAATTTATTCCAGTACCCCTAATTAATGTAGATACTTATGATCATATTTTCTCATAGTGCCCTATCAGCAATTCTGTATTTTAACACTCCACCATGCAAACTGCCTGTCACATAATTCAATAGCTAACTTGATAGAACTCTTTGAAATCATGATAAAGAAAGATGAGTTTCATGGGGTCTCTTCTAAGGTGAGGCAAGAAAAGTCTTCAGCACGGGTAGACTTTCAGTGGAAAGAACAGCATTGTGACCTAAAGAAGGATGATCTAAAATTCCATCGATAGCTGAATAAATATAGAAACCGTGAGCAATCTCTTTTTTGAAAAAGCTAAGTAGAAGCCCTGGAGGGGTTGAGTTAAACTTAGTTTGAAAGTCATTGGTTGAATGACTCAACATCATTTCTAGCTGGGTGACTAAAAAGGAATCCTGTTCCACCCACTGGAGTGAATCACAATGTTTTTTTAACTGGCAGCTGAATGGGCGCATTAAGATTTTTTGTAAAACTTTAGACAGGGAAAACTGACAAGTGAAATTGGTGTTTGCTTGAAATTTTAATCTTCTTTTAGACAAAACAAATGCTTATTTATAGAAACTCTAGGTTAAACTGATTCTCATTATTTTATTTCTGACCTTGACTTTGTTGGAATTGCTGCTACTGTAAAAACCAGGATGTTCAGTGCTGCTACAGTGCCAAAGCAACCCTGGATATCTCATTACAATTTAAATGCCCTAATAAATTGTACATAAAAAAGGAAATAAACCCAAACAGGAGATGACAGGAGAACAAAAAACAGATAACCCATGGTGGAAATGTTCTGCAGACTTTCTAATTTGTTAGCAAACTAGTTTTTACCAATGGTTAAAAAAATGTAGCATGAAGAATCAGCAGTTTATTCAAATATATCAGCATATAATTTAATGAACCTTCTTTAGTGCCTTGGACAAATAGTAAACACACTATGTCCTGTGCAGGGAAAATCAGACATCTTCCTGACACTACTGGGAACAGCCTATATATCCACTGGCATTAACAACCTTTGTGATAGAAACACAATACCCTACCATAGACAGAGATATGACACAAAAGGAGCCAGTAAAAAAAATAGTAGGCTGTCTTAAAATTTATGTTGTTTGTTATAGGTAAGCAAACATGGATGTACTTTTATTTTATTTTTAACATTTCTGTGCCTGATTCTCCACTGCAGACTAGCTCTTCTTTGGCACAGTGAAGACAGAATTCTGTCAGGGAGCCAGAGACATATTCTTTTTTCTCAGCTATCTGGAAGTTAATGATGTGAAGCTGTCAATGGAGAATTGAACAGAGTGCAGCCAGTGCAGTTCCATCAGACCCTTCTTATCAATGCCCCGGCCCTCCTCCACTCCGATATGCCAAGATCAGCCTGGGTCGGGACGACCAGGAGTGCTGTCTAGCACAGAACTTGAAAGAGATGGTGTAGGAGGTGATGAAGTCATCTCTTCCAGTTTTACACCAGGAGAGATTCCCCCTACACAAGGGGAATTATCAAGCACAACTCTCCAGCCAGTTTAAGTGAACTTTCTGCTGCTTATGTGGTACAAAGAAGTTTAATCAGTCTGGAGAATCCAGCCCTATTATCTAGCCTGTAATTGATAATGCTAGACACGTATATTTAAGGCAGAGCAATCATAGAGTCAAGCAAACACAGCACAGGCAGACTTTTCACACAGGTGTTGGCAGGATGGATGTCTACGCACATCACTTGGACTACCTGTATACTTACAGTAGGTGAGCAAATGAATGCAGGATCAGGGCCATAGTTCTAACACTGTGTCTCACTCCAGCCCAGCAGTCCTATTCATGTACTTTCCATTTCAGCAGGGTATTTACACGTGTGCCTAACTTAAGCACATGAGTAGTACCACTGAGTTCAAAGTTTGGTACATGCTTAAGTACTTAGTTGAATCCAGGCTGTAATCACACACCTTGCATTGAATGACTGGCAGTCACCAAATTATGTACTGTATTATTTGGGAATATTAAGTAAGGACAAATGATTACCAGATGAATTGAATACTGAATTAATGGAGATATCCTATCTCCTAGAACTGGAAGGGACCTTGAAAGGTCATTGGAGTCTAGCCCCCTGCCTTCACTAGCAGGACCAAGTACTGATTTTGCCCCAGATCCCTAAGTGGCCCCCTCAAGGATTGAACTCACAACCCTGGGTTTAGCAGGTCAATGCTCAAACCACCGAGCTATCCCTCCCCCCCAAAGCTAAGCTCTTTTCCAGTTGTTAGTCAGACTGTGCCTGGCCCTTGTGTGGTTGCACAGTGGGACGGTACAAGAAGCCTTACTCATTGAACCATCAACACAAGGGCCAGACAAAACTGTAGTCCCTGCAGAGGAGTGTCCAGATGGGTATCTCTTCCTCCAGCCCCCAAGGATTGCAAGACAAAAGTGGTCATGGTGAGACAGGAAAGGGACAAGATTGTGCTCCCACCGCACTGCTCAGCAAAACTGGTAAGAAGATGAGAGGAAGCTTATTATCTCTACTAAGGGTTATTGTAGCATGTGTACCCCACTGTATTCAAGGGAGCACCCCCTAGGGCTGTGCAGTTCTGCACTACCCATGCAGGCCTGTACCTATAAATTACAATCTGACCCTAACACTTCAACCAACAGCTCCATGTGTCAAAGTCTACTATATCAACCCACTGTGATACCTAGTCTATGACCAGGCCAGTGTGCTAGCAGTTCCCATTGGTGTCCTTATTGTTGAAGTTATTTGAGCAAATTAATTTCACATCTTATTTTGTAGAGAGTTTAGAACTTGCCCATAAAAATGGCTGTGTATGAGATTTGCCATACAGGTTCTTTTCAGCACAGCATAGCTGTTCTCATTTATGTGCAAAATTTCATTAAACTCAATTGTCAGAATGAGGAAAATGTGTGTGAAGTTTCTAAATAGAGTTACAGATACTTTTATTCTATGCTTGAACAATAAAATGGTTAGGTTTAAACGTTATAGTCACTTAATCTTTACTTTAGTTTAGTGCCTTCTGGCATCATTTTAAACTTACACCTGATATAAAATCTGTTAACATTTAGTCAGTTAATGAACATGATTGCTAGAACAATGTTTTCATTAAAAAAAAATGAACATTTTGGATTAGTATGTAAATTACCCCATATTGTGGAGTGACATTGCACATTTAGGTACATCCTCAAGGCATGTGCTTTTTGATTTAATTAACCTTTTGGGGGGCACAGAAGCAGCATATAAGGAAAATTTAACACCTTGTATGCAACCTACCCACCAAAAAAAACAACCAACCAAAAAAACTCACAACGTTACCTATTTTTCATCTTTTGGACCCATTCCTGAAATGACACCCAAGCTTGTTGTAGGAATGGGGCCTAATTGTGTGAAATGACTTATTAGAACCTCAGGAAAGTGGGCCTGATCCAAAGCCTGCTGAAGACAATGGGAGTCCTGAGCTAAGCATAACATGGATAGTTGCTAATCACATTTTTCTTTCCCAACACAGAACTATAATTCTCTTCAGAGCTGTCCTTTGACACCTGGCTATGATAGTAGGAATTAAAGTTACCCATGGTGTTGTATGGGGGGAATCATTATGTATTGAGCCTTATCAGCAGAAACACATTGCTACTGCACTTGGAGCATTAGCAAGTTACACCTATCTGTAGAATTCTCAAAAACAAGTGTTTAGTGTTACTTTAAAAGTCTACAGTATCTTTTCTTCGGTTATAATAGCAAATTGGCAGCCACTATTACATGGTGTCAGAAAAAACCTAAAAGTAAGAAGAGCCTAAATAAATGGACCAACTAAAGTCTCCAGAAAAGTTAGCCTTAGAAGAAAATGCAGCAGAAAACGAGAAAGTGGAAGCAAGAATTTGAGATGTATAACATTGCGACTGGTGCAGAGAAGAAAGATTAATGGCTGCAAACAGCATTATTTCTTCATGTGGAAGATGAAGAAGCAAGAGAGGTATTTAACACCTTTCAATTTGATGATGCAGCAAAGAAAGTAAAAATACAGGTCTTAGAGAATAAGTGTGAGGCATGCTGTGCACTGCGAAGAAATGTCATGTATAAGAAGCATATTTTTCACTAGAAATCAGACAGAAGGAAAAAATATAGACCAGGGGTCTCAAACTCAAATGACCATGAGGGCCTCATAAGGACTAGTCCATTGGCCCGAGGGCCGCATTACTGACACCTCCCACCCCCACCCCCGCCACCCTCGGCCCCGCCCCCACTCCACCCCTTCCATGAGGCCCCACCCCTGCCCTGCCTCTTCCCACCCCTTCCCTGCCCCCATTCCAACCCCTTACCCGAAATCCCCACCCCAGCTCTGCCCCCTCCCTGCCCCCAGGGGGTGTAGGAGAGGGTGGGGTGTGGCGGGGGCTCAGGGCATGGAGTTGGGGTGTGGGGTGCAGGAGGGGTGAGGGGTACAGTAGGGGATCAGGGTGCAGGATGGGTGCGGCATGGGGCTCAGGGCAGTGGGTTGGGATGCAGGAGGGGCGTGCAGTGAGGCAGGGGGTTCAGGGCAGGGGGTTGGGGTGCAGGGTGCAGGAGGGGTGCAGGGTACAGCAGGGGGTCAGGGTGCAGGAGGGGTGCAGGGTACAGCAGGGGGTCAGGGTGCAGGAGGGGTGTGGCATGGGGCTCAGGGCAGTGGGTTGGGATGCAGGAGCGGTTGGGGTGAGGCAGCGTGTTCAGGGCAGGGGGTTGGGGTACAGGGTGTTCAGGGCAGGGGGTTGGGGTGCAGGAGGGGTGTGGGGTGAGGCAGGGGGTTCAAGGCAGGGGGTCAGGGTGCAGCAGGGGGTTCAGCTGCAGGAAGGGTTCAGGGGCAGGATCTGGCCCAGCGCCTACCAGGGGGCAGGGCAGGCTCCCTGCCTGCCTGTCTGTCTGCCCTGCCCCGCCCCGCGCTGCTCCAGGAAGAGGCTGGAATGTGGGGAAGGGGGGCGGAGGGGCTGTGTGTTGATGTTGCTTCAGGCAGTGCCTCCAGCAGCTCCCATTGGCCGCGGTTCCCCGTTCCCGGCTAATTGGAGCTGCTGGGGGCGCTGCCTCAAGCAACAGCAACACACAGCCCCTCTGCCCTGCCCCCCCCACGTTCTAGCCTCTTTCCGGAGCGGCGTGGGGCAGGGCAGGCAGGCAGGGAGCCTGCCCTGACCCTGGTGCACGTCCGGCCAGAGCCGCTGAAGGTAAACACTGGGGGAGGGTGGGGTGGCTGCGAGGGGCTCGTGGGCCGCAGATAATAACCCCACGGGCCGCATGCGGCCCGCGAGCCACGTGTTTGAGACCCCTGGTATAGACCAATATATGACAGATTTAAAACTGGCAGTACACCCTGTGAATTTGGAAAACTGTGACTCACTCATTAAAGACCACATCGCGTGTGGTATTGTATCAAACTCAGTGTAGGTTGTTGAGGGAGACTAATGGAATGGAGCGTATGCCTATAAAATTTGCAGATGACAGCAAGCTGGGAGAGGTTGCAAGTACTTTGGGGAACAGGATTAGAATTCAAAAGGACCATGACAAATTGGAAAATTGGCGTGAAATCAACAAAATGAAATTCTATAAAGGGAAGTGCAAAGTACTTCACTTAGGAAGGAAAAATCAAATGCACAACAAAATAGAGAATAACTGGTTAGGTGGTAGTACTTTTGAAAATGTTTAGGGGTCACAGTGGATCAATTGAATAAGAGCCAACAGTGTGATGTAATTGCAAAACAAAAGAGGCTAATATCATTCTGGGGTATATTAACTTAAGTGTTGTATGTAGGACATGAGAGGTAATTGTCCCGCTCTACTTGGCACTGGTAAAGCCTCTGCTGGAGTGCTAGGTCCAATTCTAGGTGCCACATTTTATGAAAGATGTGGATAAATTGGAGAGAGTCCAGAGGACAGCAACAAAAATGATACAATTTTACAAAACCTGACCTATGAGGAAAAGTTAAAAAACTTGGGCATGTTTAGTCTTGAGAAAAGACAACTGAGTGGAGACCTGATGAGTCTTCAAATATGATAAGGGCTGTTATAAAGAGGATGATGATCACTTGTTTTCCATATCCCACTGAAGGCAGAACAAGAAGTAATGGGCTTGATCTGAAGCAAGGGCAATTTAGGTTAGATATTAGGAAAAACATGCTAACTATAAGGGTATTTAAGCTCTGGAATAGGCTCCTAAGGGAGGTTGTGGAATCCTCATCATTGGAAGTCTTTAAAAGTAGGTTTGACAAACATCTGTCAGGGATGGTCTTGGTTTACTTTGGTTGTGGATTTGGGATCACATGTAATTCACAAGCATTTCTGGGATCATTCTCCTCTGGAACAGGGGCTGGTAAGTTGGTAATGCATGCTTTACTTCTGGGTTCAAAATAACAGCATTTTACCAAGTGACACTTCCTCCTTTTTCAGAGGCTAGAAGTCTTGTACTCACATGATGCTCTGGAGGGGATGCACTTGAAATACCACACTGAAGGCATGTAGGGGACTTGCTCCTGCACTACAGCAGCAATGGTGGCAGAGGTTCAGGACTCAATTTCCCAAATAGCTTAGGGGCCAGGGTGGAGCTAGAACAGGCGAGCAACACTATCAGAACCAATCATAAGCCAGAATTTAAGACACAAAGGGATTGCTTTTACTTTTAGCTTTGGCTGTGTTTAGAGTGTAGCAGGGAGAGAAGCATGAAAGTCATGGAGGACCCTTCTACCCTCCACTTTCCTACCCAAGGGAAGACTTTGAGTCCTTTTGGGATTTTGGGGACATTGAACAGTGTCATCTCAGCAGATACCATAAACAGAGGAGGGTGAGGAGAGTCATGGTCAGGCTACCATATGTCAGACTAACTGCACATTGAAATTCAGACCAGAGAGTTACAGGGATGATCTTGGTGTGAATACTTTGTAACAACACCCTGCATCACCCATCAAAGTCATCGAAGACTGAACCTAAACTCACTGTTTGCCTAGACAGGTGCTGGGAGGGAGCACAGAGTGGTTTGTACTGACTGGCTGCGAGGCGTAGAGTTTTGTATTGTTGTTTTTGTCTTTTATTAGCCTTTTTTCACTCTCCCATATCCTGAGTACCCCATAACTAATAAAGCCCCAATTACGGTTTTGTTTCTCTGGAAATTGTGATAGCTATTTTATTATGTGTGCTCTGACACTCCTCTGTATGAAATTGTGTGTTAGATATCTTCCCACAGGTCAAGCCCTCTGTGTTCTCTGCACTCAGAGGGGTTTCCTTGGGTGGAGTCACTGGATGTCCTCACAGGTGAAGCGAGGACCCATAATTGTGAGGAGAAAAGGGAGACGGCTGCAGGCCCACTGCAGAGCTGGGGTTACATGAGATTTCCCACATACATATGTAGGTTGCTCAGCTACTTTGAGTCATTATGAGCCATGCAGTACCATTCTGCACAGAACATGGAGGGGATGCAAACACAGGAGACAGAGCCCCCACTCCACACACACACACCCATAACCATTCGGTTCTCTATATAAAAGTTCAGGATGCTGTTTATGAAAGCAAGATGAAAGTCCATCTGAGAAATAGAGATCAAAGGCATATTACAGGCTACTGTTTAGGAGATCTTATTTCTTAATAATATTAATAGTAATAATAATTAATTAATTAAGTGTACATCCTAACAGTTGCAGCTGTAATTCCTAGGTTTGTTACAATACTTAAGTGATCAAAACATCTATACAGATATATTATCAGTTATTCCCTTTTTAAGCCTTCTCTATAGAACAATCTATAGTAAAAAGATATTTAGATTCTGATTACAAACAAAAGGACAAATTGATAGTTATCACTCAAATCTTCCACACCTCATTGTACCTCATTTCTGCAGTTCTAATATGTGGGCACAAGGCAGAGTTTACTGGCAGAAAGCTTTACCTGTTTTAATTTTTTTAAAATCTATAATATAGACCTAACCATTCAAGATTATGTCTGAACAAACTAATTTCACAGGAACTCAATAATTCATTTATTAAAGCTCTTTGTTGTGCATACAGTTTCTCTGATACATGTCCCAGGAGTTTAGATAATGCAATTCCAGCTCCTTAATTGAATTTGATTTTCACAGTTCTGCAAACTAAAATTGCAAAACCTAACATAGTAAGCCACGTTAGTAGTTAAAAGTTTCTCAAGCCTAAAGCTAAAATATGCTGTCTGGGAGCACACCTCTCTGTGGCTTCTGCTGCATTCCCAATCTAATAAATATTTGATCACAAGCTGCTTTTGTTTTGTGTTTGTTGCTGCTGTTGTTATTTTCTTTTAAATAGCAACTCCTGCAGTTTGTATACCATATCAATAAAAGTTTGTTTATTCAAGACTACTAAATGAGAGAAATAATTTTGAAAGGCAGATTCAGTTATTTGTTATAATGACTAATATCAATCACTAATCAATTTATATTCATTTACATTTTGACAATATTTGGGCCTAATTTTGCAATTTAATGATGAGTAAAAAAGTGTTGTTGATCTTTTAGAGAGGCATGAAAGGGGTCATAAAAGACCGATGAATTGATTCAAGGTATCCACATATGTGAAATCTGCAATAAATAGAGGACACAATATGCAGAAAAACCACTGAACCCACAAAATCCTGACCATCTTTGGTCCTGATTTCCGAATAGGAAAGATTGGTGGACTACCTACAAAGGACATTTAGAAACTTCTGTTGCACAACATATCAAGTAAAAATACAATAATACATTGTAAATTGCCATTTCCTCATGATAGAATTCCAGATGACAGATAACAATGACCCATAATTTGTGAGTGGCTCTTTCCAGAAATTATCTTTGATATATTGGTTCAAAGACACCACACTGTGCTTTGGCTCTGCACATACCAAATGTTTTAGCAGAACAGTCAATGCAAATAGCAAAAAACTAGATAAAACCCCTGTTGACTACAAGAGATCCACATTTAGTATTGTTAGAATACTGGAAAGTTTTACTATAGAACTCTCAAAGTTTTATTATGAAGCTTACCCTTTCAGAGACTTGAGGGCAGGAGGACAAAAAACCTTAGTGCCAATAGCTGCTAAACTTTGTGAGTTACAGACAGTTAACTCTGGAAATATTTACAAAAGATTATGTGACAAAACTAGAACAAAAAAAATACTACAACAAGAATGCCAGTTAGTTACCCCCATTGCAAGTGGAAAAGAATGTTATATTTCAAACATACAGCGCTGTTACGTAGGCAGGTTGCCAGCCACATCTGCCCCAAGAGCATACATCATCATAATCACCTCAGAGGGTCAGTCTTATAAGAGTCGCTGGCTGTTTCTTGAGACTATTCATAAAGCTACTGACAAGTACTTGTGTACTGTCAATAGTAATACTTGCACACCTTGTCATTTACAGTGGAAAACACAAAAAGGTAACAAAGGCTCTAGGTGGCAGGTCCACCTCAACAGCTGAGCAGGCCATTGCAGAAAGAATTGATTTGAGAACAAGAAGTGGCCTTTTGAGGTTCTGAAACAATACTTGCTAACAAATATTGATTACTTCACCTCCATGCTAGGTATATCCATTTGTGTGTTTTACTAAATGACTGTATTAACTTTGGGCTGCTATTTTTGTTTAAAACACTTTGCATTTGATTTTTTTAAAGAAGGTTTAACAATAGCAACTAGAGTCAGGGAAATTCACTCCTTCCATGTGACAGATGTATAAACTTTAGTAAACTTACCTCATGTCATATGACTGATGAAGAAATATTGATCAGATCCAGGACTGCTAAGCATCTCATCTTAATGACACAATGTTATCTTGGATATAAATTGTGTTAGATACTTAACTATAATAATTCTTGCTCATATACGTGTAGTTAAATTGATATGCAAATTTGCAAGCAGGAAGGATTTTTTCCAAAATTCCCAAGACAAATTAGCAGGGTTTCCATTTCTTCCAGAGCAAGGAACAACTATTAGCATTAGATGGCCAAATCAGAGATGATCATTTTCCTGTGGCAGAGGGCATTGGTAATTCTTGGTACTTCCCATTCTCATTTTCAGAGTTTCTATTCTGCTTTCCCTAAAACTATAAGTGAAGATATCAGCCAATGCTGATGAAAATGAGAAAGAAATATTAACTTTTAAACAAGCTCCCAGTCCTGTGTATTTCTGGAGTTGCAGTGATCATGAATCATCATGCTACTCACGGGTGACTATCAAGTTTAACCTCAGAACAGAATCCTTTAGTTATGATGAGACTCATAACATTTTTATACAACAATAAAAGTGATTTTGCTGTTCTTTGTATCATTTCAAAAAAGCGCAGAACAATAACAATGAAAAAACAATAATCTGAATAGAGAAAAGAAAGGCTCCTATTAAACAGCACTGGTTTTAGTATCTGTTGCAGGAACATTATTTTCAGGGGAAAAGATGTCAGGGTATAGAGAAGGAGGAAAATCTTGACTAAAGGCATGGAATTGTGACATGTATAACCCTAGAAATGTATCATTACTTTTCTCAACAATGAAGATGAATCTTTGACATAATGCAACTTGTTCTAATTTTGGTTTTGTAATTTAAATAGGGATGTATAACCTTTACAAAAAGAGTTGATTGAAAACAGAATGGAAGACTGAAGTTACTCAACCCTGAACCCAATTACCTCTCCACTTTTGTCCTAAATTGGCTATGGTGTGATTTCTCATTTGACAAGATACTAACTACCCTTGTCAGCTAATCTACTAGCTTACATATTGACCATCTATTGTCTTAAGATGCCTGTTATTTTCTTTGCATCAATTACTCATCACTCTCTCTGCTTGAAGTCACTTTGTTTACAAGTTAAATAGTTGATTCTTCAATGCTATTGCCCACAACAACATTCTCTCCATGAATGATAAGCATATTTCACAGTGTAGGAGTATATTTTCTCCAAATGCTACAAAAAACCTCCAAGATATGGCAGATGCTTGAAATGGTTATGTATTAAAAAAATCTGCACACTTTGTAGAACTACCACCATCATTCCTCTCTCATACACCTACTCCCCCACACAATAAGGGTAATGACATTAGGTGAGATTTAAAATACATGCATGTGCCACACAATAAGGCAATGGCATTTTGGTGAAATGGGAGTTCGTGAAACTGGCAAAATGACAAAATTAGTGAGAGATATTCAGCCTAAATGTTAGTCATTTGTCAAAAGATACCACAGTTATATTTATTCCCTGTTCTAAACATAAGAGAAGAGTATATAAGATATTGCTGAGCGGTTACTGTTAGGACATGGTGACTTGTTAACAATTTCTTTGTTCAGTCTGATTGCATACTATACTAATCTGAGCTGGCTGAAAGAGGTTGTGCCAAAAAAATGAAATTTTTCACAAAAATAAAAAGTGTAAAGATTTTCATTTTCATTGAAAACAGATTTTTTTCCAACAACCCTTCCTATCCAAAAATGTTAAAAAATATTTATATGTCAAAAATTGTTGTTGGAAAAAAATTAAATTGAACTTTCATTAACCCTTTATTTAGTTGCCAGATGTCGAGTTTCTTTATTTTTTAGCTTATTTAATTTTGTATTTCTTTATCTTTATTAAGTTACTGCCTGAAAGCCAATGTGGCTTTTGCCCTGGGTGTGATAATTCAGACGTGATCTTTGCACTCCGGCAAATTCAGGAGAAATGTCATGAGCAGAATCAAGACTTATATGTAATTTTTGTCAATCTTACTAAGGCCTTTAACTCTGTAAATCAAGATGGCCTATGGATAGTCCTCCACAAGTTTGGTTGCCCCAATAAGTTTGTCAACATGCAGGAATGAAGGTTTGTGTCCTTGACAAAGACTGCTTCTCAGCTACCTTTGTTGTCACCAATGTAATAAAACAAGGTGGTGCGCTTGCCCTGACATTATTTAGCATCATGTTTACAGCTATTCTAATGGATGCATTCAAAGACATTGATTGTGGCATATATATATAATGCCATAAGGATGGTGGTGTCTTGAATCAGCATTGCCAGCATGCAAAGACAATTATTCACAAATTACTGTTTGCTGATTGTGCTTTATTGTGCACGCAGCAAAACATTTTGGTGTTATGATCAGCCTAAAGAAAACAAAAGTCATGGTCCATCCTGACTGGGAAATACTGCAACTACTCCAGTTGTGTCCATAGATTATGTACCACTCAAGGTCATCGATAAATGTTGCTACCTAGGCAGTGTTGTTTCATTAGATGGCATGATTTACAAAGACATTATGAAGTACATTAGTGCAGCCAGCAATGACTTTGGAAAACTTCAATGTTTTCTCTGGAATGAAGATGGTGTCAGAATGCAAATAAATTGATGTTTACTGCCCTGATGTCATCACCCCACTCCTCTACAGTGATGATATGTGAACTACTTATCAACATCACATATAATGTTTGGACTAATTCCACCTACAATGTCTATGGTGGATAATGGGAATTAAATGGCAAGATCTGGTTCCTAATACAGATGTCCTTGAGTGCTGCAACATTAACAGGCCTTGAAGCTTTTATAGTGAGAGCTCAGCTGAGATGGTGTGGTCATGTGGTCCGTATGTCTGACATGGAACACCCAAGGCCATCTTTTATGGAGAATTGCAGACTGGAACTCATTCTAGGGCCAGACCAAGAAAATGGTACAAAGACAGGCCCTAGGCCAACCTCCAATCTTGCAATGTGGACCTCAACATCTGGGAGCTCATGACAAGATCCAGTGGAGGCAGCTCTGCCTCCTTGGACTGAGAGATTTTGAGTGCTTGTGTATTGCTGCAATCGAGTAGAGACATGCAAGGCGTAAAGATAAAAGGAGTGCACATCCATCTACAATTGTGCACCTGGGGCACTTGCAGATGGGGCTGCAGGTCCAAAATTCGTCTTTGGTCTCATCTCAGGACCCCAATAAGTGTCTGTAGCTCATCCGTTGAACTTGACATGCAACTCCATCACCATCATCATCATTTAGTAGCCACTTGTTGTTGAGCTTCTTTAGTTTTCACTACTATTTGTTCTTATTTTTCTTTTAAAAAAATAAAGGTTGCATTTTTCATTACTTATTTCCTTCTCTTGGTGTTATACCTGTATTAGGGTTAGTCAAAGGTGCCAATTATTATGGCAATTTAAATATATACATATATATTAAATTTCCCCCAAAATTGTTTTCTTTGTTCAATGAAAACCACAACCCCCACAAATATTTTCAGTAAAAATGTTCAGTTTTTGAAAATCAAATAGTGCAGATTGCCACCAAAAACACATACAATTACCAAACCAGTTTCAAATTTCAATTATCATATTTAACAACATAAAATTTTGACTAAATTGAAAAAAAAACCCTCTACTTTCATGGTCTTCTGCAGAGGCTAATTTAAAGTTTCAAAGGTTCCTTATAGATATGAAACCAGTGGATGGAATTCAGCTACAGTCATGCTGCACTGTGAGGAAAAAAAGCGCTAATGCACCATAAAGAAACCCACTCCACCAGCCTCATAGCCAAACTGCAGGCCTGAAGTTCATGCCAGTTAATGCTCATCTGACTGGAGTATGCCTGACCTCAAACCACATTCACATGCACACATTCTATAAATAAATGAATAAAAAGAAAAAAAACAACTTTGTGGCAGCATTATACTTTCAGGGCAACTTCAGTGTACACACACACACACACACATGTATGTGGGTGCTATAATGGTTTTTTCCCTTTGTATTATTTTATTTATTTATGTATTACCTGGACCTGATTTTTAAAAGGGCAGTCATGCAATTGTGCAGAAATGTACACAGTTAATATGCATGAACTTTCCCTCTTTTTTTATGTGTCTGTGCAGATTTTTGGTATTTGCGAGCTCGACTGTCAAGTTAACAGCATAACTGGTCAGATGTATATTTATAGCTCCATTCTATGCAAGGAATCATGGTGACCTAGTACCTGGCCTTTTAAAAAATGATGATCTAAATGCACCTATCAACATTTCTAAGCAAGTGTGTATAATCACAAACAAAAGTAAAACGATAAACTCACATCCCCAATTGCCTCCTTCATTGTTTCAGAGATTCAACCCTCCTAATGCATCTTATTAGATCAAAAGTTTGAATAAATAGATGGATCTTGCAACATAGGCCTGTTACAAAGCCAGCTGAAGTGAGTGGAAAGATTTCCCAATGAATTTTGGATCAGATTTCACGTGTAAAATTCTCTCCAGCCAATGTGGGAAGCAAATTCCAGACCAAATTCTGTAGATTTGCAGAAATCAATAGAAGAAAACATTTGGTTTGTTTTCAGAATGGTTTTAAATGGCTCAGCCAAGCTGTTGTAAGTAATGCTATGGTAATACAGTATATAATGAATAGACTGGTACCATATTTGTGAGAAAGTTGTCTTATTGGTGAACTATAGACATCAGAGATGGAAAACAGCTATTTGGTCAACTAATACAGTCTTCCTGCTGATGTAAAATTGATCTCTATTGCATATTTACTAGTGTCTAGTGTAGGTTTAAATGTCATCACTTCTTTTTGGAGTTCTTTCCACAGGATAGAATCATAGAGCTCAACTAGTCCATCCCTCCGTACTGAAGCAGATTAAGTATGGCGAGATAATCCCAGACAGGATAGCTGAGGAGTTGGTAGCCTAGAGTGGGTGCCCTCGAGGGACCTTGGAGGGGGAACACAAGTGCACTTGCCCTGACCTGTGATACACATCACCTAAGTTTCATTTGGCTATGCTCCTCTTAAGATCCAAATGTCACAAACACTGTTATTCCACAATCTGATGACCCCACACCAGGGGAAATCTAATTCTGCCTGTGCTGTCATCATGAAAAGCTCACTACTCCTGTCTCCCTCAGATCCTCAAGACCTGTCATGTAGAAGCTGGAAGCCAATCCCAAACTGAACTCCAAACAATACTTTAAGTCCACTACAAGAAAATAAATCACTTTTATCATAGCTGCCAAAAATCTGTTGAAAAAATTAGATCACATGCTTGATGTCTGAATTTGATCCAAAATTTGTTGTGCTTCTTTTTAAAGAGCTGAAACTTGGCAGGATAAGCTCCCCATTTGGGAATGCGTGGTGGTATGGGATTGTCTTTGAAATGTGGAATCTGCTTTGCCTTCTCAGGTTGCTATGTCACTGTTGCAGTAATAGCTGATGTATATTGTACTGGCACCTTAATGTAACTGAACTTCTGATTAAATGTGAATAAAAGAGCTAAGATAAAGACAAAAACATAATTCTGACATTAAAAAAAATCTAGAAAACAAAACATAGTTACTGCTAAACTCACTCCATAATCCAGTAAACGGTGATATTGACAAAAGACTGTAATGCTGGCAGACTAGGTGCCAGCTCGTGCCAAGGCCCACAGCTCACTAAACACTGACAAATGCATAGCTGGAAACCAGTCTGACTTATCTGTGGGTTAGTATAGTTAAAATAGATATTAATGTTAGAAGAATGTGTTTAGTATTTAAACTGTATGGAATGCTTGTAGGATGGTGCATGTATTAATCCTATTTATAATATCTGTATCCAATGCTATAAGGTAACACTTCAATGTTTGCTCTATAACTGTAAAATGTGTCTTCAGAAACTCTGTAATTCACAAAATGGGACAACAACTTCACCTAATGCAAAATACTTGAGTCCTACAGAAGGTATTATCTCCTGCTCATCAGGAAGGATGACTGAATCCAAAAGGGCCATTGTGGAACAACTTTGTCAATTGCTCTTGCCCCCCACCCATGAAAAGATTAGTGCAGAACCCCTCATCCC
Source organism: Terrapene triunguis (assembly GCF_002925995.2). Classification (NCBI taxonomy): domain Eukaryota; kingdom Metazoa; phylum Chordata; order Testudines; family Emydidae; genus Terrapene; species Terrapene triunguis. The sequence goes on along the minus strand of NW_020664417.1, from coordinate 57,684,712 downwards.
ATCAGCTTGTACTCTAGGGAAGTGGTCATAAAAATCCCGGACCAGAAGGAATTGGAGTATTTTTATGCTGTTTGGAATCTAAGGGCAAAGATTCCTAAACATAAGCAAGAGATCCCCAGGACTAACCTGGGTTAGCCCTAATGGACATATAGAGCTGGCATATTTCAGCAGCTCTATCACCATCTGAAACCTAAAACTGCAACTTATTTGTGTTTGTATGTTTATCTGTTTTAACCTTGTAAATAACTCTCATTTCTTTTTTCTAGTTAATAAACCTTTAGTTAGTTTATTATAGGATCGGCTACAAGCGTTGTCTTTGGTGGGAAATCTAAGGTGCAAATTGACTTGGGGAAGTGACTGGTCCTTTGGGACTGGGAGTAACCTGAATATTTTGTGATCTTTAGTGTGGTGTAAAGTGACCATCTATCACAGGGTAAAGCAAGATAGATTGGAATGCCTAAGGAGACTGACGGGACTCTATGTTAAGGCTCTATAGTGCCTGAGGAGTTTACACTTGTTACTTGGTTGATGAAATGGAATTATAGAACTTGCAACCAGTTTGGGGGTTGTGCCCTGCTTCTTAACAGTCTGCTCTGAGGTTGGTATTCTCGCTCGTGAGCCACTCCAGATAGCATGACAAAGACGAAGGACCAAATTCTGCAAGCGCACATGCTGATCCCATGCCACCCTGTTAAAGCAATGGGCTGGAGGGGGTGTCAATTAAGTCAGTTTGGGCCAAGTTTAAGGCATAAACAATAAAAAAATACAGATGTCTGCCTGTATAGATCTGAAATCTGTTATTAATGTGATAATTCAGCCTGTAAAACTTCCTTCCAGTTCAAAAAATATTGCAAGGGTTTTTTTTTTAACATATATTTCAGTGCCTCTCTGCCAGGATGTGATGGTGAGTGCAAACGCTAGAGAGAGAGAATGTGTGTGTGTGTGTGTGTGTGTGTGTGTGTGTAGAGAGAGGAAGAAAAAAATTAAAAAAGTATAAAAGTGGAACCACAAGATGCATGCTGAACATCACCAGTCACTCAATCACTTGTGTTGTTGCATCTTATTTCCCACCTTTCTTTAGCTGTCTACTTAAACTGTACATTCTTCAGGGCAGAGACCTGGGGCAAGGTCAGAGGTAGGTATACATCAGTCCAAATGAATCTAAGTGTGTGCAAGCTGTGGTGTTTTACATGTTTAAAGGGGTCAGAAGGGAGGGATATAGCAAGTTCCAATATCTATAACTTATGCCTACATCCTCTTCATAATTGTTTTTTTCTGCTACATAATTGTCCCACACAACTGGCCTCCCTTTTCTCTGGTGCCTTTCATCAGCAACACTTCCTATATTGTGATGACCTGCCTTTGGGTGAGTGGCAACTTGGCCTTCCAGTCAGGTCACCAATCTGCTTCGACTCCTTCAGGGGTAACAAAATCCAAAGATGTATGAAGAATCCCACATCCTTGGGAAGAGTCTTCAGTCCACCTCTGGATCCGTTTGAGTGGCTCATCCTCACCCCATGGCTCTCGGCATCTCTATCCTCTCCTCACTCCTGAGAGGAGGGGTAGGAAAGGTGATTGGTAGGGGAGCCCAGACCCTCCTACTCCACCGAGTTCCAGACCAGGGGTCTCTGAGAGGCAACAATATCAGTGCCTCGAGGCTGCCTCCCTGGGCCACTTCCTACCATTCACCACTCCCCAGTCTCAAGGTCTTACATACAATAACAATAATAATAATAAAAATAATTTGACCCTTCAGGGCTGTGCTGCTAGCCCCTTCCTGAAGTGAAGGCTTCTGCAGCACCCTTGTTCAACAGCTCTCAGGATAGGTTTGTTTTCTACCCTGTGTCTCTCTTATTTAATCTCCTTCCTCCAGCTAGCGTAGTCTCTGCTGGTGTGGGCAGATGGGGAAGGCAGAGTCACCTAGGCCCAGAACTGCTCCTTAACCCCTTCAGTTCTAGCAGGGGCACCCCGGTGCAGGGTCAAATAAGAGGTACTGTGAGAAGAAGTTCTATTGCATGTTAATGAGCCAAGTCTGACTGAATCTAACAACATAACTGAACCTATGGAAGTCTGAGTTAATGTGGTGTACATGCCAAAGTCTCTAGAAGAAGGTAAATATTTTACCACTTCAGAGTTCAGCCCCTTGTCTTCTTACTTGTTCATAAAATGGTTAGCACACGTGGGGTACTACATAGAATAATAAATTCCTTTTTCTTGCTGAAAAAAATTAAGTAAATTTGATTAACTAAATTGGTAACATGACAAAATGAAAGCAGAGGCTAATGGCAAAATTTTTTTAGGAAATAAATGCCAACCAAGTAGTATATTAGACCCTGGCACGGCTATTAGTCATTACCATATTAAAAGTAATGACCATATGTTATTAGCATTACACTAAGTATTTCAATTCAGTTTTTAAAAGGGACTACAAAAAGAAAAAGAAAACAGTACCTTTGGGCTATTTTCTTCTCCCCTCCTTTTTTACTTCAATTTCTTCACCTTATTTTTCTTCTTCCCTCACCTCTATCGCTCCTTCCTTATAAGCCAAATAAACACAGTGTGTGTGTGTCTATATATATATATGCCACCATGTACATTATATATCTATACCTATAGATATGCCACAATGTATATTTACATTGTGTAATATCAATATGTATAGACACCTATATTAAATTTATATTGTGGCCTAAATTTGAGATTCAGACTCTAAATTGGCAAGCATCTCTAGTGCACTCATTTTAAATAGTGTGTCTAATTACCAGGCGTGTCAAATTACCAGGCTAATCATACCTCTATTTTGTAGAGGGATGGATACACTTATTCTGAAAATATCAACAATAACTTTCACAATTAGTTTTAAAATAACTGAATCATTTTAGCAGTCTCCCCGTACATTCACATATGTAATGATTTATGAACTGCTTTTTCTATCTGTCTCTTGGTTTTAAAAATCTGCACTTCTCCTAATTGTTTTTATATTGTTTGCCAAAGAGCTGTTATCCTTCCACCAGCTCCAGTGCTTTACATGTTCTGTGGTTTCCAGGCTGTCAATCCCACACCTTTCATGTGTACTAATCATACACATACTCACACTCTTAAATGTAATGAGGAAGATATTAATAGGTTTTTCTTACAGAGTAGTGAGAAAAAGAATGAAAGGAAGCAGTCATACAAGGATGAAACAGTGAGGTTTTGGGGTTAGTGTTAATGAGGTAGGTTGGAGTTTTGAAAATCTTAGGGAAATATATGAGATTCTGAGATGAAATGAATGGAACAGATGTGTAATATGGTTTTGCTTCCTGGAATAAGAGCGTCATTTATCCACAGAATTTGGAATCCCTAAATATTATGTCCTGATCCTGTAAACACACACTTTCTTAAATTTCTACACAAATGGTCCCACTTCATTTGCTTCAGAGAAGGGCATTAAGTTAAGCACGTGTTTAACTATTTTCAGGATTAAGGACTAGAGGTTAGAAATTTCAGTAGTAGTCAATACTGCAAATGATTAAGGCATAAATCATTGTTTTAGCACAGGCAGGTCAAGGTAAGAAGGATGAATTTTGGAATTATTTTGGAGTTGGTGATGGAGAAGAACACGTCTATCTTTGCTACCTAACATTGCTTTCAGCCAGTTGGAGATCTTGGCCAGTAGGAATCCCTGTGGGATAGAGGCTGCTGTTAGGAAAAGGCACTTAGAGGTTGGAGTCTGTGATCAGAAGGGAGAAAGAAGAAAATCTTGTAAGGTTAAAAGAGTCTTTGGAAAAGATTAGCCACTCTTTTCAGGGCTTATCCAACCCAAGTCAAGCATTTGCCCATCTATAATAATTGCTGTTATGTAACTGAGTATGTGAATTGTTTCACAACAGTCAGAGCAGTCCTGTCCATAGGATGGACCAGGGCAACCACCCTGGGCACCACGCTTCGGGACGCGGGGTTCAGGGCAGCCTGAGAGGATAGCGGGAGGGCTGGCACCAGCGGCAACGAGTGACCCAGCCCCAGCCTGCCCCGCTCCAAAATGCTGGCTCCTGGTGTCACTCGGGGGAGGGAGCGGAAGCCGCAAAGAGGCAGGGCGGGGACTTGGGGGAAGGAGTGGAATAGGGGCGGGGTGGAGCAGGGGGGAAGGGGGGGGCTGGAAGTGTCGGGGTGGGGGGTTGGGGGAAGGGGTGGAGTGGGGACACCCCCCCAAGACAACCCCCCCCCCTCCCCAGACACCTCTGTCCCAGGCCCGGCACCCCCCTAGGGACAGCCCTGACAACAGTTTTACTGTTTTGCTACTTTTGTACCAACCATGCATATTTGGTTGCAAGATCATTTTGGCTGTAATGCTAATTTGAAACAAGCTTGCAGAGGATTATTCAATTTGTTAAATTTCTTTGAACTTGTTGAATATGCTGTACTTTGTGCAAGCAATTAATATTGTCAAAATATTGCAAAATAAAATGAGATTTGTAGTGCATAAAAATTGGTGCCTAATTTGCATGAACAAAATACTGTATGCAAATCTGTGTCCAAACTGGTAGTATAGTATGTGTTCAAAAATCCAAGCAGCTGTTTGTGAGTACAAATGTACATTTCTATGGGTAATTACTTGATTGGTTACCTGTATTTTGAGGCATGACTTAGATACTGAAGTTTGAAAATGCAGCTCAAACATTAGGAGTGAAATCCTTGCTCCATTGAAGTCATTGGGGCCAGGATTTCAACCTAGCTTGCTAGATGGTTCAATGCAAGTAGTTACAGAATTTTTAAAAGGAATTTTGATAATTCCACATCCATTATATGACAATCTATTTCTATTATTTAGAAAGCTTGTCAATAGAAACTCTGGTTTCTATATATATATATAGTTTACAGTGTTTACCAGTTCATTTCAGGTTAGCTTAAGAAGACAGTAAAAGGTTATTACATTTATTAGTCTCTGTTCTTTCCTCAAAATTTACTCTTTATTACATTCAGTGATTCATTTTCACTGTTATTTTCATCTCATGTCTTTTAATTTTATTTTTTGCTTCAGGGCAAAGCATAATGGCAAAGTAATCATAAAATAAAAGAAAGACTTTTCTCTCACATTTCCTTCTAGTTGAGATTAAACAATCTGTGCTGATTGACAGAATGATTTTTTTCCCATTGTGAATGTTTTCTCTTTATTTCTCTCTTTCTATCTGTGTGGAGATAGCTCTCCACGGTGCAACCTGATTGTAAGTCAGGATACATTCCATACCATGAACAAAATAATGGCTTTCTTGAGAATAATTTTAGCCAAAAGCAAACTGATTGAAATTTGTAAATGAGTAAGTAATATTGTAAAGGATTTTCTCCCGCTGTTGAACAGAATACCCTTTTTGGAAAATACATGATGTAGATTTCAGGAGATATACTTTTTAATCTTACATCTGAAGTAGAATTTTCAAAAGATATAGTTAGGCTTACAATTTTGCAGATGTATGTTGATTATTGAGGAATTCTTTCTCTTAGGTAAACACACCATCATATTTGATCATTTCACTCTGAGTTTATCCTCTCACAGATTTTAACTTTCAACCCTGCCTTTTTCTGTGATCAGAAAACAATAGTAGCTCCTATTAGATACAACTTCAAAATTATCCCAAGAAGTTTAACAATGGTTGTGAAATACAGCACAAATAATACTTATTGGGACAGTGTTTGTTCTACATGTAATTTTACATTACAAATATAGATATATAGGGTCATATCCTCAGCTTGTGTAAACTGGCATATTTCCATGGGAATCAATGGAGTTTCAGCAATTTACAATACCTGTGGATCTGATTCTAAATCTGAAAGTCTAAATACAACCCGCAAACGAACATTAGCTCCTAAAGCCAAGACATAACTGACAATTCGCATAACTGACTCTGTATCACAGAAAGTGTGATGTTATCCTGTAGTGACTAAACCTCAGAAAGGGTACGGAACCTGCTGTTACTGATAGAAGCCTGTGGTTTCAGATTTAGAAGAGGAAGCTTCCATTCCGTTTTCTGGCTATGTGTATGATTTATCTAGCAACTGTGCTGTTGTCTGTATCACATGGATTTGCTAGAACTCAAACATGTTTTTAAAAATGTAATCCTGTCTGTAACCTTTACCCAAACCCTAACCTCAGCCCCAAAATAAAAGGCAGTTGGGGAGTGGCAGGCAAGGGAGAGAGAAAAAAGGAAAAAACACAAGAAGCAAAACAACACCTTTAAATCTAAAAAAAAAAAAATTCTGCTTTCCACCACAACATAGATATTCAGAGTTTGATCCATAGCCCATTGAGGTCAATGAAACTCCTTCATTTGACTTCAGTAGGAGTTGGATCAGCCCTAAATTCCACTAGAAAGGCTCAGATTCACAGTCTATGCATTGCTTTATCCTGTGGTTAACCAGCTGTACCAAGCCCAGGCATGCAATCATTATTATATAACATTGCCTCCAAGGAACTTTTTCCTACTGTTGATTTAGAGATTGCCTACACTTAAGCACTACAGTGGCACAGTTGCTGTGCTGCAGCTGCACCGCTAGAACGCTTTAATGTAGACACTACATATGCCAACAGGAGGGGTTCTCCTGCCAGCGTGGGTAATCCACCTCCCTGAGAGGAGGTAGCTAGGTGAACAGAAGAAGAATACAACGGTCGACCTAGGTCTGTCTGCATGGGGACTTAGGTCAGCTTAGCTATGCCTCTCAGGGGGATGGATTTTTCACACCCCTGAGCAATGTAGTTATGCCAACTTAATTTTCTAGTGTATACCAGGCCCTAGAGAAGTGGCATGTGTGTGAACCTGCCATAGAAGTCGACTTCTCGCTTCATTTGACTATAGAGTTCAGGAGAGGTGATTAAATGCCATCCATCAAATAATGTATCTGGTGAATTTCACAGCAGTTTTTTTGAATAAATTATTTGACAAATAGCTTTTCCCATTATGTGCACAGCTTATAGTGCTGGGTGAATAATTCACTAGTATATATGAATTTTGTGAAACCACTTTCTGTTTCATACATCTTGTCACAACCACAGGATGCCTCAGTTGGAACTCGTGTATAGTCGATTACACTAATGGTAATGGAGAACAACTTTCTTCCCTCCCCAAATAATAATAATAATTAATGGCAATGCCTTTTGTTAAGATCTCTAACTTCATTCCAGTGTGCAGGTAAGGCCTGGGACTCAGGTAGAACCATTTTGACTTCAATGGGACTCCATGCAGGCAAATCATCCAAATTGCAGGGATTTAATACAGCACTACCTATTCTCAAGTATCAGAGGGATAGCCGTGTTAGTCTGAATCCACAAAGACAATGAGGAGTCCAATGGCACCTTAAAGACTAACAGATTTATTTGGAATAAACATTTATGCCTGTATCTGTAATTTTTACTCCATGCATCTGAAGAAGTGGGTTTTTACCCACGAAAGCTTATGCCCAAATAAATCTGTTAGTCTTTAAGGTGCCACCAGACTACCTATTCTAAACACAACTGTATAGAGTTATTGAAAATATTGTGATGTTTCAGTACTAAAACCCACTCATTTTCTTCATCCTCTACTTTGTCAGGACTAATTATCATGAACAAAGGAAAATATTGGAAATAAGGTATGAAAATATTGATTTTAGAATATGAAAATAGAGAATAGCACCTATAAAATACTTGAGCCATCACATAAATTCATATGGATGCTTCCCCATAGGGCCTTTGTTCATGTATACATTTAAAAGGGGAAAATACATGTTTCTAATGGCTCAGGCCTGGAGACATGCAAATGTATGAAAACTTGTGCAAACTTAAAATCTATTGGTTTCTTTGTTAGAGGACTTAGGCATATCTGTGTTACCGGGGCAGTCACAGTAGTAAAAGTGCTGACTAAACAGATAATCAAGGATTAACCACCAGAAAGAAATTTTTGTGGTAAAAACTTTAAAGTTAATTAGGTAATTTTAATGTATAACACTCATTAGTTACTCTTGCTCTTTAGAAAACAAGTACAATACATTTTCAATGTCCTTATCTTTAGCTTGACCACCTGAGTAATGTGCTGCTACTACATATTAGCAAAACTGTTTCATTGCAATGGCATTGATATAAACAATGGTAACATCAAAGCAAGCAGAGGAAATAAAAAACTGTAAACTAGGACTTCTTTTAAACATTCAACAAAAACTTTAAAATGGTTGTAAAGTTCATATCTGGCACAGAGAGCCTGGAGCATTAAAACAGAGATGTGATCTTGCTTTCTAAACTGATTTTTTCAGACTTAATGTAGGCTGATCCAGAAACTGAGTAACTGAAAGTGAGAGACAAAAAGAAATGGCAAGTAAAAGTCAGAGATTAATGAGTAACAGTCTACTAGGGAGGAAGGGGAAAATAAGAACTAGAACAAGGGAGATGGATAAAAATAACTTCTCTGGGTGTCAGACAGATCATTAAGATGCAAAATACAAAGAGAAAAGGGTGACTTTTTAAAGCCATGTATATGCATTTATTAACTTATATTTTTTCAGAGAAGCAACATGTTATAAAAATAGCTTTAAATTGCGAAATATACATTTATTGTGGATTGAAAAATTACTGTAAATATTCCGTCCATAGTTGTTAAACCGCACGTATAGGATTCTTAATAACTAGCTAGAATCCAACTAACATACAGTAATTGTCTTGTTACATCAAAATCACAGGAAAACCTATTTGGGACACTCACTTAAAGTCCTAGAAAAAGTAGCCACATAAACAGATTTCTGTATCAAACTATAAGAAGGCTTAAATGTTCCTCTCTCTATTTTTAGGATTTGATGTTTTTATGAAATGCAATTACAGTAATTTAGAAATATCAGTAATGCAATACCACACAGACACATTAAGGTCTGTATAGTATAATAAAAAAGTAGCAGTAACACACAAATAGTGGGCCAGAGTCACAGATACTTCCACAGGGACTGATACATGTGGCAATCTGGCCTTTCCATTCCAAGGAGGATTTATCCTAAAAGTGGACAGGTAGTAGAAACACTTCTGCATTCTCTCAAGGTTTCCAGCTGGATAGAGCAACTTCTGCTTACAGCTAGTGATTCACAGGAGAATCACTGGTGCTGAATAAGCACATCTTCCTACACTGCTGCCTGGGCCATATCCTTTCCTCAGCCAGTACACCCCACCACTGATCTCCCTGGTGAAATTTCTGCCAAGATCCTCAGGCAATGCATTCTGTATTTTAAGGGATGTCTCCTATTTAGTACCTGATGTCCCTCAAACAATATCCAATAAGAGCTACTAAGAAGCATTTGATCATATAGAACATATGTTTCTGGTAATAACACTATAAAGGATTATATTGTTCATTGTGATATAAATGTATGACCATATACATGCATAAATATTGTGGGACTGAGTTCCTTAAAAATAAGCTTTGTCCGATAATTTTCATATAATTGTTTTTTATTTCACTGAAAGTCAATGGGTGTTATGTGCCCAAATCCTTTAGCTGCTTTTGAAAATCTACCCCAGAAAAGTCAGAAACTTTGGGATACCATTTTCTTTAGGATCCTTGATGACTTTAGGTTCTTTGGTGGAGCTGGTTTGGTGAAGAATGCAGACCTCTCCACACAAACTAAGGTGAGGGAAACTAAATCTTATGCTCTCTTTAACGCAAATTATTACAGAAAAAAATACTATGGGTTGAAATCAAAGCTAGGCAGATGTACAGGAATTTGACTGAGTCAGGAAACTGGTTACAAAAACAGTATTTTTCTAGTATCTGAATACACATAACTGTGTAAAAAGTGCAGCATAGTTTAATGTTTAATTAGTGGAAATGCCAGAAAAGGTCAAACATTTTGAAATATCCCCAATTTAAACACTCCTATCATGAATTTTATTGTAAACGTTTTACAATATTTTAAAATACAAAATTATTAGTACAATACAGAATATTATCTCTATTGCCCCAAAACAAAGGAGGTGGTGGCATTCTCAGACTGTTTTTTTCTTTTATATTTTCAAACAAAAAATGAAATGAACAAACAATCGAACAATGTTACTTTAGCTCAGAATAGCTCCTTTTTTGTTACTCTTTATATCTATATGTTTAATGTTTTTAAATTACTTTGAAACAGAAAACAAAGGGAAAATGCAAACATTGGTAAATCTAGACTGGAAAGTTATGTTGTTTTTGGTTCATCTGGAAAAGAAAATCAAAAGCAGTCCAGTAGATATAGAGCTAAAGGAAAACTCATCTCAGGGATTTAGAACAAGGTAATGGTTAGACTGAAGGGACATGTTGTGCAAACTCTCATTAAATAATTAAGAAGCTGTTTTCAAAATCAGTGACATTTAAAGAGAGCAATAAAATCTTTCCTGTTACATTCTAGCTCCAAAACAAATGACTGATTTAAAGGCATTGAAGGGTCTCTTTCCAGCTGATAGGACAACTGAGTGGGAGTAATTGAGAAGGATTCTTTTCAATGCATTAGTTTGGGGTGCAGACGAAAATGCCTGGTAGTTACTGGCTCAAAGGCAGATGGGTGAATAGTAGGAAAGTATAGGACAGTCAAAAGGATATTGGTATATGAGGAAGAGAGGGACGAGGCTACAGGTGTCTCCAAAAGGGATTTTAGGCAGTTGGTGACAAATTAGTGTGTTGGAGGGAGGGAAATTTGTCTGGAACATTTCTACTTGAATCTGTTGAAAACTTGAGGGCTTCAGAACTCTTGAAAATTTTCCTTAGCACTTTTTGATACTCTCTTTCTTTATCCTACTACCTTTAATTTAGTGATTGATACAAATAAATATGAATCAGCCAGAGGCTTAATGATTTTGTTCTGTGATTGTACAGCAGCTAACGCAATCTGGCCTTGGTCCTTGACTAGGGCTCTGAGACACTACGGTAATACAAATAAACAACAATAATAATAATAAATACAATCAAGTTCCATTTTTTGTCTCTCACTTCCCAATCTGCCAGGGACAAACTGATAAAGTATCAGCAAAGCTCAGCTCAAAGGCAAATCTAGGAATTAGAGGTGCAATTCCCAAAATGTGACACATAAATGACTCAGAGGAAAACACTTTTTGATAATGAACTTAAAATGAAAAACAGTAACCAACAACATTCACTGTCAAATGAAAAATGCTGTTATTATTAGCTCGCTGATACAAATATACCCCAGGATGGTGCTAACCTACAGTTATTAGTCTGTGATGACTGCTAATTGGCCCAGTTAAATGAATCTTTCAATGGGCAGAAGTTCATGTTGATGAATTCCCTAGAACTGGTACTTGGCATTGTGGCGTTGCATTCTATATGTTTTTTGAAAATATGCTTATAAGTGTGAATATGATGTAACTGGAATATGCTTTATACAAAAGGTCTCTTGTAAGGTATTATAACAAAGGTTATAACCTACTGAATATATTAATCCTATTTGTATGTATGTATCATTCTTGTATCTGAAGCTAGAAATATGAAGTATAATTCTGAGGTCCTATTGTAATTATGCAAAGTGTGGGCAATTAATGGTGGTTTAGAATCTTGATGGATCCCATTGACTAGGACAATTGGTTGTAAATGGTTGTAAATGGTTTAGTTACCTGCAAGTCTTCCTGTGTACCTGTGGGTCAGCCCTTGGGTAATGAAGAATGAGGCATTACAGCGACATGTGACCATGTCAAATGGTACTGGAATCCATCTTAAATCTGGTACTTTTCCATTTAGAAGGAGGGGTGGGGACCCAAAGAGACAAAAGATTCCCACATTGTGCCTAAGCTATAAAAGGGAACAGAACAAAGGGGACGGCCAGTCATGAGAACCTCCCTGCTTTCCACCTAAGATGTCTGCTGGACCTAACAAGGACTGTACCGGGGAAAGGATTGGGCCCAGGCTAGGAAGGAGTCTAGTCTGTGAAAGAAGCTTATTGGAACTTCTCTGAGGGTGAGATTTTACCTGTAAACAGTTTCTTAATGTATTAGGCTTAGACTTGCATGTTTTTGCTTTATTTTGCTTGGTGACTTACTTTGTTATGTCTGTTATTACTTGAAACCACTTTTGTTTATTAATTAACCCAGAGTAAGTGATTAATACCTGGGGGAGCAAACAGCTGTGCATATCTCTCTAGCAGTGTTATAGAGGGCAGACAATTTATGAGTTTACTCTGTATAAGCTTTGAGAGTAAAATGGATTTATTTGGGGTTTGGATCCCATTGGGAACTGGGTGTCTGGGTGCTGGAGAGAGATGACCTGCTGAGCAGTTTTTGGTTAAAATCTGCAGGTTTGGGGGTGTGGACCAGACCTGGGTCTGTGTTGTAGCAGGCTAGCGTGTCTGGCTAAACAAGGCAAGGTTCTGAAGTCCCAAGCTTTGGCAGGGAAAACAGGCTCAGAGGTAATTCCAACACATCAGGTGACAGTCCCAAGGGGGTCTCTGTGACCAAACCCGTCACAGGCATATTCTCTGCAGAGGGATGAATGTTCATGGACAGAATGCAGAAGAAAGGATATTCTCCATAATTCAGAACAACATTAGTGGTGTGATGTGTATCTAAACAGGAGATTTTGGTCTAGAATGCTACCAGTCTGACACTTTCACAAACACTGACACATTTACTGAAACCAATATTTAAAAATTGGATGTCTTAAATTAGGAACTTAAACCCATATTTTGGCACCTAAATAATGTGAATTAGATTCTTGTTAAAGATATCCAGAAAACTGAATACAATTCATGAAAAATATTAGATTAATTTTGTTTTTGGTTTTAATCAAAATGTTGTTTTTCTTGACATTTTCTGACCAGCTCTGATTTTCATGTTGGGGATATTTATCACACTGCTAAGTTTCACTAGAGAATGGAGCCACCTTGAGAAGAGGCCTATTATTCCTAAAGGAACTTGTTAAAATAGCCTGGCAATTTTCTGGAGCAATTGCTCTACAAGTTTGCTCATTAGATAATATGAAATTACCAGTATTAGAAGCAGAGCTGGTAGCACTGCTTTAGTTATGGTTGAGCAACATTTTCCATTATCAGACCCTCTTTCAGTTGCTTATAAGTAGGCAAACTTTAATCGTTTGTGCTGAAATTTTCCATGTCTGGTGTCTGATTCAGGCTGAATATATATATAAAATATATAAAAATTTTAGCTGAAACAATTTAGCTGTTTTCAGAACTAGGTTAGGGAAAAATATATTTTTTGCCCATGTTAAAAAAATCTTATGCTTCATTCATTGAGAAGCTCTATTGCCTCTGTGGTGTGAAGCAGGAACTTGAAATTTAGCAGGGAGGTTATTCTTGTGTGAAGGATGTATCTCTGGCTGTCCCTATGAAAAGTTGCCTAAATTTGGTCAAGTTATGGACCTCTGAAAAATCTCAATTTGCACATGTTCAGTAGAGACTTGTTAGAGTTTGGCAGCAAAATTCTCTAAAGTCTCTTGAGCTGGCTGGAAATTGATCTGGAACTTTTTCTGTTGGAAAATGTTGATTTGCTGAAAGTGAAACATTCTCTGGGATTCTATATAGTATAAAAAATGTAACAGTATTTCACCATTCGCCTCATTTCTACTTTTAAAATATTTAGAATATTGAACGCAAGATTTGACAAGCTATCTGAAGACTGTTGCTGATCCTGTTTTGTGCCTTTCTTTGAATTAATAATGCTCTTTCCAACAATAGCTCACTTGCCACATCTGAACTCTGAAATGTACATCAGAATTTGAACAATGTCAATTATTTCCTTTGCCATTTTAGGGGTTCAGAAGACCATTTCCAAGCTCTCTACTTGGAGTGAATTTTAACTGTGCTTCACATCTACAGGTTTGACAAAACAGCATAAAGTAAATGGACAATTTTCATATCTAAAAATGGTAACTCATTATTTGTCCTTCCTTTTCTCCCCCCTATTAAATTTGGTGACAAGTATGATAATTGTCTCCTCCAAAATATTTCAAAGTTGGATCTCCTATGTGTCCCAATGGCCAAATCTTATGTCCACTCCTTAATCATCTCCCACCATGGCTACTGCAGTCTCTCCTGTCAAGTTTTTGATGCTAGCCTTGCTTTCTTCCGTGCTGTCTCCTGAACACCTTGTCCAAACCTGTTTGTTAGGCCCCCCCTCCCGCCTCATTCAAATTATTCCTAAGGACTCACTTAAATAATGTCTACAATAAGTCAGGGGGCAGTAAAAGGTATTCAAACAAATGGCACAAACACCAAAAGGAGTGCAAATCTTACCATCCTGAGTAATTGTATGTTTTTACGTTCTTATTTCCTCCTTACTCAGCTCTCCTCTTCCCGCATTTCTGTCTCTTTATGCAACTCACTTGTGTTATATTAATTTAAGCCTGCAAACTCTTCTGGGTGAGAATTGCACTACTCTTGTTTCTCTGACATGCCTATTTTGACAAACAAATAATGATGAAAAATGCTAATGAGCTACCAAAAAAGTTGCAGAATTTTTGAATGGTAAATCATGTTGTCCTGAAACTTCTATTGACTTCCTCATGCACAAGTGCCATGTCAGTTCCAATAAAAACAAATCTTACTATCTAAGATGTATGGGACAACTGGTAGGAAGTGATGATTCTATTGATGATGAAAATGAAATGACACTTCTGCTGGGATAAAGCAACCTGTCAGGAGGCCTCCCAGTATATACATAACTAGGTCTCCATGACCCATGCCTCTGATGGTTGATACAGCACTATTTTTACAGATTTAGCAAAGGGATTGTTAACTTCAGGATATATTTGGGATGTATATTAATCCATGATATAGAGACACAGATTGTGACTTATTTGAAAGCTATAGTTCAGGTTACTGCTTACAAAATTAAAACATTAACAGTAAAATAAAAAGAAGACTTCTCTTTACTTCTGCCTACTGTTGTGCTTACTCTGTTGGTCTACAGTTACCTAACTATATTGCTTTCCTGAAGACTAATGATCACTTTCAGGTTATGTGCCATTGACATATGTAATCCATGAAAAAGTTCATGTAGTGATTGGAATCTGAACAATATATATATTTAAAATAATTAACGGGATTAAATATACATTGGATGCAGGACTGTTTGGCATATATATGTGGGGAGAGGAGTGGTGAGGTGATGGTATCTTAGAAAAAACAATAATTTAATTTGAAATGTCCAGGGATTGAGGCTAAAAAAGAAGAGCAGCTACTATGCATTTGTATTTTCATATGCCTATTTATTATGCATGAGCAGCATGGTATACAGAATATAATATACAGCATGTGAAATTTTAAAATATTCCAACTCATAATAAGCACAAAAACTGGATTCACTTTTGCCTTTAACATTCAAATTTCCATTCAGACAATAGACTTTCCCAACCATGTCAGTTTTTAAATACCCACACTAAGGTGACAGACCTATGCAGGTCATGCTGTGACATGTGCATGAAATAAGATTTGTAATTATCTGCTTTTGTGGATTGAGAGAGAATGAATGACTTTATGCCAGAGACATGACAAGTGTTCTCCCTACCTTTTTAAACTGCTCAAATTCCTTTGGCTTCTCTACCGGTTAAAGTGCTATATGTAAGCATTTTCACTTTTTAGCCAGGAAAAATCTGAAATGAAGTCCCACCTGTTGTTGTCGTGCCCAGCCTCTTTCTGGTTTCTCAGTAGGGAGACACAGATCCTTCCTGACTCCCTAGGCTGGAGGGGAGGCTCTCTCCTCTCTAGACTGCTGAGAAACATGGAGCTTTGCCCTGTTCCCCCTCCCCAAAGTATGGGTTTGGGTTAGCCGAGCTCCTGTTTTACTCCTTCACTCTCTCCACATAGCACTGGGGGCCTCAGAGTCTCTCTTTCTTCAACTTTCTATATGAATTCAGCATTCTTCTGTTCTTCCTCATTCCCTGCTTAGCCTTGGTAGCTCATTCTTTCCCTTGCAGTGAAGGTAAGGGCAATATTTGGCAGCTTTACCACTGTTGAGTAATTTTTTCAGAGAACTGTGGCACTGGGATTCCTTAATCTGCTTGGGTAATGCTGACCAGTAAGCGGACATTGCCAGGGCCTATGGAGAATGTGCTGATTCAGTACATCCTGTAAACACTGTTTGCTGGCAAGGCTTCTATGGAACCTCTGACAGACCTAAGGGTGCCCCTTCCTGACAGAAACCATGTGGAAGGACAAGTGGCAACACCCTAGGTCTCCTTCAGGGTATATAACCCTCTTTTACAAGGGACTATGATTGCAAAGTGATGATATAAACTATAGAGTCACAGAGTGGCCAGAAGAGATCACCACATCATCTAGGCTGACCTCCTGTATATCATAGGCCACCAACACCACCCAGCACCCGCACACTAAACTCAACAACTGAAATTAGACCAAAGTATTATAGTCCACAGAAGACCAGACGATTATGTGTCACAGGCAGAAAATAGGAGGAGCCAAGGTGCATCAGTGCCCCCGCAATGGCAGGGAAATGATTAAGTGAGATATACCCAGATAATCCTGGCAAGTGACCCAGACCCATATGCTGTGAAGAAAGGCAAAAACCCTCTAGGGTCACTGCCAATATGCCCTGTGGGAAAATTATTTTCCAACCCCACATGTGGTGATCAGTTATACTCTGAGTGAGCAACAGTCAGGCAGGCAAGCACCAGTGTGAGAGAATTCTAGGTGCCATTTCAGAGCCCTGGCCCTTTCCATCCTTTGGCACATCTCTAGCCATGGCCATCCCTGAGGCTTCAGAGGAAGGAGATTTTAAAAACAACAAAACCTATAATACACTGGGGGGAAAATACCTTCTTGACCCCTGTAGGTGGCCAGCTGAAACTCTGAAGCAAGATCTTTTAGGAACTACATTTTCCCCTATGAAATATTCACTTTTTTGGGTTAATAAGTCACCAAATGATATAGACATCTGTTTATCATCGAATGTTGTTATAACGGTCAGTATCATGGGAGTTATCATTACATTTGAATTAATAAAACTGTAAGGTTTTCAAATCAAATATGCAGAGCAGCAAAATCTTCATCATAAAAGCACAAATTAAATGCTACTGGAGACTCACTGCCAAAACAGACCAAAGTATACTCCCACTAGGTATAATATTCTTTACTTGCAGAGAAGTGTCCCTGAAAAAAGGTAAAGTAAATTAAATATCTTTTCAGATGACCAATTTCTGATCTCTATATTTTTGTGGAGTGTCTTACATATGAAATTGTCTATTAGAATCACCACAAGTTTGTTGTGATCCCCTCTATTTTTCAGAGAATCTATAGCCAGTTCTTCATGTTTATTCCTTCGTAAAAAGCAATCTTTACATTTCTAGGGACAAATTCTTTGAGAGCACTCCTTCAAAATTCCACCTCAAGAAGGAGCCGATCGTTTTAAAAACTATTTGCATGTGCACATTTGTCTCTTATAGACTTACAAATTGGCACTTGAACAACATGTTTCATATTTTGTCCTGGATTGTGTGACAGCCAAGTAGCCAACCTTTTTACAATTGCAAAGAAAGAGCAAATATAAGCTATAAGCTTTGTCTTATGAGTACCTTGGCAACAGGGGTTTCCTTAGCAGTAGCAGTTGTTTATGTAAGTTCTGAAGAGGGCATTTTAAAAAATGTCATTGTTTCTTTACTGCCAGCTTTCATATGGTACTATATATATTGGAATAAAATGGAAACTCAGCATGAGGTTTTGTTGATGTGCTAAATTCCTGGTGTGGGTGCAAAAGATTATCTTTCAAGACAACCTCTATGCCAATATAAATTGTATTCATTCACAATGTTTCCTAAAATGCACTGAAGCTGAATTTTTTTGATAGTTGATCGTTTGAATTCAGTGTAATGAGAATCAGTGAAATTAAAAAAGCAAAATAAAAGCCAGGCAGTTTAAAGGAAACAGCAATTTCCTACTACACAAAACATAAGAAAATTACTGCATTTCTTAAAAATGTTCCATCCATTCAAAAAGTAAGAAATGAAGAGCAATTGTCAGTTTCCACATTTTGTAGCCCACTCAAAGAGCAGTGTGACCTTTTCCAGGAAGTTAAAGGTTTTGTAGGGTACTGGTAGAGATGTTAGTACAATTTTGTGACTGCACAAATATATACCTAGCAAAGAGACACAACATTAAATGTTGAAGACTGTTAAAATTAGGAATATCAAGCAATTAAAAAAATAATTGTGATTAATCGTATGATTAAAAAATTAATCATGATTAATCATGCTGTTAAACAATAATAGAATATCATGTATTTAAATATTTTTCGATGTTTTCGACATTTTCAAATATATTGATTTCATTTGCAACACAGAATACGAAGTGTACAATGCTCACTTTATATTTATTTTTTATTACAAATATTTGCACTGTAAAAAAAATAGTATTTTTCAATTCACCTAATACAAGTACTGTAGTGCAATCTTTTTACATAAAAGTTGAACTTACAAATGTAGAATTATGTACAAAAAATAATTGCATTCAAAAATAAAACAATATAAAACTTTAGAGCCTATAAGGCCATTCTGTCCTACTTCCTGTTCAGCCAATCACTCAGACAAACAAGTTTGTTTACATTTGCAGGAGATAATGCTGTCCGCTTCTTGTTTACAATGTCGCTTGAAAGTGAGAACAGGCGTTCGGATGACACTGTTGTAGCCTGCATTGGAAGATGTTTACGTGCCAGTTGTGCTGAAGATTCCTTCATGCTTCAACCACCATTCCAGAGGACGTGTGTCCATGCTGGTGACGGGTTCTGCTCGATAATGATCCAAAGCAGTGCAGACTGACGCATGTTCATTTTCATCATATAAGTCAGATGCCACCAGCAGAAGGTTGATTTTCTTTTTTGGTGGTTCGGGTTCTGTAGTTTCCGCATCGGACTGTTGCTCTTTTAAAACTTCTGAAAGCATGCTCCACACCTCATCCCTCTCAGATTTTGGAAGGCACTTCAGATTCTTAAACCTTGGGTCTAGTGCTGTAGCTATCTTTAGAAATCTCACATTGGTACCTTCTTTATGTTTTGTAAAATCGGCTGTGAAACTGTTCTTAAAATGAACATGTGCTGGGTCATCATCCGAGACTGCTATAATATGAAACTTGTGGCAGAATGCAGGTGAAACAGAGCAGGAGACATACAATTTCACCCCCCCTCCCCTGCAATGCCGGCTACAAAAGTGTCATGTGAACGCCTGTTCTCACTTTCAGGTGACATTGTAAATAAGAATAGGGCAGCGTTATCTCCCGTAAATTGTTTTTCAGTGCAGTTATTTAACAACAAAAAAATCTACATTTCATGCTAAAGAAATTGCACTACTGTAATTGTATTAGGTGAATTCAAAAATACTATTTCTTTTGTTTATCATTTTTACAGTGCAAATATTTGTAATCAAAAATAATAATTTAAAGTGTGCACTGTACACTTCATATTCTGTTGTAATTGAAATCAATATATTTGAAAATGTAGACAAACATCCGAAAATATGTAATAAATTTCAATTGGTATTCTATTGTTTAACAGTGCAATTAAAACTGTAATTAATCAAAATTAATTTTTTGAGTTAATTGCGTGAGTTAACTGTGATTGATCAACAGCCCTAGTTAAAATGTAGTTAAAATACATACAAAAATGTACACAAGCCAATAGGATAATAAAAAAAAGGGTGGTGAACATGAGCACAGAAAGCAGAAATACTCTACTTTACATGGGAGCCAATTGAGATCTAAAGGTTAGGTTAATCAACCCTTGATCAAACTGGTGAGAACTAACTCATGAGAATATTCAGAGAAGTTAGAAGAATAACTAGTGTTTACTAAAGGCCAGCAAATTCCTTAATGCTGGGGAGAGAAATTGGGGCTCAGTTTGGATATTACTTATTTACTCTGACCAAAATTTTCAAATGTGAGTGCCTCAAGTTAGGTTGTTAAATCTATACATAAACACCTAACTACACGTGTCCAAGTTTTCAAACATGCTGAGTATCTGTTTCTCCCATTGAAGTCAGTGGGATTTGTAGGTGCTTAGCACCTCTTAATATCAGATCTCTTATTGAGGTGCCTGTTACCATTGGTCAGTGTGTTACGTGTCTCCCTCTGTGCCTGCTCCACAGAGAATGTGAGTCTGTTACTGCTGGCTCTTTAGCTCAGGCTGTAGCAACCTCTGCTTTTAGATCTGGAGAGCCTTGGTTTGATCCTTGGTGTTGGCTAAAATAGTAGCTATTGTAGTAATCAAGGTTAGAAAATGTTGGCTTTAATGGAGAATATGAAACACAGACCCACAGCCAGGGCCTCCGAGAGCGGGTTCGGGTCCCGGTGAAAAAAAAACTTCAGGCCCCTCAGCAAGGGTGGACCGGCTAAACAGGGCTAGAATCCTGGAGATTGACAAAATTTGATGGTGTTTTCTATTCTTGTGTGTAGTCTAAGAATGCAGGTAACCACAGGAACAATAAAACAGGTTTTACCATAATTTCTGCATGATTTATGCTATATAAAGTATTATATTGTCCCAGACTTTAAAATGCACAAGTACAATTTTGAGTTGAAATTCTAAATAAGTCAGTGAAATGTGCCTATGTGATTCTTCAAACAAAAGAAAAAAATGATATTAGATTTATAATGCAGTAAGTAGGCAGATGTCCCTGAGTAGGCTTAACTGTTATTCAAGAATTATGATAACAGTTAGAAAATATATGCAACGTAATGTAATGTCTGGCTGAGTGTCGATGATGTGTTTATGATTGTAAATGAAATATGCTAAGTAGCATTAAAGAGAATCTTCCAAATTAAAGTGTAGGAGAAAAAAAAAACTTTTGTAGTGATAGAGCCATCTTGATTATCACTACAATTTTTTTTTCTCCTGCTGATAATAGCTCATGTTAATTAATTAGCCTCTTACAGTTGGTATGGCTACTTCCACTTTTTCATGTTCTCTGTATGTATATATATCTTCTTACTATATGTTCCATTCTATGCATCTGATGAAATGGGCTGTAGCCCATGAAAGCTTATGCTCAAATACATTTGTTAGTCTCTAAGGTGCCACAAGTACTCCTGTTCTTTTTGCGGATACAGACTAACATGGCTGCTACTCTGAAACCTGTCATTTAGCTAGGAGGTGCGTCAAATGAGCACTGCAACTGTATGTTATTAGCTTGGGACTCTCTTCTAAATAATTTCTTCTCATCTTGGATACATTTGCAGCATTGTCTGTGACCAATGTGTACTAGACATTTGAATTTTTTTCACAATTTAATATAGCCTTTACTGCTACTTCTTGTAAGTATTCTGCTGTATGTGCATTTCCTGATGTATCAATTGTTTCTGTAAGGAAGACATTCCCTTCTTCTGTTGTCACACAAGCACATACAACAGGATCATTGTGGACATTGCTCCACCCATCAAGACTCAGGTTAACAATTTCACCCTCTAGTCCTTTTGCACACTGCTCAATTTCTCTTTCACACACTTTATCCAGCAATTTTCCTACAACATCTGACTGTATCCTGGTCTTAATGACTGAACCATGTTAATGAAGTGTGGGTTCTCAATCAGACGGAAAGGAGAGTTTGTTGCATAAACAAACCGGTCAATTTTTTCATCAATTACCTATTTTTGTAATCTGCTGATTCTTATCACAAACTTATCTATAGTTGTTTCTGGATAATGGAGTTTTTTTTCTTTTTGCTACAGGCGATATACTGTGGCTATGTGACATAGATGATGTGACTGAAACACTATCATTGGCAGATAACTCTGAAACTACAGAAAATGATGGCGATCTTGAAGGTGGATAGTCTTCAGAATCCTGTATGTTGAGGATGGATTCTCCTAAACAAAATAAGTCAATACAGTTATTTAATTATTATTACCATACTGCTCATTTAGTATTACTCATTGCATTCACTGACACTCAGTACTACTTTAAAGGTGAAACTGTAAAAGGAAGATCTGCCTATTTCAGCTATTTATTTTTTATCACAACTGCATCTAAAATGATAGTATCATAGAGTAACAACTATATTTTTTGCTCAAACATGAGAATTAGTCCAGAAGGAAGACAGGCAGTCCTTAAGAAAAAAGTATGAAATAAAAAATTTTACCAACCTGAAGATCCTGCATGTTCAGACATGTTCCTTTCATCATCTTCAACACAGCTTCCTCCTGAGAAGGAACACTTCTCATGATGATGTTTCATTTGGGCACCCAGGCCTTGCATTTCTTTGGTGCACTGTTTGCATTTTGCACACATGCCTGTCTTACCCACGGGTAGAGGAACTTCATTAAAATATTTCCAAACTGTGGAATATTTTTTTTACGGCATGCTGCCATTATAGGTTTTCCCTTCTAGTCAGAGAATGGTATGGTGGATCTCAAATCAATGAAGGCTAAACTCTGAAAGACCTCAAAACTTCTGGAATATGCTGCTCAAACAATTTAACTTTTGTTTCTACTGCCTGTCCCTTCCTTCTCACATTTATCTCTAGACTTCTTCTCCTTGTCTAGATCTAGTCTGCCCCCAACAATCTTCTAATCACTGATCTTTTTGAAACTTTGCACTTTCAGAGAGAGGAAAGGGATTGACTCTGTGTACACAAATTTGCAGAGGGACAATAGGGTTGACATCTGTTATTTCTCACCTCTATATATTATTTATTTATTTATTTAAAAACATTTTTGATGTTAACAAGCATGTTATCTCTGGAGACACAAATCCACAGTTTGAGAACTGCAAAAGTAGGCATCTCTGATGGTATCTTCTAGACTGAGCACTGAGTCCCATTGGGTAGATAGAAAGATTAACCTAAATAATCTATACAGAAGCCCCTGGAACTCATTTACAAAACGTTTCTTAAACATTACATGAATATATTGTCTCATACTATAGAATTAGAATTTATAATCCCTAATCCATGATGAGATATCTTTGAGTTATAATGTATTTTAATTAAAACTATCTTTAAATAGGTTTTTTTCTCAAAAAGCATTTGATCAAAAAAATCTGATTTAAATAAAAAAATCCGATTTTTTTTTTTAAATCGTTGATTTTATCCACCCTGGTTCTTGTTATGTCTTTTGCTACTAGATTTATGAGCCCTTTAACACCTAGTTTTCTCCCCATGAAGCCACATGTACACTGTGATCAACTCACCTCTGAATATTGATTTTGATAAGCGCTTTTCTGCACCCTCTCCAATTTTTAAATAGTTTTTTTTTTTAATTGCGGACTCCAGTATTCTAGACTAGTTTCTCTAATGCTACATACAGAGGTAAAATCACTTTCCCACTCTAATTCATTACTCGCATTTATAGATCTAAGGATTACATTGGCTTTTTCTGCCACAATATTCCATTGGCAGCTCATGTTCAGTTGTTTGTCCATTATGGGTATATCTACACTACACACTGAGCCAGGGCTGTGACTCAGCTTTGAACCCAAGGCCCGCTTCCATCCACACAAAATCAATCTGACTAGGGTTAGCAAGTACTCAGGACCTGGATCCTAGGGCCCTGCTGGGAGGGGGAGGGTAGGTCAGAGCCCGAGTCCCACCATGATTCAGGTCCTCCATTTTGCAGTGTGGATGCAGGTGAAGATGCAGACCCAAGCTAGAAGATCTATGTAGTGCAGTATGGATGTGAGACCCAGGACCAGCAATTATAAACACAGGTTTACAATGCAGTGTGGCTGCTCAAGCATGAGCTTAGAAATACCAAGTTCACAAGCCCTGGTGCCAAAAACCTGGGCTTAATATGTAGTGTAGACATCCTTTTCAGAGTCATTATTTTCCAGGATACAATTCCCCATTCTGTAGGTCTGGCCTGTGAACCTCACTACCAACTAAACTTATAAAAAAATGAAATCAGATTTATTGGACAAGATATATTTTCCATATAATCATATGAGCTGACATTAATTATATTCCCAGCCTTTAATTCTTTATTGATTTAATCATATATCAGCTTTTTTCATTATTTTGTCCAGGGCAGATGTCAGACTAACTGGTCTATAGTTACTTGGTTCATCCTACTTGCCCCTTTTGAGTTTTGGCATAATATTAACACTCTTCCAGTCTTCCAGAATTTCCTCAATATTCCAAGATTTATTAAAAATTATCAGCAGCAGATCACAGATATCCTCAGCCAACTGTTTGGTGAAAATTATACCAGCCTGCTGATTTAAACATTTGTATTCCTAGTAGATGTTACTTAACATCTTTCTTAATTGCTAACGGACTGGGAAGTAGTTAATCATCCTCATGTGACAGGAACACATCATCCTGCTTTTTTCTATATACAAAACCAAAAATATTTATTGAATGCTTCTGTGTTTTCTTCATCATTAGTAACAATTTGACGACTTCTATCTAGTAAAGGTCCTATCATTCTTAGGATTTATTTTGTTCCTGATATATAAAAACAGCTTATTGTTTTCCTTCACCTTGTTACCCAGGAGTTTCCCTGATGTCTTTAGCTTTCCTTATCAATTACACTTCTTCAGTTCTAACGTTTTGTGGTATTAAAGAAATGAGACCCTATAAAGCTCTTAAGTACAAGAAAGGCTTGATTGTTTTTTTTTGTATACCCCAGTTAAGGAGAAAATGTAGCAGGACTCACATATGACACCACACCTGAACACAAGGTGGCACACTGGGGAAACCTTCATGCTACAAGAGTCATATATTGCTTTATTATTTCTAATTGCTGCCTTCACTTCCCCTCTTAACCAGAAGGGCTTTTAAATCAGTTTCCCTCTATTTATAGTACATATATTGTAGTGATATCACCCATGTAATTAACTTTGTAACCATGTAATTGTAAGGGGATCTTTGACTTTCTGCCATCTGAACTCCCCTAACAAATCCATTTCTGATAGGACTACATTTTAACTTTCCAAACCTCTGAGAAATTTTCAAATAGATGCCATTTTTATTTTAAAAACCATTAGCCACTGAAACATTCCCTTCTTTCACCCAGCCGTGGATATGAAAAATAGGAGCAATAACATTCTTTATAACTCTCTAAAACATTTTCGAATATGAGTTTATTGAAATTAGTATACAAAGAATATCAGAGATATTCCAGCTGCCATTAGCAGGGACATGCACATGAATAACTTAGTCACGTGAGTAGTCCCATAATCATAATGTCAAATGAGTCTACTTACCTAAATGAATTTATTCTTAAATTTTTTACAGGATTGGGTCCTTAAGAAAGTAACATGAAAGGAATAGTCTATTTTATACTGTTGTATCTAGCCAAGGATATGTTTTTTAAAAAGTCTTAGTAGTAGGAGTAGTTTAAACTAGTTTTTCACGGGTGGCATGCTGTGAGCCTTCTAAAATGCAGTTAATGCACCATTGAGGCATTTCATTCCCTTCTGATACATAAAAATATGGAAGAAAAAAATCAAATGGAGAAATTAATTTTATAAGTAAAAATAGTCATGTTCAGTAGAGACACGCAAGAGAACCATCCTTGAATCTACTGGAGAATTTTCATTCTGTTTCCTCTAAAACATGTTAAAAGTTATTTTTGTAAAATCTGACAATCAAAATGTATTATGACATGCTTTGTTATGTATCAGGAGGTAGCCGTGTTAGTCTGTATCTACAAAAACAACAAGGAGTCTGGTGGCACCTTAAAGACTAACAGATTTATATCAGATTTAAATCTGTTAGTCTTTAAGGTGCCACCAGACTCCTTGTTGTTTTTGTATGCTTTGTTATGAAGGTTTTGATGGCACTAGTTTGGGACGAGTTCCATAACTGACTCTACATAAGTGGCTTGGCCACTTGTGTAGTGTAGCAATTTAAATGTGTGGCCACAAAATGTTTTTACCACCTTCCCTTATCCTATAATGTATTCCCACTCCCTTAGTCTGTATCAGTTCATAGGACTGAAGTATTAATGTTAATGATCACTAACTACAGAGCCAACCATTATTAACTCTGCAGAAATATAGTAGTTAATAGTGCAATAATTAATAGTAATAAACCTAGGAACTCACTTATTTACACACAGACTCAGGACCACATTCGTGATAGTATGTCAGCATATGCTTAACTTTAGGCACATGCTTAAGTCCCTTGACTTCAGTGGGCCATAAACACATACTTAATTGCTGTCCTGAATTGAGATGCTTTCCTGAATCATCCACTAAAAATGGATTCCTGTTTTTTTCTGCAAAGGCTATTAGTGCTAAGCTACCATTGAAAAAAAAATCTTTAATTTACAAATAGGTAGAGCATCCAGAAAGAGAGCAGCTTTTACTTTTTCTGTCTTCATGAGATAGTGGTCTGTATCGCTGCCTTCTATATGCTCAACACTTCATCCTCCATGTGCTTTCAATCATATTTCAGGTTCTGATCTTGCAAACACTTATTGCCTAGTGTATATTGTTTAGTAACATGAACAGTCCCATTTAACTTATTTATTCATGGTTCCCCCCCCCCTTCTTTGTTCTGACCACTCATTTGTCATATTTTAGAATTTCCTTAAGGTTTGTTTCACAAATGATCTTTGTTATGCATAAAAAGACCTGCACCTGGTTTTCTATAACCTGTTCTCTTTACTGTTCATGCAAACAATGCAAATTGGCAAATCAGAGTTTGCTGTGCATTGGAAGGAAAATAGACTGTGTAGCTCTTATATAGATTCTGGAAAAAGATTTCTGCTGTAGTTGATCAGAAAAAATTAGAAACGAAAGATTCATTGATTCCAAGGCCCGAAGAGAATATTGTGAATAGGTAGTCTGAACTCCTGTATAACACAGGTCATAGGACTTCCCCAAAATAATTCCTAGAGCATAGCTTTTAGAAAAGAACATCCAAAAATTGTCAGTGATGGCGAATCCACCATGACCCTTGGTAAGTTGTTCCAAAGGTTAGCTATCCTCACCGTCTGACTTTGTCTAGCTTCAACTTCCAGGATTTGGATCAAGTTATACCCTTCTCTTCTAGACTGAAGAACCCATTATTAAATATTTGTTTTCCATAACATCACATTCATTAAATTATGATCTAGATGTAATCTATTGCTACTAAAATAATTTATCGACTTTTAGTTACCTTCCAAATCCCTGCCAGCTCACTGATTTGCATATCTGCAGTATCACATATGGAAATAGCATAGTATTTCCAGAAATTATTACATGGATGGTGACAGTGAATTTAGATTTGTAATGTTGTGGTGTTATTTCTGGAAAGCTCTGGCTCATAAAGTAACCAGAGAGTAAACCTGATAATTATAGCCAGACACCTGTGGTACCATTTCAAAGCACTATAGTGGAATTTTGTCACATGATTTCTATGAATGCCAATAGTAAATATTGATTAATTCCCCAAAACTTTGCTGAATATACACCGTATATTTAAATTTGTAACAATCTTTGCAAGATATTTGCAGCATCTCTAATTCAAGAATTTCTATTTGTACCACTTAGCTACACTGTGATGCCAATGAATATTTCAAAAAGCATTATATACACTTTTCACTATCAGATTTATGTTCCTTACATAGAATTTTCCAATGAATATATAAGCATGGCTATGAATTAATGTTATCATCCTCACTACTATGTGCTTGATTTAGCTGAGGCTGATATTGCTGAACATTTACACATTCCTTTGCTTAATCCATTTATATATTTTAATATAGATTTCTTTAAATTACCGATAACATTCATTCCAGGTCTTTGATTATTCATGTCTCCTAAGCAAGTATTCATTTAGATTCAGAATATCAGTGTCAGCATAACTAAGTTTTCCTCATACTCAGGTATGTTTTTGGTATCTCAGTTTATGCAGATTACCTTGATTTTTTTTTTCATAAATTCATCTACTCTTGAAGGCTAGAGTTATGTCAGTTTCTTCAATGTTAGTTTTGGAAGGCCTCTGAGATTAACATTAGGAAATAAAATGGTGTGATAAAAAACAGTGCTTAGATGGGCAGACTGAGCTAAGTAGCTGACGTTATTAAGACTGACAGGAACTAGGATTCTAAATGTAGCTCTCTAATACTTGTACTTTCCCTTGTACTTAATGATCTCACTGAGGTCTTTCATTGCAATGCTATGCAGAGCCAATACTACTTCAGCAGTTCCTGGAAAACCTGGAAGGGCACCATACCGTCCTATATTTAATACTGTAATCATAACTCAGGATCTCATTTTTGATTTGGAACTTAAGGAGTAAAGATTACAACCTTTCTGTGGGCTGGCAGTTATTTCCTTTGGGCAAAGTTCACTATTGCTCTAATTGTGATTAATCCTTATTTATTAAAAGTTGTACACATAACTTTATAAACGTAGGGCTCTATTTTCCTCTGCATCCAATCTCTGCTCCTTGATTTTATGCAAGCCTGTCACCAGAATGAGTTAGCGTATCTTAGCATCTGCTTTATATTACTCCAGTGGAGTAATACCCTAAGGTACTTAAAAACTAGCAGAAGTAATCTCAGAACCATTTGTAATTATCTTTGAGAACTCCTGGGGCACAGGTGAGGTCCCCGCATGCTGGAGAAGGGCAAACAGAGTATTTATCTTTAAGAAGGGAAGAGAGAGGACCTGGGGAATTATAGACCAGTCAGCCTAACTTGGATGCTTGGAAAGATACTAGAACAAATTATTAAACACTCAATTTGTGAGCAACGAGTGGATAATGGGGTTATAAGGAATAGCCATCATGGGTTTGTCATGAACAAAGTATGCCAGACCAACCTAATTTACTTCTTTGACATGGTAATGAATGGGAGGAACCAGTAGACCTGATATATCTTGATTTTAGTAAGGCTTTTGGTACAGCCCCACATGACATTCTCATAAGCAAACTAGGCAAATGTTGTCTAGATGAAACTACTATAAGGTGGGTGCACAACTGATTGAAATACCATACTCAAAGTCTGGTGAGACCTCAGCTGCAGTACCGTGTTCAGTTCTGGGCACCACGCTTCAAGAAATATGTGGATAAATTGGAGAGAGTCCATATATATATATATATATATATATATTTGTTGCTGTCCTCTGGACAATTTATCCACATATATATATAAACAACAACCCCGATCTATGATTTAAAAAGATTTAAAAAAAACTGGGAATAGTCTTGAGAAAAGAAGACTGAGGGGGGGCACCTGATAACAGTCTTCAAATATCTTAATGGCTGTTATAAATGGTGATCAATTGTTCTGTATGTCCACTGAAGTTAGGGAGAAGAAGTAATTGTCTTAATCTGCAGCAAGGGCAATTTAGGTTAGATATTAGGGGAAACTTTCTAATTATAAAGAGAGTTAAGCACTGGAATAGGTTACCAAGGGAGGTTGTAGAATCTCTGCCATTGGAGCTTTTTAAGAACAGGTTAGACAAACACCTGTCAAGGATGGTCTAGTTTACATGGTCAGTGCTGGGGCTGAAATAGGGTGCCTCCTGAGGTCCCATTGAGCCCTGTATTTCTATGATTACCATAGTGGAGCAGAGCTCCACCATGCTCCTGCTTACTCCTTCCCTCCCCCACTTCCATTCTTCCAGGGGCTGGTGGAGCAACTGCCACAGGAGCCAACTCCACCAAATTTATGCCAGCAAAGAATCTCTCCCTGCCAGTTTTCAGTCAGAATCTAGTTTCTTTGCTGCATCTGAGTATCTAGCCTCAAATCTGACTCCTGTTAGAGCACACTGCAACATCCATACTACTGAAACTTTCCCACTATAACAAAGAAGAAACAAAATTATGAAAGGAACAACAAAACAAGCAGAGCTTCCTAGAATCTGGGAAGGATGAAGTACAGAATCCTCCATGAAGTCCCATATGGACATCAGCATGTAAATATAATGCATCTGTTCTGCACTTTACAGTGATGGATACTAAGGAAAGTTAAGATACAGTTGTGACACTGTCTGGCATGGTTCATGCCTGTGAGTGCTTACCTTAAGGAAGACTGTCAAAACAGGGCAGACACCGCAAACTGATGGTATCTTCTATAATTAGATTTCACCAACCCAGTAACAAATGTGCATTCGTGGATCACTGTAACAGTCTTACCATGCAGTCACAGGCAATCCACTTGGATTCTCCAATCTATCGTGCCACCCAGGCAAGCTGGACTTTGTGATAAATGGTCACTTACACCAAACATCACAAAATATTCAGGTTGCTCCCAGTCCCAAGAGACCAGTAACTTACCCCAGATCAATTTGTACCTTAGATCTCACACCAAAGACAACACTGGTAGCCAATCCTATAGGAAACTAAGTAAGAGTTTATTAACTAGGACAAAGAAATGGGAATTATTTATAGGTTAAATCAAGCAAAATATATGCACAAATGAGTTCAGTCTATGGTTCCAAAAGGTGACAGAGATGCAATAATCTGTCGGCATTCAATGTGATTTCCTGGCTAACCCAGATTGCCCCTGGGGATCGCTGCTTTTATTTTCTTAGTTCCAGCCCATCTAAGATCAAAACAGCAAAGAGATTAAAAATCTTCATGTCAACTATCTTTAAGTCCCTCTTCCAGCACTCAAACAAGTGGAACGAGACCTCCTGCATGTACTTTTCCATGTGTGGATGGGGCAATCGACAAAGCCTTTGTGCTATAACAGCCTACTTACTTTTGACAGTCCTCCTCTGAGTTCACAAGTTCAGAGCAAGCATTTTTACAATTATAAAACAAACTTATATTTTACCTTTTAGCATAGAATCCAGACTAATGCACGCAGCAATTTACAAGCATTTTATAGTCTAAACACTAAACACATCCTTACAAGTTAACACCTATCTTGAACAATATTAACATATAGGTGAGCTGATCTGGTTTCCAGCAATGAATTTGTCAGTGCTCAGCTGATGCCTACATACTTGCTAAGAGCTGGTGCCTGGTTTACCAGCGTCACAACAGTATTTTTTATTCAAAAGTAAGTGATGGAACTTTTTGCATATTGACATTCCACACAGCATCTACTTAGATTACCTAAATAAATGCTTTTATTATAAAGCAAGAGAAGATTCAAAGGAACCATGAATACTCCAACTAAATGACAGTATGCAAAGCACACTGAGATAATTAACCATTGTACCTTACAGTCATTGGCAAACCTTACTGGGGATATAAACAGCTTTTATAGTAATTTCGCATGTTGCCAGGTTCAATGATTGCCAGTAAAACCCATCATTTAGTGATAATTGCCACACAATAAGATACTTTTCAGTGTCTCCCCAGATTATAGCACAGATCCATGGCAAATAGTGGCATAATAATGGTGGTCACTGTAATTCTTCTGTAATTAAATATGTTTTGGAGGATATGATTTTAGTATTCAAAACAGCAGAAAAGCACAACAATCCTTACTTTCATTTCACCCACTCCCTGCCCTTTCAAAATCTAACTCTACTGTAATACAGAATATTAAATTACTCAAGCCTTATATTCTTGTAAATATAAATCTCTTTACTGTTTCCCTGAAAAGCATAAATCCTGACATTAGCAATCTCCTGGAGTACAGCAGTATTTCTTGATTTAAATTAAAGTGATGAAATGGCTGAAGATAAGACTTGGCTGTATGTCTGGCTATTGCTGTCCCTATCTACTATTCTCGTTTTGAATGTTGTTCATAGGGAATAACAAAAATGCTGCCTCACACACACTCAAAGAGAGATTTAGCACATAAATCGCAACCCCTGGGCACAGGGGCTAAAGTGACTTTAATTCACTTTTTGTGCGCTTTAGATCAGGGGCTGCTCTCTGAGCTGCAGGGGCTCCTAGCATAATTTAGACAGCCCTGGGGGGGGGGGGGGGGGGGTTAAATTATGGCACCCTCCCTGAGCTGTCCTACATCACTGTGTTTTGCATCCCTGCCTATGCCTCACCCCCTCAAACTCTCAGCCCTGCACACATCCTAGGCCGGGACTTGCAAGTGCTGTGCCTGTGCTGGTGGAATTCTCCCAGGACCAAATACAGGTTTTTTAAAGCCCCTCACGCTGTCCTGGGCCTTTTATCTAGTGTAAAGGATCCAGAGCGGTGATGAAGATCACAGACCAAATACTTTATCTACCTGACTCTGTAGATCACATTTGCAAATGAGTCTCAGCCCAACCACTGAAATCTATCCTGTTTGTATGAGTACTCAAAACTCACTTTTGCACTTGCAATTTGGGTGGACAGATGTCTAACTTCCTAATTTCTGCAAACAAACACACAGTTGCAGATGATGTTTTAGAAACCACTTTTGAAAATGTGGCTCCTAATCACTTAATTTGGTAATTTGGACCTCCTTCTCTGTCCTTTGTTTGCCTTCTCCACTTTTAAATCAGATCTTGATGGTTTGTGTCAAGCAAGCTGATTCTAGGAATAGTTTGACTTGTGTGTTGCACAGTGAGGATATGTGTGACTGTAACAGTTGGAGATTACAGGGATCAATACATTTCTCTTATTCACTTCTAGAGACAGTAAAAAAGAAAGATAGTGTTCTCATTTTTTTAATCTGCACACGTTTTCACCTCATCGACAAGTTACTCTTCATCTTGCCTTATTCTCATCTTTAGCCTGATCCTCTTTCTCTCACTCCATGAGCAACAACTACTGAAATCACTTGCTCTGTAGCAGAGTGCCCATTTACTTCCATTTTAAAATGGCTCCACCTATGTAAAAGCAATTGTCTTTGACATGTTAGTTCATGTACAAGTATTTGTTATGAAAATTCCCTGCTTATTTATGCCAGGTTAAAATTCTACATATCTGAGGTTCATTTACCAATAGCACTTGAACAATCTGAAATCTCTTGCTTTTAATCCACAACTGTTTTTATTTTATTTTAAAGTTTCAGTGAGAGTAAAGGCATTTATTTATATAAAAACAACCCGTAAGATAGCAAATGTTTGAATGTCAGTCATCTTGGGTAATATTGTGAGGCAGTTATACAACCTTGTAAACTATTACTTGGATAGAAAACATTGTTGATTTAAAAGCTAAAGGAAAATCTAACAAACAAAATAACCTGCAAAGAGGTTTATTTTTTTTATTTTTTTAAATTCAGCTTCAGTGTCATACCATGGCTTTGGGTTCATTTTCCCTGTATGCTAAATTCTGCAGGCTTTTACTAGTTGAGCAGTACCATGTACTATAATATGCATTCCAAACTGTTTATGTTTGTGCTAAAAAATTTAAAATAGGTCATAAATGAGTGGCACCATTACCTTCAGTTGGGGAAACATAGGGTTTTATATGGACTTTGACAATGAAAAACTTATCTACCAAAACAATTTGGACTAAGTCCAGAGTCAACAGAAGAGTGTCAGTGGAAAAATAAGTTTATTTTCTGTCATTTAGTTTTTTTTTAATTAATTTCTACTAACAATTCCAGTCATGTCTCATTCTTCATAACAGCACTCAGGCAGGCAGTAACTGTTAAGCCAAACCTCTGTCAGTCACTTACCCACAGGAACAAAAGCTGCAGAAAACTAAGCTGCAGAACAAATACAATCATCAAAAATGAAACACATGAGCACTACAGATACACCTCTTCAATACAAATGTTAAAGCAACAAATTGTCAAACAAGTCATAGATAAAACATAAACCATCTGAAGGGCTGGGACAAAGGAGGCAAAGGTTGACTCAGGAGACTAGTAATAGAATAAGGAGCTGTTCACCCCTAGATCAGCTGCTTACATTAATCTCAGGTCAGTAGCAATTGAAAGCTTTTGGTTGCCCATGTGAAATGTGTCGGTGATTTCCCCGCCCCCACCCCCAGTTCTTAGTGGTCAGACGGCCACATCAGAAAAACCATTAATGCACTTGGCACCCATGTTTACGTTCTCAGCTGAGAAAGCAAAGATTGAATAGCCTAGAAACTAGAAGATCACATTTTCAATAATTTATGTAGGCACAAAACTAAATGTATGTACATATTCTGGGGCACAACTAGGGGATGAATAGACACAGACTTTTCCAAATTAATGGCTGGATGTGTGCAGAGTATATTCACACTGAACGATAGGCACATACTGGGAAAAGCTTCAGAGAAAGGTGTGGACAAGCTCTTTTCAGAATTCCACTGGACCTATTTAAGCACACACAAGTAAAACATGGTTTTTGTATACACAAACCAAGTGTGACACATTGAGACGATCTCCAATAAATTCTTCACTGAGTGCTGAGCCACTCATTCTGGTTCAAAAGAGAGAGTACCTGAAGCAGCAAGCACACACACAGTCCCCTCTACTTGAGGAGGAGAGGACTGCGGTAGAAGTAGAGTCCTACAGTGTTTTGTTGGGTGAGTGGTAGGGCAAGGATTAAGAAGCTGTGCTGAACATATTTGCTGTGAGACAAATAAAGGAGAGGTAATAGTAAGGACCATAGGGGACACCACTGGAATCAGCTAGTCATCTGTAGTTGGACTGTTATTCTGGATTCATAAAATAACTATTGGGGGAGAGGAGATGGGGGGGGGGAAGAGGAGGGAATAAACTCAACAACGATGGCAACAAATCTGCCCAACCCTCTTCCACGTGGATCACTCCTTCCAGCCCCATGGATCCTGGACTACTCATTCCTGTAAAGCCTTTAATATTTGCAGGTATCACTTTAATTTCTTTATCCATTTTCAAACATACTGCAGTGCTGGAACTTCTTCTCCAAACACAATCGCTCCTAAATTGGTCTCCATGGCAACCATCACAGAAGTGCCCATTTAAATCAGTTGTGGGGAACAGAAAGCAATGTAATACAGAAGGGAAAGTACTTCTACTTTTTAAGACTTTATTGTCAATCTTCATAATAGTGCAATATTCTAATAGAAACAATTAAAAGTGTGTGGCAGGGAGATGCTATATTTATCCTCATTAGTACAAGTCAGATGGAAGGGATTATATAATTCATTTCCATCCTTCATCTCCATCATTTTTATTATTAAATGTAAACAATTTACACTAATGAAACACAAGGACAGGAATTAAAAGAAACAAAGAAACAGAATATAGGATTCCAGCAACATAAACTCATTGAAATTGCACTAACAGACTAAATTCATGTAATCCCACAGGTGTCAGTCAAGTTACCCCTTATGTAACCCCACTGGTGTCAGTCAAGTTATGCCAGGACAGATTTGAACCTTCAAATATTTAGCTGCGTTGGAAATGAGATCTACAGAGCAGAGGCATTTTAAAGGATGATATTGTTGCCGGCTCAAAGGGCCCGAGTGGGGCAACAGCGGGGTTCGTTGCCCGGTGTGCTTCGCACAAATGAACACACCAGGGGTGGAGAAGCAAACCAACTTTATTCAAGAGCTCTGAATAGGCACTAGGAGACCAGCATGTCTCAAATCAAGCGCAGCAAATACAAGCAAGTGTCCCATTTTATATTCCAAGCTGTTTCTGTGCAGGCTTTGTCTGTTTCTCCCCCTACCCCTCCCTCCCAGACGACAGTTACAATAGGCACTACATTGGTATGTGAGAAAAGTTCTTGTTCATCTGTTTATCTGTGGCCTTCGCAGGTTAAGACGTAGAGGCTTTTCCCTCCTCCTTCCTTTCCCCCGCTCTTATCACTACAGCATTTGCTAGTGAAACTGCAGCTGTCTGCTAGAAAAGCTGACCAGTACATTTCTGCTAGAGCATGTAAGCAGTTAGCATAGAAGTAGGTGAAAGTTCACAAGATGGAGTCACTGTGGTTCACGTAGACCCAGAGCGCAGGAGTTTCATCGGCACTTATGGCCTTCCACTCCCCCGAGTTACCTGGTAGCTATGCCTAGTGACACCAACAATATGGTGGTGTCATCAAAGTAAACTACCAGGCTGTAGGTCTGTGATTCAGTGTGAATGGGTTAACAGGCTGAGGACATGGTGAGCTGGAGACAAGACATGAGAGAAGTGATTGTTGGCCACAGCTTGATGGGGTGATGGTGAGACTGTGTTGACATGACACCCTTTTTTGGAAGGATGAAACTAAATATACCATTAGCTGCTGTAAGAAAATTCCAAGTCAATTCCAACTTTGGCCGATGGAATTGCGAGTTGTTTGTTTGATATCATCGGGAATCTCTGGGCTTCTGACATGTTACACCCCGGCTTACCCTTTCTTTGATGTCATGTCACTGTTTATCTGTGGCCTGAATACAGTTTCTTTAGCTCTCCTTTTTGATATGGTCATTCCCAGAGAACTTCATATATTTGTTCTAATATTTTCCTTTTCATCACTGTGGAAACCAGAACTGTGTCCCCTTCAAGAGCACTCCTGAAATCACTGAAAGCTCATTTTTGTGGTGGGAATAGGCACATTTGAAGTATTGATTTCTTTTCTCTGCCTTAATTCTCACTTATATCACTGCTTGCAGAATTTAATCTTTAGCTGTTTCTGCACATATGGCTGGAGATACAGCATCTGACACTTTATCATGTTTACGTGTAGGTTTACTGCTTCTTCCAGATTATTGAACTGTGTATTGTCAGATGGAATATGTATTCTTGAGGATGTGTCTGCCATTACTAAGTGTCATCCAGGTTGGAACTGCAGGGTCACATCATACTTCTGTATTTTCAAAAGCAGTCATTATAGCCTCTAAGTCCCTTTTTGTATATTGCAATCAGTGCTTTGTGGTCAGTTTCTGCTTTTAAGCTACGGCAATGGAGAAAGTCAATACACCAGACTTAGTGTCTCTTTTTCAATTTGTGTATGCATCTTCTCTGTGACTGTTATAACCCTAGATGCATATGAGACTGGCAACCAATCAATTAATGACACTGTCATAGTCCTCGTTTTGAGCATCTGTGGAGAGTTTGATGTCTTTCAATGGGTCAGAAAATTGCAGCACTGGATCCGATGTCAGAATGTGCTTTAAAACATTGAACACCCTTTCATGCTCTGGCATCTGTGTCATTTGGTGGTCTTGTGGAGGGACTGTCATAGGTGAGTTGTGCAAGCTGTGTATATAAGTATGAATTTACTTACATAATTCGCCATGCCTATCAGCCTTTGAAGTCCGTTTTTATCTTCAGGTCTTAGCGTGTTCAGCGTTGCTTGAATATAATTCATTGGTCAAGATTTTCTTAGAGGTTAGTCTCTCTCCCAAGTATTTTATTTCCATATTTGAAACTGACAATTGACTTTGTTCCGTTTACAATTATTAGCTCTCACAATTTCCAGTATTATCGTCAGTCATTCCTGATATTCAATGACAATGCTACCCATCATTATTATGTCATCAATGTACACTTTCACAACTGCTACATCCTCTAGCATTTGGCTCATTGTATGGTGAAATATGTCTGGAGCTATTCTGAAAGGTAAGCTTAGGAAGCAGTAGTTGCCAAATGTTGTGATAAAAGTGCAGATCTTAGAGTTCTGTGTCTAAGGGGATCTGCCCAAACCTAGCCAATACATCTAATTTGCTGAAGAATTTGGCTCCTGCCATCTCAAACAACAGTCCACTTCTTGTGGGCAAGTGGAAGTGGTTTCTTTTAATGTTTTTGTTCAGCCCCTGAGGGTTCATACACAGCTATACCCCCCACCCCTTTTTTCTCTACAAATAATGAGTGAACCCAATCTGTTGGTGCTTCTAGTCTCTGATTATACAATTTGCTGTCATGCTTTGCAGCACTTTTTCTAGTCTCTGTTTTAAGGTTTATAGAACTTTTAATGTAGCCTATACCACGGGTTCTTCACCTTCTCTTAGTCATATTGTTTATGTTACTGGAGGCCTTTCCTGTGAATACATCTTCATACGATGCTAGTAATACTTTCATATCTGGTTCTGTGTTGTCTTTCTTTATACAACCTCTTAGCGACACCAAGCACCTCACACATAAGTAGGTCCAAGACTGGTTGTTTGCCTCTATGTACCACCACAAACTCACTTTTTATCATTTTCCCTTTTTATTGTCGTGTCAATGTGCACTCTGCCAAAACAGGAATTTTTCCTCCATTATAGCCTTTCACAGACACTTTTGACTCTTCCACTTTTATGTGCTCCTTACATCTCTCTATTTCAGTTTCTATAATTATATTTAGTTGTGCCCCAGTGTCTATCCTGTATGTCATATAAGTGCCATTTGTACACATTTAATTAGCCAATCTTTTGAATTTACAGAATTCTCCATTATTGTGCTCATAAACAGCACTTCTTCCCTTGAAGAATTCATTACTGCATGTAATGCATGCACTTTCCTGCTCTCTCTCTCTATTTAAGTATAATGTTTGGGCTTATTACAGATTCTATATTTTCCTGAGTGCTGGACATTTCCTAAACTCATGTGGGTTGCCAGATCACTAGCATTGTTTCCTGCTTGCCTTGTTTCTGGCCTTGGACAATTTAATTTCTGTGAACTTTTTCCTTACTAGTTTAGGTATGGTATTCACAGTTGTGTGTTCTCTGCCTTTCTAGATTTTTTATTTGTATTTCTGTTTGCTTGTTATATAAATATTGCCCTTTCTAGTGTCATATCCATCTCCCTTAGTAACTGTTCAGAGACTTTTTTATTATTACACACCAGGACAATCTGGTCTTTAATAAAACAGTCTTTAAATATTCTGTGTTCAAAGGACAGACTTTTTAGTTTTAAGTCTGGAATAAACACCTTTATTGTGTTAGTAAATATTAACCTTTTATGATAAACTCTTATTTTTCATAGTAACTATTTCCCCAAAGTATTAGCAAAAAGTATGCTTGAATTCTAAGGCCTCAGATTGTTGGTTCTTAACCTGAACCTAGTGGGTGACCAGTGTTCAAGAATGTGTATAATTAAGTATTGGGCGGTACCTAATCATCCTCAATGCCTCTGAGTCTGTGAAAGTCTAGAGCTCTAGGGAAAAAGAACCCTCAAAACTAGTGAAAGGTGTCTACAATGTATGTTATAATAAACAAGACTGAGTAATTGGTAAGGGGTGCTTATGATCCAATTATGTTCTGTGATTGAGAAGAGGTACTTGTTATTGCAGAGGTTTTCTATAATGGGTAAAATAATGACCCATTGAAACATGTTTTTCAACTCATTAAGAACGGCTGGTTGCCACAGCTGTCAGTAATAATGAGCAGTTTAGAAATCCCTTACGTTTATCAATCAGATAAACTGAGAACCATAAAAGAAATGTCACTAGTAATTAGGTAAGATGGCATATCGACAACAGAACACATAGTGAAATTAATTGTGGGAAAGTATTGTTTTTCCTGCAAAAAGGAATTTCTTTGTCTCACACCCTATACAAGGAAAGTGTATTTGGGGGTTAGCTTGAGAACAAATATGGTCAGCATTCCACAAGGTACAGACGAAAGGACCAAACTACTTTCTGTTCACCAGCTACCGGGGAGGGGGGAATGGTATGTTTTCTTTCTATTCCTGTGTAGTGCTTTATTAATCTTTCATTAAATAATTCCATTTGAGCCTGTTATTTTGACAATCTCATATTGTTAATTAATTAATATTGTTATTAAAGTAAAACAGAACCTTTAGACTGTGTTCTCATCCTGAATATAAGTAACATTTTTTTTTGTAGGGGCACAACGATCTTCAAACATCATCATTATTTCTGCAAAGCTTTCCTCTCTCTCCCCCTCCCATCTGTATGGAATGCACTGTACACATCTAGGGCTTCTGTGTCTGCCACTGTCAGGAGCAGAGCAACCTTTTGCTCCTCTTCCAGTTTAGTTGCCCTGTGGCTTTCATATACCATTCAAATTGCTGTTTGAAGCAGGCATGTTCAGCTTTTTCCCATTTCTCAGAGCTGGTGGGAGAGTTACTGGCAGTTGCACAGGCGCTGTAGCAGCCATTTCAATATTACCTCTCACTGGGTCTTCCAGCACACTGTGCCTTCCACTCCTGGTGCCATATAGTATCTTGGAATATTTTCAAGCTGTTGTGTGATTCCAAGCTAGAGAAGACATACTTGTGCTAACTTTTATCAAGGTAGCACACTAAAAATAGAGTGTCACTGTGGTGGTGTAAGCGGAGGGAGGGTCTAGTTGCCCTGAGTATGTGCCCGTCAGAAAGGGTAGGTATGTACTCAGGGCTTCTGGCCCCTCCCACCACTCACGCCACTGCAGCTACACTCCTCGAGGTGGGATTCACACCCCCAGCTCAAGGTGTAGACATAGCCTTCCTGACGAGCAGACTGGTTTAAGATAAATCCTTGTTATTAACAGAAACTATGTACAGAAATGTGGTAACAACTTTCTATCGCTCTGTGTAGGTGCAGCCTGCAACAGCCCTGCACTGGGCTTCTTTGTTCCACCCTCAATAGGAAGTGTGCCACAGGAAACTAAAGACTGCATCTAGAGTGTACAGGAAGTATACACTCTTGCATCTGAAGAAGTGGGCTTTTACCCACGAAAGCTTATGCCCAAATAAATCTGTTAGTCTTTAAGGTGCTACCGGACTCCTTGTTGTTTTCAGGAAGTATGGCATCACTACACCTCCTGAAGGTCTAACTCTGTAGTACCCTTGGTCTGCAGAAATTCACTACTGTACTGAGGAACTATACGGACTACAGAATGATCTTTTCAAATATGTCAGTGTGGAGGGGTGCGCATTTGTGTAAAGTTATTGTTTTTATATTTATATGGCTACTGTGATATCAGATTGGAAAATTGTTCATTTACTTTTGCAGACATTGGGCAAAGTGCCCATTTACTTTTGCGTTAATTTTCTGATAATGAGTCTTCGTCTTTGTCATGATGTAAATAGGATTCATTCTGGCTCCACTGAGCTTATACAGGAGCAGGTGCCAGTGCTCAGTTTTATAAAGTTACAAAACAATCTTTTCAGACAAGAATGACGGGCAAAGAATAGGCAGATAATATTGTTGCAACTGTAAGGATTATTATTTTTTCTCCAGAAAATGATTGATTGAAACAAGCAGCATCAACTTACATATGCAGTGTTTCATTTTTAAACCTTAGTAAGTTTATTACTTACCTGGACATTTTTTGCTTTAAAGTATATAGTACTAAGTGGTCATTTGTTAGGCAATAATGATTGTGCAAAGAACTATGCTGGTGTTTTATAATTCAAAAGACTCAGATTGCTATATTTAACAGGGAGATCAGCATTGAACCGGTATTACTAATACTTATCCATGTCAAGAATGGCGAGGAAATGAAAATGGTTATCAAGGAGCATACATTCCAAGCAAGTATCAGAGGGGTAGCTGTGTTAGTCTAAATCTGTAAAAAGCAACAGAGGGTCCTGTGGCACCTTTAAGACTAACAGAAGTATTGGGAGCATAAGCTTTCATGGGCAAGAACCTCACTTCTTCAGATGCAAGTAATGGAAATTTCCAGAGGCGGGTATAAATCAGTATGGAGATAATGAGGTTAGTTCAATCAGGGAGGGTGAGGTGCTCTGCTAGCAGTGTCCTCCCTTGGTGTTCACACCTCAACTGCTAGCAGAGCACCTCACCCTCCCTGATTGAACTAACCTCGTTATCTCCATACTGATTTATACCTGCCTCTGGACATTTCCATTACTTGCATCTGAAGAAGTGAGGTTCTTACCCACGAAAGCTTATGCTCCCAATACTTCTGTTAGTCTTAAAGGTGCCACAGGACCCTCTGTTGCTTATTCCAAGCAAGTATGCTTTCTTGCTGTGACTCCTCCTGTTCCTTCTCTTAATTCCTCAGGAGCAATTTCCACGTCTCAGTATGCATTCATGTCACACAACAGGTGAAAGCTTAATTTCCTCTGCACATTTTTCCAGAAGACTGGCAATGACTACATATGTGCAACTAAGCTGGAACATGGTGTTTGGGTGATATCGGCTCTGGCACAGCAGAGCTAGTTTAGAGCTTAGCAGATTGATTAAAGCTTATCAAAAGAAAGCTTTAGTGAATTTACTCCTAAAAAAAAAGAAAATCTGTCTTCTGAGTTTCTTTTGACAAGTTGCTTTTGACTTTGCTATCATGATTTCTGCCTCTGTTCAAATGAAACCTAAATGTGAATGATGGAATATATATTATAGAACTGCTGTCTACAGTATCACAGACTTTAGCTCAGTTCCCTATTTAATTTTCTGCAAGTGCAGTTAATTCCAACGGCTGGCACTAGGTCTCTTATTCTTGTTAACAAACTGTATAAATGTGTGTATGAAAATTAGGGGTTATAAAATAACAACTAGCCCAAGTGTTTGCCCAAAATTCATACCAAACTGAATCCAAGAATGATGCCTTACCACCCACACATTCAAAAATGTGTGCTGCCTTTTTTTGGAGGGGGAACAGCAGACAGATATAGGTAGGCAGTAGAGATGATCAAAAATGGAAATTTCATCTCACAGGAAAGTCTGATATTTCAACTTTTGCTTTTGTTATGAATAAACTGAAATATCAACATTTTTTATGGAATGAAAAGTTCAAAAATAGTTTTGGAAATGTTCTGGTCATATTCATATTTATCTGTGTCCACATGAGGTGCTGCAGTGCCTCATGGGAGCTGTAGTTTGTGTGTCTCATGACCCCATATTCCTTTCTGAGTTGGACTTCCTGGCCAGACTTCACCTTCTGTGGTACACTAGGGTCATGGGAATCCCCTAATTTACTGTGGCAGTTCAATCTCACTAGTGCCATGCCTGAACTATGTGGTCATCTTCCTTTCCTGTGGCAGGCTGGTTGCAAGCGGGGAGGGATTGGCAGGCTACTTTGCCCTATATTGTCATAATTTTCTTCACAACATGGTCTGCTTGCTTTCTCCCTCTGATTGCTTATTCTGCTGCCCCCAGATGCTGTTAATCTTCACATATAGCAACATATTCTGAATTTTTCCCAGGGAGCATAATGGGTTTTAAAATTCCCAGTATGAGGGGAATCAAAGGAGAGAGGAGGCTTGAGGTATGTCTCTGCTACAGGGACTAGAACAACATAGGTATGGTGCTGTAGCTATGCTGGCATAACCCCATAGTGTAGTTCTAATCTACACTGATGGAAACTTTTTTCCCCATTGCTGCAGGAATATCACCTTACTGAGCAATGAGGACTAGATTAATGAAACATTTTTCTGTTGATCTAGCTGCATGTATACTGGAGGTTAGGTTGACATAGCTACATTGGCCAGGGGTGTGGACTTTTGGGTGAACAATGTGACTATGTTGCCCAGAATTTTAAGTGTAGACCAGGTTGTATGATCTAGTCCAGTGGTTCTCAATTTTTTTTTTTCATGGACCACTTGAAAATTGCTGAGGATCTTGGCGGACCACGTAATGATCTTTCCAAATGTTGTTTGTACCGTTAGCTAACTATTGTAAAGAGCTTTGGATACAAGTGCTATATAAAAAAACAATAATAATTAAAAATTTTGTTCTACAAATAAAAGCACACAACTTATTTTAATATCAGTAGTCTTACCTTTCTAATGCGAAGGATGGACTCCCTCTCCCCTGCTACGGCAGCCCTCAAGCTGGAGCTGGGAAGGAGGGGGATCTCCCCCACTGCGGCAGCCACCGAGCTGGGGCCAGGAAGGAGGGGGGGGTCTCTCCCTCTCTCCCCCACTGCAGCAGCAGCCTAGCTGGGGCTGGGAAGGAGGGTGGTATCTCCTCCACTACAGCAGCCACAGAACTGAGGCTGGGAAGGAGGGTGGTATCTCCCCCACTACAGCAGCCACAGAGCATTGGTCTACCCCAGTAAGGCCATTCTTATGTTCTTATTAAATGCACTATTTGTTTTGGTTATATACCTCCATGGCACCTGGCACAGCTTTGTAACACAATAGATCCTCTTCCCTATAGCAAACACCTTCTGAGCTATTACTTGTAGATGGTGGTAGGGTCATCGCTTCCATGGAATGACAGTATGTACTTTGCAGCTGCTGTTGCCTTTCACACATTTTCTCATGTGGCGTTACTGATTAGGATTATGTCACCTTTCCCACCTATAATCATTAGTACAGTCCTGCATATGTAATACTAATGAGGGAAGGTTAGCCAAATTCTGCCACTTCTGGTTCATAATTCAGCTTTGCTTTCCCAGGCTGATTGCAGGAAGTTGTTCAATGTATTTTGGATGGCTGCCAAAAATACTTAATAGCCTAAGATGTGCAATTTGACAGCTATTGAAATTGACTGTATGTTATAGCTGATATAATTAGCAGGGGAATTGACGTAAAGTGATCGATAATTACTGGTAATTAATCAAACACTGCTCAGCATCAATCAGTCCATGATATAAAAAAAAATTACTAAAAGACGCCAAATATTATTGTACATATAGCAGTGGTTTTCAGCCTGTAGTCCATGTACTATGTCTAACATTTCCAAAGGGATCCACATTTCCATTTGAATCTTTTAAGTGAAAAAATGTTAAAAACCACTGACGTAGTATTCTTACAATCCTTTTCTACCTCTACCTCCCTCTTCCGATGTTTGTTGATGAGAAAAGATTCCACAAGTGTCAAGGTTGATGTTGTGACTTAACAGCAGTCAAACTTGCATTTTAATTTCCAACAACAAAACCACAAACACTAAAACCTTAACAGTGACCTCAGCAGTACAAAGGCACAATAACCTCCCAAATGCTTGGAATGTATGATGGTCACAAGTGTTGATCTCTTGCTATAATTGATATAAAAGCATATGAGTTCACTGTTAAGTTTTTGTGTTAGAATGCAAGTTTGATATGTTGGGGTATGCACTGCTTTTTGGTAACTGCTGGAGCTAGAAGTGAAAGGGTTATGGAGCATGGGAGTGTTATTAACAATACTGCAGGCAATGTGAAGGTTGAAAGGACTGCACAAATCTTTCCCTTTAACGTAATTCCAGGCTTTTAAGGTTTTGGGTGGATAGGGTGTGTCCTGCCTCATCCTTACCTATCACCAAAGGTAGTTTTTGTTTGTTAAAATATGAGAACTGATGCTGCTTTTGTATTTGCTTTCTGCAAGCATTCAAGAGTTTGCGTTATACTAGCAGGAATGGCTGCAGAGAAGGATTTTGAGAATCACATATTTGCATCTTTGGTGGAAAACTAGTCTTGCATTCTCAGATGAGGATGTTTGTCCAGGATC
Source organism: Terrapene triunguis (assembly GCF_002925995.2). Taxonomy (NCBI): domain Eukaryota; kingdom Metazoa; phylum Chordata; order Testudines; family Emydidae; genus Terrapene; species Terrapene triunguis. Next base: position 57,639,790 of record NW_020664417.1, on the reverse strand, counting down.
TTCTTAAGCACTCATTCAGTCAGGGATCAGAAACAATACATGTCATTTATCTTACTGATTACAGTTTCAATTCTTAATATCACATTGTCACAGAATCTGACTCAATATCTTTCCCAATGAAGATGTGATAGGGAAATGGCAAACCTTTGTTTTATGGCTGGAAAATAGTCCACTATATTGCACTGGGAAGACCATAGTTCCCTTCTCCAGTCTTGGGTGATCTTATCTACAATATGGGTCAGCAAGGCATTGGTCAAATAGACATTTTGAAATCCTTCTGATCAGTCCATACAGTAAAAAAAAAAAAAAAATTAGAAAAAAAGCATTGAATAAGAGTAAGAAACCTATACTGCGAGTGGGAGGGAAGAATAAACAGAAAAAAAATCAAATTATTCATTACAAATCATTTGCTCAGTTTTAACATTAACAGATATTAAAGCCAGAAGGGACCATTATGATCCAAATATGATGACTAGTTATGATCAATATGTAATGAACACATACTATCTGTTGATATAGATATGTATTGTAAACATTCAACAAGTAATGCTAATCACTTGGTCAGATAGGGACAACTGTCCTCAGTTCCTCTGCAGAAAAGCACGCTCATGAAAATGCCTTATTAGTAGGGAGGTCAGCAGTTCAGATCTGGATGGGCTTGAATTCCATTGCTGCCCACCAAGAACATCTAATCTCAGCCTATTGGCAAAAATCATTCATTGTTGTTGTTTTTTTAAGAACTCCTCCCTTACCACCTCCCCCGGCTTTTTTAATATTGCAAACACAAAACAGTATGTTAAATGTTTGGTAAGTGTTCTGTTTTCTGTAAATAATTCATTTCTCATTACTATGTAATTCAAAAAGACTAAAATGAAGAATTAGAGTATTTATTTTATATAACAAACCGCTGGGATAGAAGATACTGTTTTGCAAATCCTATTTAGTAAAGCTTTAAAATTATTTACCATTGAAACACATCAGTAAATAACTTCAGCTTATTCATTTACTCAAAACACACATTGATAGTGATAATACTCTCTCAGTGTAAAATACAGTAGCTTTTATGACAATCATTGTAGCGAAACCTCCAGAATCTGACAAATACATTCCCAATCAAGACATTATAAGGCAATGGCAACCCTTTGTTTTAGGCTGGAAAATAATTGTTAATCCACTATGTTGCACTGGCAAGACTGTGCTTTCCTTCTCGAGCCTTGGGTAATCTTATGTATAATATGCGCCAGTGATGCATTGCTCAGATAGGCATTTTGAAATACAAGCAGACTTTTCAAGTGCGTTTGAGTACTCCTCCCCTTCTGCGTGTACCCCCCCCCAAGAAATAGAACCGAAAAAGTCACCGTTTCAGGTATTTTATAGGTCCCATGACCTAAGAACTCATGATCTGACTACTGGTTTAAAGTATGTGTGTGTGTGTGTGTGTATATATATATATATATATATACAGTCCTCCCCTAGGACTTCTCTTTCTATCTCTGGTGCTGTGCAATCTCTAGGAGAGCTCATATGCTGCTGCTCCCCTCCCCCATCAGAAAACCCATTCTGAGATGGCTCCCATGCAGTCCCACAAGATTGTATTTCTGCTACTGCACGCTATCCCCTTACCCTCTACCCCACTTTCAGCTTCCATTACACCTCCCTTCAGCCTCTCTGGAATATCCTTCCAGGCCCCCACCACTTTCCACTGACATCTCTTCTCTCTCTGCTCATGGATAGCAGGTAGTGCTACAGTCAGAAGTTCTGTGAAGTATCTTCTGGGGAAGAGAGACTGAGAAACAGAGAACAAAAGTTACAGTAGCCACAGGTGCTGTGTTGGCATAGGTTGTGGCATATGTTGTCATATGTTTCCACATATGTTGTGGAAAGTCTATGTAGATATGCTGGACTTGATTCTCCACTGCCTTGTGGAGTCATTTACAGCAGTCAAAAATGTTAGTGCAAAGTGGGTTTAGATGCTACCATTCTGATGCGTTCACTTTGTACAATTGCTTTGTACAGATGTCAATGACTACACATGTTGCAAAGCAATGGTGAATTGGGACCTCTGTGTTTACCCATTTTCTAGAGCCACTTCTGGCTCTAGTTGGTCAGATAGATCTGAAAAAGACCAGCAGTGAAATCCTGGGCCCAGCAAAGTCAATGGGAGGTTAGCCAGGAAGCCACCGCCAAAGACATAGATAAGTTCCTCCCTGGCTCAGCAACTATCAATCAGGTAGAGAAGCGCAAAAGGTGCTTACTCGAGCTAAGTGCTGAACCTTTGGAGTTCCCCCACTGTTCAATCTGTGTGTAGTGCTGCATGCCTTGGTACGGGCTCTGGCTATGGTAACAGTGGGTTACTGTGCTCTGAGTGTATTTCCCTCTTAGTCCTAGAAGCGGTTAAATATTTAAACTGGAAAAGGTGAGATCAACAAGTCAGTTTGTTACCTAGGGGTTCAGTGCAGCCTAGGTCTAAGAGTATTCAGCGTATATTCAGTATTGATGGCTACCCCTCTAAGGCTTGTTTTGGGCTGGCTAGAGCTGATTGACATTTTTTAACAATAAGGTTTGTTGTTGCCATTGTTTCTCCTTCTCACAATTGAGCTCATCCTGTATATATAGATTATATATATATCCTGTATATATAGATACATCACACATAGCATTTGCCTAGACTGTTATGGAAGGTCATCTAGTGAAAACTGCCAGCTGTCTGGTTTACTGAAACACAGCACAATGGAAACAAGTGAAATCATATTCCCAGTAGGTACAGAGATTTGGAATGTGAGGATTTCAGACTAACCAGTGCAAAATACAACATGCTAACCATCTATAGAATAACAAGATTATATTTAGTCTGAAATCCTCACATTCCGAATCTCTGTACCTACTGGGAATATGATTTCACTTGGGCCTGGTCTACACTAACACACCAATTCGATCTAAGGTACGCAACTTCAGCTACGTGAATAACGTAGCTGAAGTCGACATACCTTAGTTCAAACTTACCGCGGTTCAGACGCGGTCCACACGCGGCAGGCAGGCTCCCCCGTCGACTCCGCGGTACTCCTCTCGTTGAGCTGGAGTACCGCAGTCGACGGCGAGCACTTCCAGGATCAATTTATCGCGTCCAGACCAGACGCGATAAATCGAACCCGGAAGTTTCATTGCCAGCCGTCGAACTACCGCGGTAGTGTAGACCTGGCCTTGTTTCCATTGTGCTGTGTTTCAGTAAACCAGACAGCTGGCAGTTTTCACTAGATGACCTTCCATAACAGTCTAGGCAAATGCTATGTGTGATATATCTTGGTGATCTTTACTGTGAAGCCTGAAAGTCAGCAATTTAATGATTAGTGCACCATCAGGGGGACCTAATGAAAAGTTTTAGCTATTGTGGAAATATGTATAAAATCCAGGGACATAGCAAGTAACCAGGATCTTTCAGCTTGAGAACTAGCCTGAACTGAACTCGCCATCCCTGGATGTGCAACTAGAAGTGGAAGAGACTATTCTTGACAAGAACGCTGAGTGACTTATTTTTATAGTGTACTCCTTTCTTGTCTGATCCTGGAGATTCTCTAATAGCACAGACTGATTTTAATTTATTCCCCAAAGATTTTGAAGATCTGAGGAACTATTCCATTTTTTCTGATGACAGCTCATAATTCATTTTTAAAATAATAACTGAAGTAGTATTCAGAAAAAAAGCAAGCATCTCTTTCATATTACATTGTAAAACCATGCTTACTAGTACTAAACAGAAGAGCAGGTCTGACAATATTTATTGAAAATGTATTTTATGAATTTGACAATATTGTCAGTTGTTTGATTCTTTTCATTTTCATCCACTATGTAGAGCTACAAATAAATATTAATTTTATAAAATTAATTCAAATAAATAATTACCTTTTTCCTCACTATTCACCCACCTGGGCTATTCAGGTTTTCAGTTTCATCTGCATACAAGTTGCCTATGAAGCCAATTACATTTATTACTGTTGATTTCCATAATTCGGCCCTATTAGGTATGGTCCATCTTTTCAAAAATATGACCCTGATTTGTGTTCACAACATAGGAAATTGCACACTCAGTATCAAGGAGAAGAGAATTTTAAAGTTTTTCATCAGTTGGAAGTTGTTACACTGTCTGGAGTGGCTCAGGGCAGACTGTCAAAAAGCATGGCAGACACCCCAAGGTGGTTGTATGTTCTATAATTAGATTTCACCAACGCAATAACAAATGCAAACTCTTGGATCACTGTAACAGCATGGAGTCACAGACAGTCCCCTTGGGCTCTCCAGTCTATCTTATCAGCCAGACAAGCTGGACTTAGTGATAAATGGTTACTTATATCAAAAATCACAAAATATTCAGATTGCTCACAGTCCCGAGAGACCAGTCCCTTATTCCAGATCAGTTTGTACCCTAGATCTTACACCAAAAACAACTCTGGTAGCCAGTCCTATGGTAAACTAAGGATTTATTACGTAGGAAAAAAGAAAAAAGAGAGTTATTTACAAGTTAGAACAGGCAACATATATACACCAATGAGTTCAGTCTATGGTTCCAAAAGATGACAGATGTAACTATCTGTCAGTACTGACTGTCTTTTTAGAGCTAACCCAGGTTGACTGTGAGTATCTCTACTTTTTTGCTGCTGAGCTCCAGCCCTTCGAAGAGTCCAAACAGCAAAGAGATTAAAAATATTCATGTCAGCTATCTTTATTTCCTTCTTCTACAGTTTAAGCTGCTGGGATCTGCTTCCGCACATATAGCATCTTCATGTTGCACATGAACCAGCCTTTTTGTGTTGTGCTGTTCCACAGTGGCCCATTTAGTCTTGGTAGTTCTTCTGGATGGGTGGGGGAACCCCTGTTCCTGCTTAGGTTCACAAGTTCAGAGCAAGCATTTTTACAATGATAAATAAGGCCAAACTTGAATTGCGGGATGATCTTCACATAGTTGCAGCTGAGTGGTGGACAAGACATGGAAAATTGCAGAAAAGTAATAATGGGTCTTTATTAATTGCAGTAATTTGGAAAAGCCACAGTAGACCTATTTGTTTAAGAAAAAAATTCTGGAATGATATAAACACTCAACTATTATGTTATGCCAGCAAATTTTTTTTGATAACCAGACATTTTGCTGCAACTATATTACATTAATGAACAACAACAACAACAAAAGTGACTGGAATAATATAAAATTCAGAAGACTAAAAGTCTTAACACGGCTGCTGAAGAAACTGAGTCAAGTCACTTTTACATTGTACAGGCACTGAATGTTAGTACAGTAAACTCCACTACAGTGGTCTCCTTCATGCCCTGTCTTTGCTTTGTGAAGACTTGTCTATACCAAGATACTGCACACTTGGCATCCACAGAATTAGGCAAGATTGATAGCGATTGCTTTGCTGTCTCTGCTAACTCTGGAAAATGCTGTAGAACTGCAGGTGAATTGCAAAACTCTCCAAGATCATTTAATTCACATTCACTTGCAAAACATTTGAATGGGGCAAGCTGTGCTTTAGCTTTAGGGCCAAACATAGGGCTTGCCTCCAGGGAGAGTGCCTGCTCCAATAACATATTCACTTGTTTCACATCAAATACCTGAACTACTTTCATAAATGACTATCCGGGCTGTGTGACCATTGGTCCTCGTCGAGCTGGTCTGGCAACACTCTCCTCAGTGTTGCAGTTGTATTCCTTCAGTTTGTCTGCCATTTTCTTGAACACTCCTCTCTGCATTCCACTCTGCATATTTGCTGTGCTTGCATTGGAGTCTGCCCAGTGTGTCAAATCCATTACAGTGTTGTATGATTGATGGATAGAAACAGAACACATCTTAAAAGATTTAATGGTTTTCATCAATGATTTGGCATTCCGAGCGCTGAACTCTATGTCAAGTGGCAAGTTCATGTCATTTAAAAAGCGAGATCAGTCTATGCATTACTTGAGATTAGGTGAAATCTTCATTTCACTTTCAATGAATTTGCTGCAGTCACTTACATGCTCAGCATGGTAAAGAACTGCTTCAGACCACAAAGTCCATCATGTCACCATTGGTTCTGGACATAGAGGCACTTGGTCAGGATTAAGCTGTTTTTTTTTTCTGCCAAGAAAGCCTTGAAATGCAGTTTGCAAGCTGGGCAGTGTTTAAACATTTTTTTCATTGCAGCAGTGAATTTATCAACTTTAGAAAAATGAACATGCCACTGATTGCTCGCCAGACTTACAATATGCACATTGCACGGTACATCGACCAAATTAGGAAGTAGCCCCTTTAGAAACTGATTATATGCTAAAGTACAGTATGTTGCATTTTCTGTCACAAACCCGGACACCTTATTAAAGTCTATATCAAAATTGGCCAGGCACTTGATGACATCTCATGACACAGTTGAACAATTTACCAGGTTAAGAACAGGACTGTCCAAAAGAAATGATTGTAGATTTTCTGAGCCACTCATTTAGGGCACAGCAACGATATGCAGTACATAATTATCTTTGTCATCTGTTGACTCATCAAACGTCAGCTTTTTTCATATGCTCTTTCAGCTCCTTTCTGTATACTTCAAATACTTTGGGCAAGTAATTTTGGTGAAGCTTCTAGCAGAAGGAAGAACTCCTGTGTTTCAAATTTGTTTCTGAATGTATTCCCTTAACACTGGGTTATCCAGTTTATCCACCGATATATTTGCACTTGAGAATACCTCAAGAAGTTCAAAATATGCCACATTTCGAGTGTCATGACTCTCAGTACTGCAATTAAATATAGATACGACAATTATCTGACATTTTACTTTTGATGTCAGATCTGTCTCTGCTTTGCGTTTGGCATTATGAAGCCGATCAGAATTTATAGGAACATCAACACTTGACTTATGTGTCTAACGTGACTAAAATGTGTCTAACGTGACATTGCAGGTTGTACAAAACAACTTTCCACCACCAGCATGCAATTGCTTGGGATACTGCTTTGCATGATCTAAAACAATGATATTTTTTCACAGTTTTTGAGACTTTATCAGGATTTGCCATTTGCTTAAACCCATAGAAGTACTGTATTGTATGTAAACAACTATTTGTCTCCTAGCAACATATAAGTATTGCGACATCGGATGCGTTCATTCAAGTTTGAATGCACATGGCAAATTGAACAAATATTGCCAAAGGTACCATAGTTAAGGAGGGAAGTTCTAATGGGGAAAGAAGTGTGTGTTGCAAACCTCAAAATGTATGCAAAATTGTGGACTGTGCAAAGTAAGCTAATTAAAATCAAAATTGTGGTGGAAGTCTAATATTGCAGGATCCGCAATTTCCACAATATTGCAAATGAATTAGGTCCTTAATGATAAAGCAAAACTTACATATTACCTTATAGCAGGGGATACAGACATTACAAGTAAGATTAGTGCATTCAGCAACCTACAAGCATTTATAGAGCCTAATCACTAAACACGTTCAATACCTAGCTTGAACAATATTAACATACAGGTGAGCTGGTCTGGTTTGCAGCTATGAATTTGTCATTACTCAGCTAACACCTATAGCCTTGGCAAGAGCTCGCACCTAGTTTACTAGAATCACAGAGGTCACAAGTATTCTCTGCATAAGTCAGAGAACAAAAATAAGTAGGTTGTGTGGTAATCTAATTAAGTACTTAAATATTTTTCCACATAGTAAGGGTACTTTGATACCATTCTGATACAAATTTTAATTAGAACATTCAAAATTGCCTATCTAGTCTCAGGGAACAGTTCTCCATGTTAAAACAATTCTGATTTATTAAAATACACTCGGGTTATAATCTGTTTCTCTAAAATTCTTATAATTGAAGGATATCTTTGATATTTTTTTAAAAAGTCATTTTTATTGTGGCATATTGGATATAGCTTGAAATTGATACGTTGGTTTTCTGCATATTTTTTTACCTTTAAATATCTAAGAAATCTGCTTGAATGTAGAAACAGCAGCAGTTTCATTCTGCAGACGGTAACAAAGGATACACATATACTGTGCTATTCCAGAGAGGTCTAGTTTTACTCTCTGTTTTCTTTAGCCATAAATAATCCTTTTAGACTGAATGAACCAGAATCTCGCAGTTGTAAATCAGCATAGCATCTTTAACATCAATCAATCTGCGCTGATTTACACCAGCTAAGGATTTGGTCCACTACACTGATTTACACCAGCTAAGGATCTGGTCCACAATGTTTTGCTTTTTGTATATGGAAGAACATAAGAATGGCCATACTGGGTCAGACCAAAGGTCCATCCAGCCCAGTATCCTGTCTGCCGACAGTGGCCAATGTCAGGTGCCCCAGAGGGAGTGAACCTAACAAGTAATGATCAAGTGATCGCTCTCCTGCCATCCATCTCCACCCTCTGACAAACAGAGGCTAGGGACAACAGTCCTTACCCATCCTGGCTAATAGCCATTAATGGACTTAACCTCCATGAATTTATCGAGTTCTCTTTTAAACCTTGTTATAGTCCTAGCCTTCACAACCTCCTCAGGCAAGGAGTTCCACAGGTTGGCTGTGCACAGTGTGAAGAAGAACTTCCTTTTATTTGTTTTAAACCTGCTGCCCATTAATTTCATTTGGTGGCCCCTAGTTCTTATATTATGGGAACAAGTAAATAACTTTTCCTTATTCACTTTCTCCACACCACTCATGATTTTATATACCTCTATCATATCCCCCCTTAGTCTCCTCTTTTCCAAGCTGAAAAGTCCTAGCCTCTTTAATCTCTCCTCATATGGGACCCGTTCCAACCCCCTAATCATTTTAGTTTCCCTTCTCTGAACCTTTTCTAATGCCAGTATATCTTTTTTGAGATGAGGAGACCACATCTGTATGCAGTATTCAAGATGTGGACATACCATGGATGTATATAAGGGCAATAAGATATTCTCTGTCTTATTCTCTATCCCTTTTTTAATGATTCCTAACATCCTGTTTGCTTTTTTGACTGCCGCTGCACACTGCGTGGACGTCTTCAGAGAACTATCCACGATGACTCCAAGATCTCTTTCCTGATTAGTTGTAGCTAAATTAGCCCCCATCATATTGTATGTACAGTTGGGGTTATTTTTTCCAATGTGCATTACTTTGCATTTATCCACATTAAATTACATTTGCCATTTTGTTGCCCAATCACTTAGTTTTTTGAGATCTTTTTGAAGTTCTTCACAGTATGCTTTGGTCTTAACTATCTTGAGCAGTTTAGTATCATCTGCAAACTTTGCCACCTCACTGTTTACCCCTTTCTCCAGATCATTTACGAATAAGTTGAATAGGATTGGTCCTAGGACTGACCCTTGGGGAACACCACTAGTTACCCCTCTCCATTCTGAAAATTTACCTACCCTTTGTTCCCTGTCTTTTAACCAGTTCTCAATCCATGAAAGGACCTTCCCTCTCATCCAATGACAACTTAATTTACGTAAGAGCCTTTGGTGAGGGACCTTGTCAAAGGCTTATTGGAAATCTAAGTACACTGTGTCCACTGGATCCCCCTTGTCCACATGTTTGTTGACCCCTTCAGAGAACTTTAATAGATTAGTAAGACATGATTTCCCTTTACAGAAACCATGTTGACTTTTACCCAACAATTTATGTTCTTCTATGTGTATGACAATTTTATTCTTTACTATTGTTTCAACTAATTTGCCCGGTGCTGACATTAGACTTACCGGTCTGTAATTGCCGGGATCACCTCTAGAACCCTTTTTAAATATTGGCGTTACATCAGCTGTCTTTCAGTCATTGGGTACAGAAGCTGATTTAAAGGACAGGTTACAAACCATAGTTAATAGTTCTGCAATTTCACATTTGAGTTCTTTCAGAACTCTTGGATGAATGCCATCTGGTCCCAGTGACTTGTTACTGTTAAGTTTATCAATTAATTCCAAAACCTCCTCTAATGACACTTCAATCTGTGACAATTCCTCAGATTTGTCACCTACAAAGTACAGCTCAGGTTTGGGAATCTCCCTAACATCCTCAGCCATGAAAACTGAAGCAAAGAATTCATTTAGTTTCTCCACAATGACTTTATTGTCTTTAAGTGCTCCTTTTGTATCTCGATCGTCCACAACATGCATTATTACATTACAAAGTTTAAAAAAATCAGCCATTAAACCCAAAATCTAATACTAACTCCAGAACAAATTGAGAGTAAATTAGAAACAGTATAAATCAACACAGAACAGCTAAATGGCATCTAACAAACACAAGGTCAACTCCTGGCACTAGTCCACTCAGTCATGAGGAATCAGCTGGAGTTCTACTACCTAGGAATGCTCTTCAGCTATGGAACATTACTTGGACTTTGAGATGATCACCATCCACCATCCCCAGTGGGATGTCCATGGAAGCATTGTCTACCTTGATGTCATCTGTTAGAATCTTGGATGCCGTGTGTCTCAGATTCAGCTACTACTACCTTTTGCACATGTAAAGTTAGCTGTTCTTTCATGGTGCACATCAACACATACACGCATGTATCTGAGAAGACTGGCCAGTATTTTTCAAAGTGACACTATTTTAAGTGTCTTTTTTTTTATTTGGTACCCAATTTGAGATAACTTGAAAAGCCTGATCATCAGAAAGTACAGAGCACCTAGCTTTTGAGGATCAGACCCTTTAAGGTGTTAGCAGACTGGGTATCCGAGATTCCTAGTCATTTTCAAAAATCCTGAGACTGCTACACCAAGTGGGCTTATAGTGATATTTGTAAAATGGTTTTGCTATTTTAAAAATGTAAATGTCTAAACAGACTCTCCCCAGTAAGTATAAAATAGCAATAAGGGGTACATTTTTAAACATTCAGGATAATTAACTATTGCAATGCTTTCCCAAGGGTCATGGTGGATTCTCCAACACTGGCAATTTTTAAATCAAGAATTGATATTTTCATAAAAAAGATATGCTGCAGTTCAAACAGAAATTATTTTGGGGAACTTTTATGGCCTGTGTTATACAGGAGGTCGGACTATGTTATCACTGTGGTCCATTTCTGGCCTTAGGATCTATGAATCTATATTTTCATGATTTATAAATAACTTCAAAAGACATATTGATATCAAAAATACAACTGCCCCCTCCCAAACCTACAGGTCCAAATTCTGTTTTCACTAACACTGTTGAAAATAAAAGATGACTCCATTGAGATCAATACAGTCGGGGATTTATATGTGTGGAAGTGAGAGCAGAGTGGGTTCTGTGATGGGGCTAGTCTTACCTAGTGGTTGGGTCCCTCAGTTTCTCCCCAACCTCTAGCATCCCGTGGTGATGATCACTCTGGCACGGTGGAGGTCTCTCTTCCAGTAGATAGTAACTCAGCCCTCCAACCACGTCACCATTGTAGTCCACTCTTTTCTAGGGTAACAGTGACAAACAAAGAATAGAAGTCCAACATCCCACAAAAGGAATTTCTGGCCCAGCTCCAGGCCCCCAAAGACCTCCCACACTTTATCCCCCTTATCTCAAGGAGGGGGTGGGGGGGCAGGAGTTATGCCTCCCTCACAGTTAGCTGATAGGGGAGCTCAGGCTCCCCCTCTCTATTGGGCTCTGACCATGAGCCCTATGGATGGCTGCAATATCAGGCACCCCAGAGTGCCCCAAGACTACCTCCCTAGGCCATTTCCTATCACTTATTTTCCCATGGTCACAGTCTCACAAATAATCCAAGAAAAAATAGAGAAAAGGGTTCCTTAATCCTTAAGGACAAGCATGTCCCTCCTTCAAGGCCTGGGGTAGCTGCTGTTTGCCGAGCCCCTTCCCTGTAGCAAGGATTCTGCCTTACTCAGGATCTCTTGGGATAGGTCCACCACCCTATTCTATCTGGTGTCCCCCCCTTTCTGTGCTGCTTGGCTCTCTTTTAAACTTGTCCTCCTGCTGGAGCAGGCTCTTCCAGTGTGGTGGGACCACTTGGTCCCAGAACTGCTCCTTAACTCCTTCTATCCTAGTGTGGGTTTATATATCCCATCACAGGGCCCTGGAAGTATAAAGAATTCTGTGGGTGTTATTTAGAACATAAGAACGGCCATACTGGGTCAGACCAAAAGTCTAGCTAGCCCAGTATCCGGTCTTCCGACAATGGCCAATGCCAGGTGCCCCAGAGAGAATGAACAGAACAGGTAATCACCAAGTGATCCATCCCCTGTCATCCATTCCCAGGTTCTGGCAAACAGAGGCTAGGGACACCATCCCCATCCATTCTGGCTAATAGCCATTGCTGGACCTATCCTCCATGAACTTATCCAGTTCTTTTTTGAACCCTGTTTAATATAATATATGGAGATATACCTAGCTCATAGAACTGGAAGGGACCCTGAAAAGTCATTGAGTCCAGCCCCCTGCTTTCACTAGTAGGACCAAGTACTGATTTTGCCCCAGATCCCTAAGTGGCCCCCTCAAGAATTGAATTTATAACCCTGGGTTTAGCAGGTCAATGCTCAAACCACTGAGCTATCCCTCCCCCCAGCTCAGATTTAATTATTTAGCCAATGAAAGGTCTTAAATGCAGCATTTCTCACTATACTGCTCTAGTTTTTGTCATCCTCATAGCTTAAGCCAGTATTTCAGTAAAAGTTATGGAGCCAAAGAGCCTTTCAGTATGAGAAGAACTAAATCCCATCATTAAAATCTGAACCCACAAAGACTTTTCATGTTTTATTAATAGATTTTTTTTTAAAGTGTGAACTTTCACTATCATGCTAATAATAAGATATACACACTTAATGATAGCTTGAGGGGTAGATGGGGCTAGCTGGCACTTTATCTCTACAATTATCAAAGAAAATTGCAAGTGTATATATTTGATTGTATCCCTTTTCCCCCACTCTTGGTATGTCACTTGCCCTGATTCTGCACACAATTAAGCTTGTGCTTTAAAACTTTCCTCATGTGAAAAATTCCATTGACTTCTATTAAACTAGCCATGTAAGTAAAGTTACACTCTAGATTAAGTATTGGCAGGGCCTATGAAGGCAAGTGACAAGGCAGGGACCCTGTTGTCATATAAGCACCTGGCACAATGGGGCCACAACACCGATCAGGGCCTCTGGGTGTCATATTAACATAAATACTAAATAATAACAATGACAAAGCTATTAAGCTATGATACAGTGTGATAAATTATGTAGTTATATATACCTTCCAAACGATAAGAATACCATCAGAAAAGCTAGTGGAAATGGACAATATACAGGAACAATATGTTGCTTTTAATATAATAATCATAGTGGGGAGTTCCAGGACAGGATTTGTTTTTTTAGGTTTTTTTTTAATTGTGATTGAAATAAAATAAGCAGATGCTGAGCACTGCTAGAGTTAGATATTTTTTAATTTGTGTTTAGAAGCACTTCTGATATTTAAACTGTGGGTTTGCAGAGAGGGGATTCCACAGCAAATGTCTCATCATTTGAATCTCTGTTCCTTGAAGGCAAAACTAATTAAAAAAAAAAAAGCTTTGTGGACTGAAGGTTGGTAAACAAGGGGCAGCAGAGGATTATTGTTAGTCACGACTTCCCCTGGTGGCTTTTATTTTGTTCATTGTGAAATGACTGAACACCAACTTTCAGGAAGCATTATTCATTTTGTTACATACATGCAACATTTAACTTGAACTGCCCATGTTCATGGCTGGGCAGCAAGGTTCATACAGTCCTTGTAAATCATCTCACTTGTCTATTATTGCCCTTATGGGTAAATTAAATGTTCAGTGGTAGAGAGCAGCAACTAAAAGAGGGAAAAAGCCAAGGGCAAGGAGGAAGACGGGGGGGTGGGGGGAGGGAGGAGTACCACTATAGAAAACATGGAAAAGAACTTTCAAGCAAAATGTCATCAAGAGTTCAGTTGCTACATACAAAAATAAAAAAACTGAATACAGTGTGTGATCAGAATTTAACACAAAGGAAGGCATTTCCACAACAAAGAGTTCATCTCAGTACACCTTGCCAGCATACTGGACCTTATACTGGATTTTTTACTCTTTTGGAGATATGGGGATAAATCATACTAATGGATACCCTAAAGAATTTCCCCAGGAAGTGAAAGTCTCTTTCTTCCAATCACTGTAGTATTGTTATAAAAGATGGAAAAGGCCTATTAGGTTGGCTTATATGTTTCACTGCAAATGTAAGATTGCTCCTTGCTGTTTATTATTTTGTGCTTAAGTTTTAAATGACTAAAGTAATGGCACTGACAGAAGGGATTCACCCTACCTAGAGAGGGCAGGCAATGTTTCCACCAGGGCCTTCGCTTCAAAATACTCCAGAAGAGAGCAGCTCTGAGTTCTTTGAGGAGATCTTTGGCTGGAGGACCCTGACCAGTAGACACACTCTGACTCTGGCTAATGCTGTCCACTTTTGAGACCTCAATAGCCTTCCCGTTGTTCCTTCTGTGGACTGAGAGGTTTTGTTTGCTTTCCACTGCCAGAAACTCCCCTGAGCAGATTTCCTCAGATAATGAATTCTGTGCTCTGGTTTATGTCAGTAGCACCCAGTGTTAACCAAGTGTGAATG
>NW_020664417.1:57609728-57625250 GCF_002925995.2 Terrapene triunguis | reverse complement strand
CACTTAGTTAGTTTGGTTTAACCCTTTAATCCCCTAATAACAACCAGTGCCGCATCATCACTAACCCATTACTTTACTGTAAAACTTTCACTGGAAGCCAATATGTGGAATCTATTAGTACAACTTCCTCATTAATCTGCTCCTTGGTAAGCCTCTGAGTGAAGGTAGGTGTCTTAGAGCATCCGCCTTCCTTTACTTTTCACAAACTCAGTACAGCAACCATGTTCAAAAACTCTTACATGTATAGTTTCCTCAAAATCTTAAAGCAACAGCACATCAATTGAAAACTTGAGTAAGCTCATCTTATTAAATAATAAGATCACAGAGCTGAAATCTGTTTAGATAAACATATTTGTGCCATCTCAATACTCTAAGAGTGAACATATTCCTAATCCAACTATGAATAACTTCATTATATGGAAATGAAATTTAAAGAGAAAACCTTTAGGATGAGCAAACTGTTTCATTCAGTGATCAAAAATGATTCCTCAGAGGAAAAGATTCATGTTGTTCTTAATACACTACATCACTTTAATTCCATTAAAAAAATAATAAAGAACCTATGTTAAAGTGCACCACTAGCAGTTACTCTGTACAGCTGTTCATGCACACTGCCTAATCACTGTGTTGAAATCAATCAATTATATACGTGAAATTCAAGTAGTGCTTGACACAAATAGTTTTCTGATTAGTTAAACAAACAAGGTAAAGCTGAATGTAGCTTCTTGTTATAAGCCTGAATTTCAATCCTCAAAAAAACTTCCCCCCAAAACAATCAATCCCCCTTAGATGTGACATAAGCAGGGTAAATTTTCCTGGAAAGTTAAAAAAAAAAATTAGAAAGGGTGTTTTAAAGCTACAGGGACAGCTCCTCAACTGGAGGAAGTAAGCATAGTTTCATTGAATTCAGTGGAACTTTGCCAATTTATAGTATCAGCTGAGGATCTGACGTTGCAATAGATATAGCTGCTCAGTGCTCAGGTACACCAAACCTCTGAAGGTACTCAGAAGCACACTAGATGTACCACAACTCAAGCTATGCCTACACTATGAGGTAGGGGTGTGATTCCCCTGCTCATCAAGCTAGCATGAGCGTAGCCACAATAACAATGGCAGTGGCAGAACAGGCATGGCTATTGTATTCATGTGAGCTCGATGAGAGCTAGCATGACTATGTGTACACGAGCAGGGGAATCACACCCTTAGCTCAAATCGCAGAGGTAAGCACTGAAGGTGCTAGGCCTTATGGGGTACATCAACACTGCAAAAAAAAAAAAACAGTTCTCAGAGCCTGGGTCAACTGACTCAGGCTCATGCTATGAGCTCAAAGTAGCAGTGTAGATGTTCCTGCTTAGGCTGAAGCACAGGCTCTGAGACCCACCCCTCTTGCCAGGTTTCAAAGTCCAGGCTCCAGCCTAAGCAGGAAGGTCTACACTGCTATTTTGAGTCCCACAGCATGAGCCAAAGTCAGTTGACCAAGGCTCTGAGCCTCACTGCTTCAGGGTGGGGGCAGGGGTTGGCATTGTAAATTTACACATAGGTACAAGCCCTGGTGAGACCCAAGAAGCACTCAGACAGCATGGCTAAAGTGCGGGGCTATTTTACTAGGGCTGGCAGAAAAATGAAAAGTTGCAAATACCCCAGATAAAGTGACCTAAGCAGTGATGTTTCAAGGTGCAACATAGTGATTCCTAACTTGGCCCCGGGAGCAGCTGAATAGAGATTAGGGCTCATCAAGACTTGTACCTGTGTTGCCCTTTCCAGTCCATTCTACTTGTAAAGGCAAGTAGGTAAGTTGCAGGTTACCTAGCAAAGATCAATACATGGTATGTCTTAGTGGGTGCCCCTCTGCATTATCCCCCTATCGCTGTGGCAGTACGTCCTGCACAGCTCCTGATAGCAGGTTGCTCCAGCCACCGTGCCAGCTAAGCTAAAAATCTTACCATGGTTCCTGACTGTACATGATTGTCCTTTATGAGGATAGTTGTCCCTTCTCCTGGGGAAACTCCCAATCAGAGCACACTGCCCATTTCTAATCCCCAGTGTCCAGGGCACTTTGCCTACAACAGTGTTCTTCGGGCTCCTGTCCCTTTAAGAGCCTGAGTTAGCCATAGCCATAAGCTGTTCTCTTGCAATCCCCATTGCAAGCCCTGAAGTAGGGATTGTGTCTGGGGGTGGGAGGGGCAAGTCAAAGACAGGGCCAGGGCCACAGCACATAGTAAGATAAAGATTTCCATAGGGCAGCCCAAGGACACTGTCATAAGTTAGACAACCACTGAGGGCTGTTTAAATTCTACACTTGGAGACCACTTTGGCCCCCAGAACAGGCAGGTATTAAAGTGACTTAAAGCCACCTCAGACCCCCTTCCCCTGGGCTATGAGTTCTGTGCTGTGTCTCTTAAAGCTAAGCATAACTTTAAATGTTGAGCTATCCCTCTCTTAAGAGGACAGAGTCAAACTGCCCAGGTTATCTACACTAACTATATAAAGTATCACATATTTCTTCATAGTTAGTAGATTTAATATCCACTATTACCTGGGTCACAGAGAGCTCTCAGAATGTTTCAGAGATGATTTTATTTATAGCATAAATAAATCTAGCAACATTTTTACAGTGCATATGTAAAATTAACACACTTTGACAGCCAAGGTCACTTATACAGTGACTAGATAACTAGGCGGGGGTTGGACTGGATGATCTCCTGAGGTCCCTTCCAACCCTGATATTCTATGATTCTATGGGCAGAAAGTCTATGAGCCCTTTGAACAGAGGGGTGCTGCAAACAAGAGACATAACTAGGGGCTAACCTTTAAATCTACTGTGCTAATAGGTAAGGGTTAGGTTGTTGGCCCCTAATGTAGTCAGGTCAAGATCAAGAAAATGCTGCTGTACTTCTGAATGTCCTATAATAAATACTATGGAAGCAATGTTTGCATAAGTTTAAGTTTGAAAATTAGCCCGTTTGGTATGTCCCTTTAACCTCTGGAAAAGTACCACACATGAATGATGCTCCTCCCAAGTACCAGATTTAAAAACAAAAACAAACAAAAAAACCTAGCATAGGATTTATTTTACAATTAAAAAATGATAGGATATATACATCCACATCTATGACCTAGGAATATGAACTGTGCAATTGCATTCTTAAAATGTTTATTGTACAAAATGTAATTTTATTTACATAAAATAGAAATATACCCAGGCAGATGTAGGTGTTAAAAACTACTGATGTGTATTACAAATAAAAAAATAGAAGTAAGCATTTGAATAAAGTAGGAAAAGAACATGAATACGATAATTTTGAATGCTCTTTCACCATAGCTGCAGTAATAGAAGTTTTCTTATTCACATTCTTGAGTGTAATGAGATTTCAATATTGCCCTCCATATATTTTTTAATATACAGCCTCTCTCTCTGTTTATTTGACATTTACTTGGTTTTCTCAATATGACTTTCCAGTTGTGAAAGAGAGTTGCAAATTTTCAGGGTAATAAGTCTCTTAAAGATTTTAGAATTACTGATAGAAAATTTGGAAATTAGAAAAATTACCTAGTTCCACCTTGCATGTAGCTGTGACACTCTAATTAATTTTCCCAGACCTGAAGAAGAGCTCTGTACAGCTCAAAAGCTTGTTTTTCTTTCACCAACCGAAGTTGGTCCAATAAAAGATATTACCTCACCCACCTTGTCTCTCTTAGGAAATTTGAAATTAGACCTGATTCTCCATTGCACAGCATTTTGTGAAGTCATTTACACTGGTGCAAACTGCATGTAAAAGACACTTCCATCCTTATTTGGTAGCATTGTACACCGACTTGCAATAGTGTGAATGACTACATGGAGTGCAATGGAGAATCAGGTCCATTATCTTTGATACATTGATCTCAGACTATTAGATGTATCTATGTCTTTTTTTCCCCCCGCCACTCCCTCGCCCACCCTCAGGTTAGTTTTACAGTCTGCTTTTTTAGGACACCTTTCTGGGTAGTCATTCTTGATACTGCCTACTTTTTCTCAGATAGTTACAATAAAAACTCATGTTATCTACGTGAAAATTAATGGCATTTTAGAAGTTTCTGCATATATGTTCATTCGGAGTTGGTGGCACCTCACGAATCTATGCATATTAATGCAAATATGATAGGTATTAAACCAGTTGACCTCTAGCAGAACAAAATATACACAGAATAGAATGCCTTTGTTTGGAGACCTGAAAGGTACTGAATTTTCTTTCACTCTCTTCACGGCAATTCTTCCTCCAAAGAGATCCCCACTCTAAGCCTCACTCTGTTGTAACAGCTCACTCTAAAAAAGGATGCACCCTGGAATAAATGCACTTGGGACAGCCATGCTCCTTTGTGACCACTGGTCTTCAGAGAAATGAGAGACGGAAAATACTTGTTAAGTCATGGAGTCCCCCACCTTGCCAGTGCAGGCCTCTGCCATTATAATTTCTAGTGCTTTATCCAATATAGATTCAAATGTCTCATGCAAAGCTATGAGACACAAGGAAACTACTTCATAATTTAGACTCTGCTCTTGCAAAGAGAACTACATGGGTGGACACTGTGCCCATTCAGTTCCCTGTGCAGGACTGGGGCCTTAATTGACTCTCAGGAAACATCTTGATTCTGTGCCTTCATTATTCCTTCACTTAACTTTCAATCCCCTACCCATGTTGTGCCTCTTGGTACTAGTTTAAGTATTTCCTGTTCTTTCTTGTTGCTTACATTTTTTAAATATGATTTACAGTCTTCCCTACCCCAAGACACAATCAATATTTAGCTGTGCAAGGCATATGATAGCTTTTCCTCCTTTCATCTTCCCAGGTAAGGGAAATTCTTCAGCCTCCCTCTAATTTTTGTTGCTTTCCTCTGAATTCTCTCCAGTTTGCCTGCATCTGTCTTGTAATAAATGGCTTAGCACATTCACTCATCGCATGTTCAGGGTTAATGATACCAGAAAAGCTCAAGATGGCATTAGGCTCAAATTGTGCAGTTTTCACAGCTTCAATAAGTCTATGGCTTGTATAGGATCTTCAGGATTAAATTCATATTAAGTATGCTTAATCATTAAACCAGTTTCCATTGACTTCTTATGGAGACACGCTTGCTGACAACTCACATTAACTTCAGTCTGGATGGACTACAGGACTAAATTTTCAAAAGTGCACAGTTGCATTCAGAGTGATGATTATGACTGTGGTAGCACAAAAAGGTGTCAGTCAGGTTTGGGCCCCACAGTGCTAGGCATTGTACAACACATATTGTATTCAGACATGGTCCCTGTGCTGACATGCATATAATTAGAGGTGTGTGAATAACTGATCTTTCAGTTTGCTGGCATTTAAAAAAAATGTTTTTATTTTGGGTCAAACTGAAAATAAAATTTAAAGCAGGTGTTGGCAAATGGAAGAGTTGAAAAAAATTCAGTTTGGGTTGAAGTGTTTCATTTTGGTTTTGAGCTTTTGTTATATTTTAAATTTTTGGAAAACAAAAAATGAGAGAAATTTCAAACCAAAAATATTTAGAATTTAAAAATTAGAACATTTTGAATCAAAAATGTCAAAACAAAGTGTTTCAACTTAAAAATAAATAGGTTGGAGGCAATGTTTGTTTGTTTCTGACCAAAACAAATTCAACAAAATTGACATGAATTCACTAAATGTTTTGGTGTCACCAAATATGCATTTTTTGCTGAAAAACTTCAGCCAGTTCTATTTACAGTGACGTGCACAGAGACTATATTGTTCATGTGCCTTAATGTTATCAAACATATTTTTTAAATGCGCAAAATGCATAATAGTGAGGTATTGTCCCCACTTGAGTGTGTGGCTGTAGATGTAATAGACAACTGCAAAAGTAAGTGTGCCAAGTACCATACAATTGTCAGACGCATCCTTATGCCCATCCAAATTTGCAGCTATCCCACTCACAACAGAAGGGGTCAAAAAGCCGGGGAGGATAAAGAGCTCAGGCCCAGAGCACTAATGGGAGGAGAGACCACTCCATTAGCCTACTGATGAACCAGAGATCCTCATGCATACATGTGGTAACCAGGGAATACCACCTCCTGAGAATGGACTGAAGGAGGGAATGGAGAAAGGCAAACACCAAAGAGAGTTCAATAGGTGGAGGTGACAATGTATTTTGAGTCCCTTGTGAAGATTAGTGCTTTCCTTTTTTTATTTTAAATGTTTATATTTTCCCTAAAGACAGGGTTGTATAATTGAAAATACTGAAAGTACCTCAGTATTGCCAACCCCAAATGTTAAAAAATCATGAGTAAAACCCCTATTCCCAAGAACAGTCATGACACTGGATTAAAAATCATGAGATTAAAAAATTAATAAACATTGAGTTCTTTTTATTTGCCTTGTGGTGTCTGAGCCTTTAGGGCTCACATTTTCAAGCTTCTCCTCCTGGCCATCGGTGCTATAAACATACTTTTCTTTCAAAAAAAAAAAATGGAGATTCTCACATAATCTAATGACTTCAGGAGCTGGAGCTTTAAGCAACACACCAAATATCATGAGCATATTGGAAAAATATCATGAGATTTGGCAACACCGATACTAGCAGCAGAACTGTGTACCCAGTTTATAGCTACTGTAATGGGAGTGGCACTGAAAAGTTAACTCTGCATTTTATTCTTGCTTTTACCTTACATAACTTTATTTGTTCAGCTGTTTGGAGTTTTCAGCCACAGAGATTTAACATTTCAAATAATAATGAAATTCTGTAGCTACATATTAATTTATATATGAAAAAATTGAATTTGTCACACTGCCAATCTGTGTGTCTCAAAGTTGAATGAGAAGGGTAACATGTTTGGTTTAAATAATATGAGTAACATGGAAAGCAGTTCTGGAATATTATTGTTATTAAGTGGTTTTATAGAAGCCTAGGATGTTCATTAGGAGAAATACATAACTTCCTTCATCCATTGTTCCCCAATTCCCCTTCCCATCCATTTGTAATTAGAGACTGCAATTATACACCTCAACCTCCCCTAATCCATCACTTCCCTCCACAGATCACAGTTAGCTCCTCTTCCATGTTTTATCCAATATACAGCCAGATTCTCTTCCACCGCCCGCTACCCCAGGCTTCTGATATGCCCTTCCCATCACTCCATTAGGAGTGCAGACATGGAGTAATGGGAAAGAAGTACAATGATGTATATTTTCTCTTCATGTTTCCCTCCTTCACTTTCTTCCGTCTCCCACATCCATTCTTTTTTTATATATAAGAGAAGAGCAGAGTCCTGCTTAGGAGAGTAGGGAAGAGTCATATTATCCAGGAACAGTGCAGACACTCCAATCCCACTGATGCATATGGCATGTGTGTTGGTGGATGGGTGGGGACTTTCACCATTAGAAAGGTGCATCCTGCTCCCCCTGCTGTGCCCAGATCACTTCACAGGCCAGTGCATGTTGACGGTCCAATGACCAGCTTGCCTAGTGGTGAGATCATATCCTTACAGTTTTTGGCTGCCTGGTTGTTCCAGAGTTGGCCCCAGCTTCAGCCTCAGCTTCAGCATGTTCCAATTGCTCCATTCTTCACTTAGAGCTGCATTCTGCCTTCAGCTGTTCATTAGCTGCTCTCAAAAAGCTGATGGGAATCATGTTGCAACTGCATTCAAAGTATGTTTTGTCCTGGGTCACTTCCTACCAGTCTGGAGCTCCTCAGTTTGGGGCATGGTCTGAGGCTTAGCAGTCTTACTGTCCTGTTCAGTTAATCTCTCTTAGAGGTTTCAACTCCTAATGGGGGCGGGGGGAAGGGAATCCAAGTGTCTGTTGCTACAGCAGCCTCGCAAAACTGTTACCACTCTTGGCACAGCTCTCAGCATCAGCCTTGCTTCCTGGTGACACATACAGCTCATTCCCCTTTTCCCCTTCCTGGGGCTACCTCTGTCCCGTAAACTGTTCCTCCACTGGAAACATGCCATGCACACGTTGAAGGACAGGGCCTCCCTAGCCCAGTTTTGCTGTACTCCCAGCCCAGGTTCAGTGTAGGGCCTGTAGATTCCATCAGAGGCAGCATGGCTCAATTTCCCCCCAAACCTTTCTGGGGTGTTGGCAGGGTCGGCTCCAGGCACCAGCCTGGCAAGCAGGTGCTTGAGGCGGCCACTCCGGAGAGGGGCGGCACATCCAGCTATTCGGCGGCAATTAGGTGGACGGTCCCTCACTCCCGCTTGGCGCGAAGGACCTCCCGCTGAATTGCCGCCGCAGATCGCGATCGCGGCTTTTTTTTTTTTTTTTTTGGCTGCTTGGGTGGCCAAAACCCTGGAGCTGGCCCTGGGTGTTGGACACCCTTTGAGTGCAGGGTCTGTGAGGCCTGTGAGCCACATAGTTTGGTGGGATGATGCTCCTTGTCCTTGCATCTCCTTTCCAAACATTCCCTGAACATCCACAGAAGCCAGGCTCTAAACATTATTTCTTTCTTTCTGCTCTCTCTTGCACATCTTTCTTTCCTACTTCACCTGGACTGTCTGTTATTTTTTCTCTTACAACATCCCCCCTCCTTCCAATTTTCCATTCCCTTGATGACTCCTATCCCTTTTTCTCTTACCCTTCTCTCCTAGCTTTTTCATTCTTTTCCCTCCATCTCTGACCTTTCCCTTCCACTGTATCCATCTTGCTTTCCCCTAACGTCTCCTAATTCAAATTCTTTTCTTCTCCTTTCCTCCCTCTCCACCAACCAGTCATCTTGGAACATGTGCATTCACAACTCGTTGGTCAATTGGTCTGCAGGATTTTCCACTTCCAATTTCCCTAGCTTCTTTACAAGAAATAAGCTGTAACACTTACAGCATGGTTGGGTCGCAATAAATTCTAACCTATAACTCTTATTTTGAAAGACTCATGCATAGATTGACTGAGGATGTTAGTATAGTATTATGCCTACATATGTGGGTCTGTGTGGAGGGTGAGTGTGCAGCAAACTAACATACACCTCTACTCCAATATAACGCAACACGATATAACACGAATTCAGATATAACGCGGTAAAGCAGCGCTCCGGGGGGGGGACGGGGCTGCGCACTCCGGTGTATCAAAGCAAGTTCGATATAACGCGGTTTCACCTATAATACGGTAAGATTTTTTGGCTCCCGAGGACAGCATTATATCAAGGTAGAGGTGTATCTCCAGAAAGTATTATGCCTACATATGTGTGTCTGTGTGGAGGGTGAGTGTGCATATATGAGATCATATTCATACTGAGGACCAACAATCCAATGTTTTGCTCCAAATTGATACAGTTGCAACATGATTCCCATCACCTTTAATGAGAGCAGTGTCTGAACAGCTGAAGGCACAATGAAGCCCTGAGTGAAGAAATGCTTTTATAGTCTGATTCCCTAAATATTTAAAAAACACAGAAAAATTGATTTGGTTTTAATAAGAGAAAATAGCTTTGCTTCCCTAGAAAGTGAACTCTAGTTGTGTGAAAGGGCATGAACATTAACTGGAAATGGTGACCAAATTCAGTCCTTGTGATGTACTCCATTGAAGGCAATAAAGAAGACCACTTTTTCAAAATAAATAAATAACACTAGTCCTTTAGGTTATTTTTAATGATTCATAGAGTTTAAGGCCAGAAGAGACCATTAGATCGTCTAGTCTGACCTGCATAGCACAGGGCATTAAATTTCACCCAGTTACCTCTGTACTGAGCCCAATAATTTGAGGTTTACTAAATCATACCTTCCAGAAGGGTGTCCAGTCCTGATTTGAAGATACCAAGAGATGGAGAATCTACCACTTCCCTTAGTAGTATGTTCCAGCAGTTAATCACCCTCACCGTAAAAACAATTGTGCCTTATTTCTAAGCAAAATTTGTCTGGGTTCAGCTTTCAGCCACTGATTTTTGTTACGCCTTTCTCTACTAAATTAAAGAGCCCTTTAGTACCTAGTGTTTTCTCATGGTGAAAATCCTTATACGCTGTAATCAAGCAACCTTTCACTCTTTCTTATAAACTAAACAAACTGAGCTCTTTAATTCTCTCACTTTCAGGCATTTTCTCCACCCCTGAAATCATTTTGTAGCGCTTTTCTGTACCCTCTCCAATTTTTCAGCATCCTTTTTAAAAAGTCCACACTGGGATTGTACACAGTATTCTAGTATTAATCTCACAATACTGTATTCAGAAATAAAAGTCTTGTCCCTGCTGCTACTCAGTACTTCCTGTTTATACATCCAAAGATCTCATTAGCCCTTTTGCCACAGCATTGCACTGGGAGCTCATGTTGAGTTGTGAGTTCTCTCTGACCCCGAAATCACGGTCTTCCAGGATAAAGTCCCTCATTCTTTAGGTGCAGCCCACATTTCTTGTTCCCAGTTGTATAACTTTGCATTTGGCTGTATTAAAATGCATTTTTGAATGGACCCAGGATACCCAAGTGATCCAGATCACTCTGTGTGACTGCCTTGTCCTCATCATTATTTACCACTCTGCCAATCTTTGTGTCATCTGCAAATTTTATCAACAGTGATTTTATATTTACTTCCAGATCATTGGTGAAAATGTTGAATAGGATTGATCCTCGTACTGATCCCAGGGAAGCCCTCTTGAAATACCCCCATTCAATGATGATTCTCCATTGACAACTACTTTTTCAGATCTGCCAGTTAGCCTGTTCTTCCTCTATTTAATGTGTGCTCTATTAATATTGTAGAGTGTTATTTTTCTAAGCAGAATATCTTACAGTTTTAAGTCAAATGTCTTGCAGAAGTCTAAGTATATTGCCTCTACACAGTTATCTTTATCAATCAAACAAATGAAAAAAATCATATCAAGTTTGTTTGACAAGACCTGTTTTCTATAAAACAATCTTGACGGTCATTAATTATATTCCTATCCTTTAATTATTTATTAACTGAAGCCCGTATCAGTTTTTTCATTATTTGCCCTGGGTTGGTGTCAGTTTAACTGACCTGTAATTATGTGGGTCATCCATTTTGCCCTTTTAAAATATCAGCACAACATTGACACTTTTGCAGAATTTACCTGTCATTCCAAGATTTATTAAAAATTAACATCAGCAGACCAGAGATCTCCTCAGCCAACTCTTTTAGGACTCTTGGGTGGAAGTTATCTGGGGCTACTGATTTTAAAAAAGTTCATCCCTAGTGAATGCTGTTTAGCATTAGAATGTACTTCATGATCATCTTGTGATATGGCTATATTATCCTGCTTCTTTCCAAATACAGAACAAAAATATTTATTGAATTGTGGAGAACATGTGCAGTATATATTGTAGTAGAGGTATAAGAAATGCAAACCTACCAATATAGGTTGTGTTGTCTTGTTCAGATCACTGTGTATTTGAAAGCTGGAGTTAGAAGTAAAAGGCAATCAAAAGACTGGGAAAGTTAATTGTGACCCTTTTTAAAGTAAGAATCTTTAAGCTGTGGATAGCTTTGGATCTGGAAGCAAGCCAGAAAGCATCTGTATTAATGCAATTTTCTAACTAATAAGGTAGAAGCCACTGAAACCTGGGCTGCCTATGAAACAAATACAAGGAAATATGTGGTAATTCCTCTGTTTTGCCTAAAATCAACAAAAGTATGTGTATATAAAGGAAATATTTTAAGCAATGACTGACTGCCCAGAAGGGGTAGACCTCTGTCTTTTTGTCTTTCAGATCATCAGAGAAAACGGATGCCAGCTAAATAGCATTCAATGTACCATGCATTTACTGGTACAATAGGAATTATTTTTGTGTTCTTTGTCCTGTCTTGTGGTGTTTGTCTTGTGGCCAGAATTGTTGGATTTAATATTTTCATAGGACAGTCTAGCTCAAATTTAAATAGAAGGGTTAAATCAAAAAGCAGATACTTGTTTTATTCAACTTGGAATACAAAGTGTTTGGATAAATCAGGAAAATGTGATATACTAAAGTCTAATATATTTGCTTAAGTAAGAAAAAGAAACTTCATCGGCCAGATTTTTAATTGAAAAATTGTTGTTAAAATTTGCATACCAACAGTCTTTGGAAACAAGGACATGGAAGGTTAACCCACTCCCCATATTGCCCATGGGATCCTTCTGGCTACCTCAGATTTCTAGCCAGAGGGCTGGGGAGGGAGGAAAGCTATTAGACACCTGAGGTTGTACCGAGTGAACTCCTCAAAAGTGGGTGTGCTTGTCCCGGTTTGTTGCTCCAAAGCTCTATAATAAGTTATTTTACTGGAAGAGTGTACATGGCATACATTGAATAATGAGACTACTGTACTGTATAAAGGCAATGTGTATGTGTTCATTTTTGGGAAAAGGTGTATGAGTGAAGAGTGGAAGTTTCCTTTGTAGGTTAAAAGAAGCTGAGAAAGGGAGAAGAGGAAAAAGCACAGAATGAGTTAACTGAGAGGAAAATACAGCTAGCAGGCTCATCCAAGGTCACAGCCAAAACTTGGCTGACCCCCAAGAAAAGGGGGGGGGGGCTGAATGTGCCCAAGCAACTGAGATCTGCAAAACACTGCCAGGCACTAATGAAATGTGTTAGGTTTCTTTTCTCACAGATAAAAGAAGTGCTCCCCAAAGACCCTAGCAGCCCTGCCATTCATTGAAATCGGGAGACTGAGTTTATGTAAGGTCCACCAACGAAAGGCTGCTTTGGCTCCATGCTGGAAAGGCACTTTCCGGGTCCTGTTAACCACCAACAAAGTGCCAAGGACTACCTGCCTGGACCCATGCTTCTCACTGTAAAAAGACCCCTCCACCTGGAGAGGATTCTGCAGCTGCTGATCAGCCTATTTCTCCTGCTAGCTCTGCTGTGCCTCCTGGACAACAGGGAAGGAGGAAAAGGTGAAGTGCTAGTAACCTCTCCCTTGTCCACTGACAGACCTACTGTTGCTTTGAATTTTTCTAGAAGACACAAAACCATTACAGGGTGATGTGCTAGTAACCTCTCCCCTATATGATGCTAAACCACACTGTTTCAGGAAAAGAGAAGAAGGAACACTTGCTTCATTGAAACCACAAAGTCCAGGAATTCCTGACTACAAGAGACATTAAGAACTGACCCTGGTGAAGAAACAAAGAATTATATCCTGGCAGGAAGAAACTTGTGGGACCCATTTTTGGGAACGTGGTATTGATTGGATTTTGGGGTTTATTCTACAGGCTGCGCCCTGTGTTTGGATAAGTCCCTCAGCATGTATTGCCCTCCCTAATTGGATTTTAAATGATAAGTACCAAAGGCACCTTGTTGCCATTGCCCCTGCCATTTCATTCATTACACTATTACCCCTGTAACACATCTAAATACAGACAATGACCCAGAAGTTGCTGACAGAGATGGTATTGAATATCACTGAGGCTGGGAAGGCATTGCAGTGGGATCTAGCATGTTCAGGCTTGGCCCACTGCCCTTACAGACACATCAGGCCATGGAGACATACTTGAAGACTTTCTGGGTGGAAGTGCAGACGTTTTCAGTGCTCCTTCCAAGCATATGGACCGGTTGAGGGGGTGTGGGCTCCCACATACCGAATCCTGCCGGGTCCATGGGGAGGATGCATGTGGGATTGGGTAATTCACCAAGACATCTGGGAAATTAGATCTCCTGGTATGCCCAATCGATTTTTAGTCAGTGCTCCTGGGATTACACCTGACAGGACACTTACTTTCTTAAGCTAATGACAGCTGTGTGTATGTTAATGACACCACATTACAAGACATTTGGGTCCACCTGGCAGAAGTATTAAATCAATCTGATTTCTGCCTGGCCGTTGCCCCGGAAATGCAAGGTCTGTTAAGTACTTGCCTTGCTCCTGTCTGCAAATCACCCAGCAACATTCGGGGTGTGAGACAGTGAAAGAAATGTGCTGTTTTAAGCTTACTGATAATAGTAATTGCATGCAATAGCAGATTGATATGTTGAAATGTTATGCTTGAGCTATCCGCCAGGATGTTTTTCCTCCTTGGTGGGATTATATCTAGTTATAGCCACCCTTAGAGTGGATAAAGACTCTTTTATAGTATGGGGTCTTAGTCTTGATTTTTGATGTTTTATTTTGCTGTTTCGTTTAGTGTATACCCAATCTAGTGATATTGTGTATGCTACCCTGCGAAGGTGCTTTGTCTAAACACCGCATATAAAATAAAATAGGGGGGGATGTAGGAATGTGTTGTTCCCAAATCGTATGCCCACGAGAACGGCAAACTGTTCCCTTGGCAATGAGGCAGGAGTGACCTTGTCCTAGTGTATATGTTTGGAAAACTTACTGGCAACCTGACATCACCCTTGCAGCTGGTGTTCACGCGCTCAAGAGATGGGTTTGCTATCTTGTGTAATTGTACACCGCATGTTTTCTTCATGCACAAAAATGTAACCACTAAGAAGAGTTGTAAACAAAGTAAGGAGAAGAATAAAAACCCCAGGAAAGGTTTTTTCCTGGGAGGCTTTTGGCTTGAGGCTTTAGAAGCTAGTACCACAGACCTGGCGTTCTGTTTCCTTTCCTGCGTCGTCACCACGTTCCTGAATCACAATTCTGTATTCAGTGCTGTAAACAATGTGGCCTGCCTGAGTAAAACGGAGAGCAGTTTAAAATGTTAACATCTATATTTGAAGCTGTCCATGGGGACTGAGATATCTAACTCTCATTAGTATGTATGGCTTATGTCCCTCTGCATTGCTTTAAAACTTTATGGGTTAGTGTCTAATGTAATCAGAATACTTTCATTCCATTGCCAGGAAAAATCAGAGAAATATAAAAAAGTAAAAAAAAATCATATCATAAGTGATAAATAAAATAACATAGAGTAATTCCACTCAGTGATTGAACTACAATAGGTGCAATGTTTCTGTTTTGCACGCAGCCCTTTCAATGCAGTACTCTACAATTTTTGTACTAAGGAAGACACAATGTTTACAGTTTACCCTAAAGAGACTAAGTGGCTGATTTAGCCCAGGAATGGAGTACTGTGTTGCATTTTCAGTGCTTTGAGGAATTATTGTTTTCTCCATGTCAAAGAAGTAATCAGCAAGCAGGAAAATGCTGTTGTCTTTCATTGTAGTTGCTTTCAGTAGCTTTATCATCTCGAATTTCAGTGTACTAGAGAAACTCAACAAAATGTATAAAGCCAGATTTTCTGTCTCCTTTGCACTGTTCTGCTCCACTAATCCTCTATTGGCATAAGATCCAGTAGGTCCCTCACACAAGTGGCATAAGCTAGAGAAGTTGAGAAGCGATTCAAAACAGGGAGAATAACCCCACTCTGACAATCCCCACCTCAATTTCTCTGCACTGAGCAGAGCATGGCTTTAAGTGGAGGAACCTAGTCCATCATGTTTTAATGTGGTGTTGCATTTCCAATTCTGCTAGCACATTCAGGTGTCAGACTTTTCATTCATGGATATGCTAGTACAATAGTGCAACATTAAAAGATTTTTCTCGTTACTTCATTCTTCCTCATCTGACTTGTTAGGCCAGCCTCTCTAAGTACATATTTAAATGCATACATCTTTGTGTGTGTGTGTGTGTGTGTGTGTGTGTGTGTGTGTGTGTGTGTGT
>NW_020664417.1:57309771-57609718 GCF_002925995.2 Terrapene triunguis | reverse complement strand
GTGTGTGTGTGTGTGTGTGTGTGTGTGTGTGTGTGTGTGTGTGTGTGAACAAATTTTCTGCCTTGCACTTTTGGGAATACTAATGCTGTGAAACTGTCAGAGCTACCAGCATCTCAGCTTGCTAATGAATTCCTAGACCTGCATTCAGAAGAAAGGGATAAGCAGATGAGCTGAAAATCCAGTTTCCAAGGAGACAGCCCTAGAAACATGTAAGAAATATTTAACTAGGTACTGTATGTCTCCATGAATTGGAGTTTCTATGTTTCTTTTTAGAGTGATAAATACAAACAATAACGGAAAGACAGTTATGCCCTTAGGGCTCAGCTCTGATCCTTAGGACTTGTGTGCTTATCTTGGATTTTGCAAACAATTATGGTGAGGGGGGTACCTAGTAATGTAGAATAGCTTTTCATATGGCAGATGTGCACATGTGGCATAGCAGAGGCTTTGTGCTGTGCATATTTAGTTATATATTTTGTTATCCATTTTTATTTATGATAATAGGAAACCATTTTTTTGCCTTATTCAGTCTAGGTGAAAATCCCCAGGTGTGCTGTACAGAGCTCTGTATTCTCCGCATTACAACAGCTCCGGACTAGGGGGGACTGGAAAAACATCATATGATGCTCGTGGAAGACTGCAGTAGTCCCTTAGGATTATTTTCCCCTAACTCAAGATGCTTCTGATGAGAAGGATTTTACAATATCTGATGCTGCTTTTCTATCCATGCACCAGGGTTGACACTGCAAGCCACATAGTCCGGAATGAAAAGATCTTGAGCTGTTTCAGCCACTGCAACAGATGCTTTCAAACCTGCTCCCCTGCATTAAGGGAAGTGTGCAGATGCTGCAGATCACCCACTGATAGTGATAATAATACCTGGCTTTTATATACCCCTTTTTATCAGTAGACCTCAAAGTGCTTTACAAAGGATTTAAACATAATTATCCCTATTTTACAGATGGAGAAACTGAGGCACAGAAAATCTGATATGTGACTTGCCCGAAGTCACCTAGCATGCCAGTGGCCAAGTCGAGAATAGAACATAGTCTCTGGACTCCCACTAATCAGTTTCAACTAATCAGTTTCCTTGGTGTATTAGAAAAGGGTTTCAGAAAGTAATTGAGTGAGGCTGTCACTACCATATCCAGATTGTTGTAATTTTTGGGAACCATGAAAAAGCACTGGAAGATTCTAGATGCAAACCAGAAAATGCCACCTAATGTGCAAAAGAAAGTCAGTAAGAGAGATGCAGAGAAATGAGTATTTGTTTATGCCCGTTTGCTCCACAGAACAAAGCTCTCAGTGAAAATACCTACTTCTCATTACACCTGGGCCTGTGTCTTCCCTGTCCAACAGATCTTCTCTCTAAAAGATTAATTCCAGCAACTGGAATACAGTGTTAGTGCTAGAAAGATGTAGGCAAATGGGAGGGAATTCAAAGAGCAGTAACAACAACCAGTAGACCAGAAAGAATGAAACATGATAAAAGCGTACAATAGTTAAACATGTCTAGCTTGGCTCCTCTGGTTGGGTATGTTAAACAGAGCTGGCCAGGCCAAAATTTTAGTTCCATGAATATTTTCGAGTTTTTGGAAATAGTTTCATCTCAAATTGGGACAAAAAGCCAAAGCTGAATTCCCGGAATATTTTCTGCATTCGTGGCTAAATTGTTCTTCTCCTCCCACCATGTGCATGTGTGCAAGAAGGAGAAGAGGGTGCAGAGAGGTCTTTCCCACCTCATGTAGGGCACCCTTGCAGTGGGCAGGCATACTCTGAGTCATAACACCAGACAGCATAAAGACAGTGAGGGTGGCTAGAACTGTGCACAGTGATAGTACTCCCAGAAAGGCCATGGGACGCCCCCCACCCATCCACCTTGATTCCTATGCTGGGAGAAGCACTGACTGTTTCTTTGCAAATGTGTAGCAAAGGGTGGTTTCCATCACAGAGCAGGGATTATGCCTTCAGCAACCTCCACTTGAGGAGGCCCTCTTTATCCCTCAAGCTCACAGGAGGCATAAAAGATCAGAAGTGTTAACTTGAGTATTGTATCCCATTGAGGAGAGACAGGTAATACAGCTAGAGCTGAAAGCAGGATTTGGACTAGGCTCACATTAAATCTGCATGGTGTGAAAACAAATTATTGCCTTTTTAAAAGTTGGGTTTTATGTTTGGAAGAAGGCGGAATTGCGGAAGGGCCGGATGAATCAGGACTAGAGCATGGTGAAAGCTGAAAAAAGCATTTGCAAATATTTGTTTGAATATAAAGGGCAGATGTGCTCCAAAAGGTATTTATGACCCTTTTCTTTGCATTCTCCAATTGTATGATCAATTGTATATGTGCAAGAGTGTTCAGCGGGTGAAATTCGCTCCTGTGCAGTGAGCCAGCCCAGGGCCTTTGCAACTATCCCCTCTTATGAGGATTTAACTAGGACTTAAATGATGCCTAATCTTTGTGCTGGCCCTCAGCAGAGCAATGGCACAGTGAGGTTGAAGGGAATAGGCTGTGAGGCAGGGGTTGAGAGGGAGCTGGAGCAAACTGCCAATCAGTAGAGGGGGAAGATTTTTCAAAGTGAAAATTGTGGAAAGCAATGGGTGTCTGCTGGTCTCTGCTTCTGCAAGCTTGAGTTTCAGAATGGCTCATTCCAACAGTTATTCTTCCCCAAGTTCATATAGCTGAGGTTGCATGGGTCTGGTGCCTTCGAGTGGAAAAGTCTCCCTGGCACTGTTTTGGATTTGGTGGTAGGGGGTATAACCCCATCTAGGTCTCAGTTCCCCCCTCTCAGGCCAGTGTTGTATCTAGATCTTCTGCTGTTACTTGTGTCTGCTCGGCAAACAGGAAAAATGGCTAACTTCATCAAATATATTACTCACTGCAACTAGCCTGTCCAGCCTTAACCACTCCTATGAACTGTGTACAACATTTTCACCCCAGGCACTGCTTGCAGCATGCTGTCTGAAAACTATGTTGCCATGGAAATGAGAGGTGCTAGTCTCTTGGAAGATGATTCTACACTGGGGATGGGTTAGACAGAGAGTTGCAAAATTTCATCTGATTATCAAAGAGATTACCAACCAGGGTAGATTAGGTGGTGGCGGGGGAAACACATGAAAATTCTATACCAAACTCTACAGAATGGATGTAATAGAGCTATGATATTTAGCTTATTAAATTTCGATTCAATACCATACGTTAGCCTCCCCCCCCATGCATGATCGAGGTGGCATATAGGGGCTGCCTTGGGTTTATCTACCTTGGGTTTACATCAGAAATTTTGTGAATAAACAACATCACTTTAGGGTACTTATTTCCCTCTACTAATTTCTCATTTTATATCCCTCGGACACTTCAATGTGATTTTTTTTGGAAGTGACTTAAACACCATAGTCAATGCCCCATACTAGCAGACACCCAAACTCTTTCTGAAACTTTGCATAGTATATTTTTCATCCTTGTGATGAGGGGGGGCTTTTCCTTAGCAGTGATAAAATATAGCCTGGTGCATAGAACTAAAATTAATAAAGTTGTATGTTTTCTATAAGACATTTTGTCATGCTCATGTTTGTGTTGCTTTTTAAATTGATTTTGACTTACATTATAAAACTTCAGTGTTACATGTCACCATTCACACTGCCTCATGAATATCTTTGTATATAAATATTTTTAAAATGAAATCTGCAGCTGGGAGGGATTGCAAGTATTTTGGAAAACAGGATGAGAATTCAAAATGACCTTGACAAATTGGAGAATTGTTCTGAAATCAACAATATAAAATCAATAAAGACAAGTACAAAATACCTTACTTAGGAAGGAAAAATCAAATGTACAACTACAAAATAGGGAATAACTGCCTATGTGGCTGTACTGCTGAAAAGGATCTGGGGATTATAGTGGATGACAAATTGAATGAGAGTCAAAAAGGTGATGCAGTTGCAAAAAAGGCTAATGTTATGGTTTATATTAACAGGAGTGTTGTAAGACAGATACAGGAGGTAATTGTCCCACTCTTCTCAGCACTATTGAGGCTTCAGCTGGAGTATTTTGTCCAGTTCTGGGTGCCAAACTTTAGGAAAGATGTGCACAAATTGGAGAGAGTTCAGAAGAGAGCAACAAAAATGATAAAAGGTTTAGAAAAGGTTTGATCTAGGAGGGAATGTTAATTTTTTTTGCCATGTTTAGTCTTGAGAAAAGAAGACAGGTGACCTGATTAACAGCCCTTAACATATTTGAAGGCTGTTATTAGGAGGACAGCAATCAATTGTTCTCCATGTCCACTGAAGGTAGGACAAGAAGTAACTGGCTTAATCTGCAGCAACGAAGATTTAAGTTACATATATGAAAAAGTTTAACTATAAAAGGCTAATTAAGTTGTGGATTAGACTTCCAAGGAGATTGTGGAGTCCCCATCACAAGAGGTTTTTGAGAATAGGTTGGACTTTACCTGTCAGAGATGGTCTTTTTACCTGGTCCTGCCTCAGTGCAGAGGGCTGGACTTGATGAATTCTTGAGGTCCCTTCCAGCTATACATTTTTGTGATTCTATGACTGTCTGATGAAATTATTCGTTAAGGTGATACATTACCATGAACTCCCCTAGGGCAGTTTTAAGATGTGAAAAGTGGGGACAGTTCAGGTTTCTGGCAGCAATATCATTCAACCAATCCTAATAACAATATTAATAATTGAGCTTTCCCCACTTGAAACTGTAACCCTACAGGTTTAAGGTAGAGACAGTTTCTCCACAGGTACACATTTTTTTCTATGATGTAGTTTCACAAATCCAATGCTTCTTAAGCATTTGTTCACTGTCAAATTAACCTAACTGACAAAGAAATACTTTATTGTCCAGATTCTTGGACATGCTGTGGCTGCTTTGTATTGGTCCTTTGGCACAAAGCAGCTATAAACCTGCCAATGGAGGAATTCTTCTGCATTGGGAAACTTCTGGGTATTTAGAGCAGCAGTTACAGTTCCATTACATGACCAAGGCAGCTTTGCATCCTGGTAATCTCTGTCTGCCAAAATGGCCGTTGGGGCCTAAAGCTTCTCAATCAAGGAAAAGATCAGCGGTCGTCTGGCCACAGGCTCAAGCAAATTGCAAAAAGGGGGTTAAAATACATTTGCCTGTCCCTCCACGTACACCTTCCACAAGATACAGTGAGTGCAACTTGGATGTAACTTATCATCAAACCCCTTACCTTACAAATAAAGATGACATCAGGATACAAAATTCAGTGTCAGATTCGGAGCCAAACTTCTCCCAAATTCCTGTATGTTCAATTATACAAATAAAAGGTTGGCTACAAATTATGGATTCACATCCAATCTTCCTAGGTTCAGGAAGATTTGATTCAAGATCATCTCGCATTATTTTTTAATTATTTATGAACCAACCACATTTTTAGCTATAATATAAATCCCTGTGCTTCAGTGTATTGGAAAAATGTAGACATTTTGCCATCAGAGTATGTTCCTTTATTGTGGGAAAGTTATAGAGTTTGGTGCTAGGGTTCAACTCATCATGGAACAAGTGGAGCTCTGGCATAACTAAGTGTAATTCCCATTGAGGTCAAGACTCAATTCAGCACAATGCCCATATTCTACGGCCTCATGATAAATTAACTTTTACATGTGGAAAAACAGCTCAAGAAAACAGGAAATAAAGAAACTAAACTCTTTATTATATAGGGAAATTATAAGCCAAGAAAAAAACTGACTCAAATAACAAATCACAAGTAATAATTAAAAAAGCATAGACTTGTTCAGTGAAAAACTGAGGTAGTGCTGCCAGATACTGGGCCAAATGTAGAGGTACCATAAGATGCCACAACTTCACTGATGTCAATGGAATTGTCTACTTACGTCAGCAGTGCATCTGGTTCTCTGACTTAATAAAAAGAAGGCAGGTCTTTTATGAAAAATTTAATAATTCAGATCAATAAACAAATACTGCATTTAAATTGCTTTTGTTCATTTATTCAGTTTTATCTCTTGCTTTTTGTCTTTCTGAGATAAGAATTTCAACTTTCATCACTTGAGGGGAAAATCTGAGCTTATAATGTAAAGGCACTGGGGATACTCTAATAGAAAATACTTTCCCAGGCAAAATAGCTGGTAGTACATTTCTCTATTATGCGGCAAAGGTAATTTTGGCAATGGTCCCAGCACTCCTCCTCCCTAGGCTGCCAGTTTGAGCCACTGCATTACTTAGCTACCATGTGAAATGACAGGAATGTAAACAAGAAAACTATGACAGGTTTCAGAGTAGCAGCCGTGTTAGTCTGTATCCACAAAAAGAACAGGAGTACTTGTGGCACCTTAGAGACTAACAAATTTATTAGAGCATAAGCTTTCGTGGGCTACAGCCCACTTCTTCGGATGCATATAGAGTGAAACATATATTGAGGAGATATATATACACACATACAGAGAGCATGAACAGGTGGGAGTTGTCTTACCAACTCTGAGAGGCCAATTAAGTAAGAGAAAAAAACTTTTGAAGTGATAATCAAGATAGCTCAGTACAGACAGTTTGATAAGAAGTGTGAGAATACTTACAAGGGGAGATAGATTCAATGTTTGTAATGGCTCAGCCATTCCCAGTCCCAGTCCCAGTCCCAGTCCCAGTCCCAGTCAATCCTGAGTTGATTGTATCTAGTTTGCATATTAATTCCAGCTCAGCAGTCTCTCGTTGGAGTCTGTTTTTGAAGTTTTTCTGTTGTAAGATAGCCACCCGCAGGTTTGTCATTGAATGGCCAGACAGGTTAAAGTGTTCTCCCACTGGTTTTTGAGTATTATGATTCCTGATATCAGATTTGTGTCCATTAATTCTTTTGCGTAGAGACTGTCCGGTTTGGCCAATGTACATGGCAGAGGGGCATTGCTGGCACATGATGGCATATATCACATTGGTAGATGTGCAGGTGAACGAGCCCCTGATGGTATGGCCGATGTGATTAGGCCCTATGATGATGTCACTTGAATAGATGTGTGGACAGAGTTGGCATCGGGCTTTGTTACAAGGATAGGTTCCTGGGTCAGTGTTTTTGTTCAGTGATGTGTGGTTGCTGGTGAGTATTTGCTTTAGGTTGGGGGGGTTGTCTGTAAGCGAGGACAGGTCTGTCTCCCAAGATCTGTGAGAGTAAAGGATCATCTTTCAGGATAGGTTGTAGATCTCTGATGATGCGCTGCAGAGGTTTTAGTTGGGGGCTGAAGGTGACAGCTAGTGGTGTTCTGTTATTTTCTTTGTTGGGCCTGTCTTGTAGGAGGTGACTTCTGGGTACTCGTCTGGCTCTGTCAATCTGTTTTTTCACTTCAGCAGGTGGGTATTGTAGTTTTAAGAATGCTTGATAGAGATCTTGTAGGTGCTTGTCTCTATCTACAATCTAAACTACAATCCATCGGTGATCTTCCAGAAAACACCTTCCTGGCCACTATGGACGTAGAAGCCCTCTACACCAATATTCCACACAAAGATGACTACAAGCTATCAGGAACAGTATCCCCGATAATGTCACAGCTAACCTGGTGGCTGAACTTTGTGACTTTGTCCTCACCCACAACTATTTCACATTTGGGGACAATATATACCTTCAAGTCAGCGGCACTGCTATGGGTACCCGCATGGCCCCACAGTATGCCAACATTTTTATGGCTGACTTAGAACAACGCTTCCTTAGCTCTCGTCCCCTAACGCCCCTACTCTACTTGCACTACATTGATGACATCTTCATCATCTGGACCCATGGAAAAGAAGCCCTTGAGGAATTCCACCATGATTTCAATAATTTCCATCCCACCATCAACCTCAGCCTAGATCAATCCACACAAGCGGTCCATTTCCTGGACACTACTGTGCTAATAAGCGATGGTCACATAAATACCACCCTATACCGGAAACCTACTGACCGCTACACTTACCTACATGCCTCCAGCTTCCATCCAGGACACACCACACGATCCATTGTCTACAGCCAAGCTCTAAGATATAACCGCATTTGCTCCAATCCCTCAGATAGAGACAAGCACCTACAAGATCTCTATCAAGCATTTTAAAACTACAATGCCCACCTGCTGAAGTGAAAAAACAGATTGACAGAGCCAGACGAGTACCCAGAAGTCACCTCCTACAAGACAGGGCCAACAAAGAAAATAACAGAACACCACTAGCTGTCACCTTCAGCCCCCAACTAAAACCTCTCCAGCGCATCATCAGAGAACTACAACCTATCCTGAAAGATGATCCTTTACTCTCACAGATCTTGGGAGACAGACCTGTCCTCGCTTACAGACAACCCCCCAACCTAAAGCAAATACTCACCAGCAACCACACATCACTGAACAAAAACACTGACCCAGGAACCTATCCTTGTAACAAAGCCTGATGCCAACTCTGTCCACATATCTATTCAAGTGACATCATCATAGGGCCTAATCACATCAGCCATACCATCAGGGGCTCGTTCACCTGCACATCTACCAAGGCGATATATACCATCATGTGCCAGCAATGCCCCTCTGCCATGTACATTGGCCAAACCGGACAGTCTCTACGCAAAAGAATTAATGGACACAAATCTGACATCAGGAATCATAATACTCAAAAACCAGTGGGAGAACACTTTAACCTGTCTGGCCATTCAATGACAAACCTGCGGGTGGCTATCTTACAACAGAAAAACTTCAAAAACAGACTCCAACGAGAGACTGCTGAGCTGGAATTAATATGCAAACTAGATACAATCAACTCAGGATTGACTGGGACTGGGACTGGGACTGAGACTGGGAATGGCTGAGCCATTACAAACATTGAATCTATATCCCCTTGTAAGTATTCTCACACTTCTTATCAAACTGTCTGTACTGAGCTATCTTGATTATCACTTCAAAAGTTTTTTTCTCTTACTTAATTGGCCTCTCAGAGTTGGTAAGACAACTCCCACCTGTTCATGCTCTCTGTATGTGTGTATATATATCTCCTCAATATATGTTTCACTCTATATGCATCCGAAGAAGTGGGCTGTAGCCCACGAAAGCTTATGCTCTAATAAATTTGTTAGTCTCTAAGGTGCCACAAGTACTCCTGTTCTTTTTTCAAGAAAACTATGTGGCCTCACAATGACTGGAAAGGTGAGAGACATTCACAAGCAGTTTACACCCCTTCCAAAGGCCAAAAAGGATTGTGCAAAAAGGGTACAAAGACAGCCTAAATACTGAGGCTTCCCCGGCTTGAGAAAGGCAGATAACAGACATTTCTATACTTTTCTCAAAAGTCCATTTACAATAAATATTTAAGAGCAGTAAAAAAAAAGTTTCTGAAAACAAACCCAGAAGGAAAGAGAGAATTCATAATTCATCATGGTACTGTGTCTTTCCAACAAAACACCAAGTAGATAGTCAGCCTGTTAAAAATGTGCATTGAATATGAATTGACACGAGTATCTTGCCAGATATAATGCACAGTAATACAGGGACAATTCCAGAAAACATATTTCAGTAGACATAAGAAGAAAGGCTTTGTTTCTTTTAATGTGTAGTCAAAATCACTTTGTTTCTTTACACTTCTGTTTTCTCAAGAGATTACTTGCAGGTTAGATAGTTTATTTTTTCCTCTTTAGTTAGAGACATCAGGCTAATTCCTCAGATAACCTGAGTATTCCATCCAGCATAAAAGCACAAAGAAAAGCCACAGTAAGGTTTAGTAAACTATGCAGGTTTCAATTAAAATTAGACCAAATCAAATAATCAACTCACAGGATGTTTTCTCTTCTTTTTTCCCCCCCAGACACTTGCTTCCTCTCTAGAGTGTATTCTGTTGACAGATATTGGGGAAATGGGATTTCATTTTTGTATACATTATGTGAGAGAGCAAAGAGCTGGCCCATTGTTCTAAGGCCGACACAGAATCTGTATTGTTCCACCTGAATCTGAGGTTCGACTAATGGGTGTAACCTCCTCTCCAGCATCCTGGCATAGGCTTTGCTGGGGATGCTGAGTAGTGTGATTCCCCCTAGAGTTGGAACACACCCTCTAGTCTCCTTTCTTAACGATCAGGACCACTACCCCGGTTTGCCAGTCCAGAGGTACTGAACCCATCTTCCATGTAACCTTGAAGAGATGTGTTAACCACATCACCCCAATATTGTCCAGTGCTTTCAACATCTCCAGGAGAATCTTGTCCATCCCTGCTGCCTTATAACTATGAAGGCACTTTAACACCGTAACGACCTGAGCATCAGAAATAGATCCAATCTCACTGGAGGTTTCCAGCGCTGCCTCCTGAAAGGGGGGCGTGTCCATTGGGTTGAGAAGTTCCTCAAAGTGTTCCTTCCACCTCTCAACCATCTCCTCAGTCAAGGTCAGCATTTCACCACCCTTGCTGAGTACAGCCTGGGCAATGTACAAACGAATGGTTTGCCAGAACACTTTTGAGGCTGTCCGG
The DNA here is from genome assembly GCF_002925995.2 of Terrapene triunguis. Taxonomy (NCBI): domain Eukaryota; kingdom Metazoa; phylum Chordata; order Testudines; family Emydidae; genus Terrapene; species Terrapene triunguis. The sequence goes on along the minus strand of NW_020664417.1, from coordinate 57,599,274 downwards.
TAGTCATTCTCCATGGTCTCTCCAAACTCCTCCCAAGCCTGGTCTTTTGCTTCAGTGATCGCCACAGGCCTCTTAGCCAGTGAGTAACTCTTAGCCATATCAGGAGTCGTTTGTGAGCGTTGCTCAGAAGGCCTCCTTCTTCGACTTTACCTTTGTTTTGTAGACCTGGATAAGGCATATGACTGCACTCCCAAGAAGTCTTGTGGAAGTATGAGGTGCCGGGGCCGTTTTTTTGTGCTATCTGGTCCCTCTATTATAGGAGGGAGAGTTGTGTTCATATTCTTGACATTAAGTCAAGTTCATTCAAGGTGGGCATTGGTGTGACGCTCTGTACCTCGGGGGAACACTCAACACCCCCATGTTCATCCTTGTAAAATGATTGTGTGGTATCCAATGCAAAGTTTGTCATGTCGGGTGTCTTCAAAAGGCTTATGATGCCATGAGCACTGTTGTTACAGTAATGTTATAGTAAGGTTATAGGTTATAATTTCATATATGTAGTTATGAGGCTGAAAATGTATCCTCATGGCTTAAAATAAGCCTAGGCAAAAACTCTCCAAGAGCTGAGAGGCAGTTCACATCTCATCAGGGCAGGTATGGGACAAACCCAGCCCAGCCTCACAGGAACAAAGGACGCTGGCCTAGGCAGAAACAAAAGAATCTGTTGGACTCTCAAGGGAGTCACCCCTCATCCTTTGGTCAGTTTGGAACTGCAATGAGGTAATGCTCACCTGACTCTGAAGGTGTTGGGGGGGCAAAGCCAAGAGGGAAGAAAGGACATAATAAAAGGGAGAGACATTTGCCGTGCTCGCTCTCTCTTCCACCTACATCTACAGACACCACACCAAGTGACTGAAGCACTGATCAAAGGGGACAGCCTGGCTGAAGAGCAACCAGCCAGCCTGTAGTGAGAAGCATCTAAGTTTGTAAGGGCACTGAAAGTGTTAAGATCAGCTTAGAATGTGTTTTGCTTTTATTTCATTTGACCAAATCTGACTTGTTATGCTTTGACTTATAATCACTTAAAATCTATCTTTATAGTTAATAAATCTGTTTGTTTATTCTACCTGAAGCAGTGTGTTTGGTTTGAAGCATGTCAGGGACTCCCCTTGGGAGAACAAGCTTGGTACATATCAATTTCTTTGTTAAATTGATGAACTCATATAAGCTTGCAGCGTCCAGCGGGCATAACTGGACACTGCAAGATGGAGGTTCCTAGGGTTGTGTCTGGGACCAGATGTATTGGCTAGTGTCATTCAGTTGCACAATCCAAGGAGCACAATCCAAGGAGCAGCTTACATATCAGAGGCTGTGTATGAACAGTCCAGGAGTGGGGGTTCTCACAGCAGAGCAGGGTAAGGCTGACTCCCAGAGTCAAGGATTGGAGTGACCTAGCAGATCACCAATCCAGATAACACCGGAAAGGAACATCACAATTTGACTCTTCCAAGGGTGCATTTTGTCCCCACTCCTGTTCGTGATTTTCATGGACAGAATATCAAGGTGCAGATGAGCTGTGGAGTACCTCCGGTATGGGGCAGTGCACTCCTCTTCCATACCAGCCAGGATGAGTAGTTGAGCTAGGCACAGGGTAGGAGCCACCATCCAGGGTGCCCAAAGCACTGGGTGGGGCTGGGGAGGGCTGGGTGGAGTGGTGGGGAGGGCTCGTACTTCACTTTTCTTTCTATTTAACTTACTTAGGGAAGACTAACACCTGCCACTCTCCACACACACACAAAAAATCATGGAACAAACACAATGTTTGCTTCCTTCCCATTCTTCACTCGGCTTGTGTGTTATAACCCATCTGCAAGTCTTTCTCTGGCTTGTCTGTTTAGATTGTAAGCTCTTTGGGACATGGCATGCCTACTTCTGTGTTTGTGCAGTGCCTAACTCAATGGAGCCCCATTTTGGCTGGCCCTTAATCACTACTGTTATAAACATAACTAATAAGCACTGATTTCATAGGAGCAATAACAGCCTCACACTGCAACTATAAATCTAGTAGTACATCTAGCTTTTTCCTCATTTCTTAAAGAAAAATGGAAGTAAATATGAGGAACTACTTTATCTACCTGACTGAGGGGAAAAAATTATAATTGATTGTATAAATTACATATTTTCCTCAATCTTCTGTGTTATGTAGCTTTGTGGCTATATTTTACACATACATTAAGTGATGACATGACTATACAGCCCCATTTTTAAAGGCATAATTATATTTAAGTATATAATTTGGAAGTAGTTACATGTACAATAGAGCTTAACTTCAAAGAAAAAAGAGAAGTCCTACTCAAATGTGGTCATGCTGTTAAGTTAAAAAATGGAGATATGTATAATTAATTTTATCAGATAACTGCATTTCTATACCCTTCTTACAATTAGTGTAATGCCAAGTGGGAACAGTATGCCAGACAGTCAAGTAATCACCATAGCTCCATTGAAGTAAAAGAGACAATGAAACTGCATCAATTGACAGTCCTTGAGAATTTGACCCACTGTTCTGACGAGAATTATTTATCCCTACATTCAGGCATCTGATTAGCATCGAGTATGCTGAACTGCTGTGCTGAATGTATATATAGCTCAGGAAAAAATTTTCTACTGAATAATGAGCTTCCATTCCATTATTTTATATAAAAAAATTATTCAAACTATAAACTAAGACCCTAATTCAGACAAAGCACTTAAGCATGTGCTTTATGTAAGTCTCCATTGAACAAAACACTTAAGCATGTACTTAATTCCCACTGAAATCAACTTTATCTTTAAATAAGTGAATAAAGTGCTTTGCTGAATCAGGGCCTAGGATTTTATTGTCAAAAGACAGCTTGGGGTGAGACTGCGGTCTCATCATTCTCACTCATTTTAGCACACAAGAATAAAGCATGTTCTCATTTACAGTGCTGCTCATTTATATTGGGACATTCAGGCTGCTGTAGCTAAAGCATCTGTCATCTCTTCCATTTCATAATAAAACTCTATTTTGAGGGTTTGCAATTCATATTTAAAGCTTCACTCCAGCCTAAGGTTGACACCCAAGAGTTTAGCACACAATGGAATGTTTCACAAATTTAGTTTGTTAGTTTATTTATATTTAAGGTCTAAGTGTAGTAGCAGGCCAACAATACATCCTTGGTTATAGTAACATTAGGAGTGCATGGGTGCTTACACTGAAGTAGAGTTGAATTGCTCAGGTATATTTCAATGGACTTTTCATGCCTCTTTTAGTGAAGCTTCTCTCCACTTAAGCCTGTATTTCGTAGACATTTTTGGGATTTCTCCCACCATTACAATACCACCTGTACAGCTCAATCAGTGGTAGCACTAGAAGAGACAGGACTTTACTGTTTTTACCACTGTGTTCTGTAACCCTATTTAGAGCAGGTCTAGACCACACACCAGCTGCCTGAACTCTCTCTAGACTATGGCTCCCACTGCTGTTACCACAGTAGAGCTCATCATTATAACTGGTCACTCCAAAACTGCAGCTAAAAGCTGGTGTTGTCACTTATGTCCAACAGTCTGTGGGAGTACAAGATGTTGACAGGATGTTCAAGCTTTTGTCTAGGCTCTCCACATTCACATTTGGGTTCATTCCTCAGCTTCCACTTGGTGATAGTGTCACCAATCTTTGTCATCCCATCTGCCGTTCGATCTACAGTACATCTAAAGTACACCAGTATTTCCATTTGAGGTCATTTCTCACCATTTTATTACTTGGTAGCCTTCCACAGTTGTATTCCGGGATAAGGGATTTTCAGAAGCAAAGCTCTTTCTGGACTTCAGCCTCTTGGATGGTACAATGTTTTGGTGCCATGGGTGTCAGAGATCATGCACCTGTTTTTGTCTCTCCTTTTTCCTGAAGTATCCTGCCTCACTGATAGTGATGGTGCAATCCCTTCAAGTATATAGCAACAGCATGGGGTCAGTTTTAAAGTCCCTCTGATTATCTTACACGATTGATTAATTTCAGTATCAATGGCTTGAGCATGACCATACTAGAGCACAGTACTCCACAACTGAGTCACACAGGGGGGAGGGATAGCTCAGTGGTTTGAGCATTGGCCTGCTAAACCCAGGGTTGTGAGTTCAATCCTTGAGGGGGCCACTTAGGAATCTGGGGCAAAATCAGTACTTGGTCCTGCTAGTGAAGGCAGGGGGCTGGACTCAATGACCTTTCAAGGTCCCTTCCAGCTCTAGGAGATGCTATATCTCCATTAATTAAAAAAAGGTGAGACTGATGGCTGAGTATTTTGGGGTCAGCTCTCCATTTTGAATTGGCCAGTTTCTGGAGTACACAGTTCCCAGAGTTCACTTTCTTCTTCAGCTTCTTGATGTGCTCTTTGTATGTCAATATTCAGTCTAACTCGATTCCCGAGATACATTGCATGTTCATAGTTCTCCAGAATTGGTATCATCCAATTATCATCCATTCATATAGCTTGTAGATTGGGCAGTTAGAATATTGGGTGGTAGCTCATTGCAGACTTAGGCCAAAGAGGCTGCACTGCTCAAACCACATAAAGACACTGTTTCCTCCACCTAGGTATCTACATTGTCTCCATGCAAAAACTGAAGATCTCAAGTAGCCACTTCTGTGCTCTCATCCAAAAATATAAAAATTAGGGCTATCAATTAATCACAGTTAACTCATGCGATTAACTCAACAAAATTAATCGTGATTAAAAAAATAATTGCGATTAATCACACTGTTAAACAATAGAATATCGATTGAAATTTATTAAATATTTTGGATGTTTTTCTACATTTTCAAATATATTGATTTCTATTACAGCACAGAATACAAAGTATACAGTGCTCACTTTATACTGTCTTTTATTACAAATATTTGCACTGTAAACATGATAAACAAAAGAAATAGTATTTTTCAGTTCACTTCATACAAGTACTGTAGTGCAATCTCTTTAACGTGAAAGTGTAACTTACAAATGTAGATTTTTTTGTTACATAACTGCACTCAAAAACAAAACAATGTCAAACTTTAGAGTCTACAAGTCCACTCAGTCCTAGTTCTTGTTCAGCCAATTGCTAAGACAAACAAGTTTATTTACATTTATGGGAGATAATGCTGCCTGCTTCTTATTTACAATGTCACTTGAAAATGAGAACAAGTTTTCACATAGCACTTTTGTAGCTAGTGTTGCAGGGTATTTACATACCAGCTATGCTAAATATTTGTATGCCCCTTCATGCTTCGGCCACCATTCCAGAGGACATGCTTCCATGCTGATGGTGCTCATTAAAAAAAAATGTGTTAATTAAATTTGTGACTGAACTCCTTGGTGGAGAATTGTATATCTCCTGTTCCGTTTTACCTGCATTCTACCATATATTTCATGTTATAGCAGTCTCAGATGATGACCCAGCACATGTTCGTTTTAAGAACACTTTCACAGCAGATTTAATAAAACGCAAAGAAGGTACCAATGTGAGACTTCTAAAAATAGGTACAGCACTCCACCCAAGGTTTAAGAATCTGAAGGGCTGTCCAAAATCTGAGAGCGATAAGGTGTGGAGTATGCTTTTAGAAGTCTTAAAAGAGAAACACTCCGATGCGGAAACTACCCAAACCACCAAAAAAAGAAAATCAACCTTCTGCTGGTGGCATTTGACTCAGATGATGAAAATGAAAATGGCATTGGTCTGTTCTGCTTTGGATTGTTATTGAGCAGAACCCGTATGAAGCATGGACGCATGTCCTCTGGAATGGTGGTTGAAGCATGAAGGGACATAGGAACCTTTAGCGCATCTGGCAAGTAAATATCTTGTGACACCCGCTACAACAGTGAGGTGTGAACTCCTGCTCTCACTCTCAAGTGACATTGTAAACAAGAAGCAGATAGCATTATCTCCTGCAAATTGTAACCAAACTTGGTTGAGCAATTGGCTGAAGTAGGACTGACTGGAGCTGTAGGCTTTAAAGCTTTACATTGTTTTATTTTTACTGCAGTTATTTTTTGTACACAATTGTACATTTGTAAGTTCAACTGTCATGATAAAGAGATTTTACTACAGTACTTATATGAGGTGAATTGAAAAATATTATTTATTTGGCTTTTTTACAGTGCAAATATTTGTAATAAAATAAATATAAAGTGAGCACTGTACACTTTGTAGTCTATGTCATAACTGAAATCGATGTATTTGATAATGTAGAAAAAAATCCAAAAATATTTAAATAAATGGTATTCTATTATTAACAGCACAATTATTACTGATTACTTTTTTTAATCGCTTGACAGCCCTAGAATAGTTCATTAGATATACCGAGTCCAGCTGTCTTTCAAGTTCTTCATAGCCGTTGTCAGTTTCTCACTGTTGACAAAGTCATTGTGGACTTTGCTGTCTCTGAGGAGTGAGTGAAGTTCCTGCTTGATTTGTTTCATTTTGCACTTGACATTGTGGGCTGGTTTACCATTTAGGATGATTTGTTGTGCAACTTAGGGTATGTCTACACTATGGGATTAATCTGAATTTACAGAATTCGAATTTTGGAAACAGATTGTATAAAGTCGAATGTATGCGGCCACACTAAGCACATTAATTCGGCGGTGTGCGTCCATGTACCGGGGCCAGCGTAGATTTCCGGAGCGTTGCACTGTGGGTAGTTATCCCATAGCTATCCCATAGTTCCCGCAGTCTCCCCCGCCCATTGGAATTCTGGGTTGAGATCCCAGTGCCTGATGGGGCAAAAAACATTGTCGCAGGTGGTTCTGGGTACAGCCTCACCTCTCCCTCCATGAAAGAAACGGCAGACAACCGTTTCACGTCTTTTTTCCTGGGTGAACACAGCAGACGCCATACCACGGCAAGCATGGAGCCCGCTCAGCTCAAGACAGCAGTCATGAACATTGTAAACACCTCGCGCATTATCGTGCAGTTTATGCTGAACGAGGACCAGAAAAACGAGGCAAGGAGGAGGCGGCGACGGTAGCGCAGCGACAAGAGTGATGAGGACATGGACATGGACATGGACACAGAATTCTCTCAAACCGCGGGTCTCGGCACTTTGGAGATCATGTTGTTGATGGGGCAGGTTTTATCCGTGGAACGCCGATTCTGGGCCTGGGAAACAAGCACAGACTGGTGGGACCGCATAGTGTTGCAGGTGTGGGACGATTCCCAGTGGCTGCGAAACTTTCGCATGCGTAAGGGCACTTTCATGGAACTTTGTGACTTGCTTTCCCCTGCCCTGAAGTGCCAGAATACCAGGATGAGAGCAGCCCTCCCAGTTGAGAAGCGAGTGGCGATAGCCCTGTGGAAGCTTGCAACGCCAGACAGCTACCGGTCAGTCGGGAATCAATTTGGAGTGGGCAAATCTACTGTGGGGGCTACTGTCATGCAAGTAGCCAAAGCAATCATTGAGCTGCTGCTACGAAAAGTAGTGACTCTGGGAAGTGTGGAGGCCATAGTGGATGGCTTTGCTGTAATGGGATTCCCTAACTGTGGTGGGGCGATAGATGGAACCCATATCCCTATCTTGGCACCGGAGCACCAGGGTACCCAGTACATAAACCGCAAGGGGTACTTTTCAATGGTGCTGCAAGCACTGGTGGATCACAGGGAACATTTCACCAACATCAACGTGGGCTGGCCGGAAAGGGTTCATGATGCTCGTGTCTTCAGGAACACTACTCTGTTTAAATGGCTGCAGCAAGGGACTTACTTCTGGACCAGAAAATAACCATTGGGGATGTTGAAAAGCCTATAGTTATCCTTGGGGACCCAGCCTACCCCTTAATGCCATGGCTCATGAAGCCATACACAGGCAGCCTGGACAGGAGTCAGGAGCTGTTCAACTACAGGCTGAGCAAGTGCAGAATGGTGGTGGAATGTGCATTTGGATGTTTAAAAGGTCGCTGGCGCACTTTACTGACTCGCTCAGACCTCAGCCAAACCAATATCCCCATTGTTATTGCTGCTTGCTGTGTGCTCCACAATCTCTGTGAGAGTAAGGGGGAGATGTTTATGGCGGGGTGGGAGGCTGAGGCAAATCGCCTGGCTGCTGATTACATGCAGCCAGACACCAGGGTGATTAGAAGAGCACACCAGGAAGCGCGGCGCATCAGAGAAGCTTTGAAAACCAGTTTCATGACTGGCCAGGCTACCGTGTGAAAGTTCTATTTGTTTCTCCTGGATGAAAACCCGCCCCCTTTATTGACTCATTCTCTGTAGGCAACCCACCCTCCCCCTTCGATCACAGCTTGCTTTCAAAGGAAATAAAGTCACTATCATTTAAAAATCATGTATTCTTTATTAATTGATTATAAAAAGAGGGAGAGAACTGACAAGGTAGCCCGGGTGGGGTTTGGGAGGAGGATCGGAGGGAAGGAAAAGGCCACTAAAAAAAGGTTAAAATAGTGACAGCCTTTTGCTGAAAGTTAACAAGAAAACCGCAGCACTCAACTGTCCACTGGGGTGGAATGGGAGGGTGCATGGAGCCTCCCCCCCCCCCCGCGTTCTTACACGTCTGGGTGAGGAGGCTATGGAACATGGTGAGGGTGGAGGGGTGTTATACAGGGGCTGTAGCGCCAGTCTGTGATCCTGCTGCCGTTCCTGAAGCTCCACCAGATGCAGGAGCATGTCTGTTTGCTCACGCAGCAGCCCCAGTGTTGCATCCTGCCTCCTCTGATTTTCCTGCTGCCACCTCTCATCTCAAGCATCTCTCCTCTCCTCACGTTGGTCCCTTCTGTCCTCACGTTGGTCCCTCATGTCCTCACTTTGGTCCCTCATGTCCTCATGTTCACTGGCATCTTTCCTATACTTTGAAACCGTGTCCTTCCACTCATTCAGATGAGCTCTTTCATTGCGGGTGGATTCCATGATTTCCGCGAACATCTCGTCTCACGTCCTCTTTTTCCAACGCCTTATCTGAGATAGCCTTCGGGACGGAGGAGGGAGGCTTGAAAAATTTGCAGCTGCTGGAGGGAGGGAAAAAGGAGAGAATTTTTTTAAAAGATACATTTTACAGAACAATGCTTATACTCTTTCACGGTGAACAACACTATTCACATTACATAGCACATTTGATTTCTGTGCAAGGTCACATTTTGCCTCTTAATATTGAGTGCCTGTGGCTTTGCTGCTAGAGATCACAGATGCAGGTCCGGGCAACAGAATTCGGCTTGCATGCGGCCATGGTAAGCCATTGTCTTTCAGCTTCTGCCTCCTCCTTTCCCACATACCAAGCAAAGCCTGTTGAGTGCTGCGGTTTTCTTGTTAACTTTCAGCAGCAGAAAACAAACTAACCCCCCCCATCCAATTCTCTGGGATGATTGCTTTATCCCTCCCCCCACCGCGTGGCTGGTATCAGGGAAGATCCCTGCTAGCCACATGTGAAAAGCTTAGCGCCAATTCCCCCCCCCCGCCCTGCGCTTGGCTTACTACAGGGAAGGATTTCTTTTCAGCCACAGGCAAACAGCCCAGTAGGAAGGGCCACCTCTGTCCCTTTAATTAAATTCCCGTATTTCAACCAGGTTACCATGAGCGATATTACTCTCCTGAGGATTACACAGTGAGATAAAGAACGGATGTTGCTTGAATGCCAGCAAACACCGGGACCATACACTGCCAGGCTTTGTCATGCAATGATACCAGATTACTTGCTACTAGCATGGCGTGGTCAAGTGTCCTACCATGGAGGACGGAATAAGGCTGCACTGCCCATAAACCTTCTGCAAAGGCTTTTGGAGTACCTCCAGGAGAGCTTCATGGAGATGTCCCTGGAGGATTTCCACTCCATCCCCAGACACGTTAACAGACTTTTTCAGTAGCTGTACTGGCCGCGAATGCATCCCAAGTCCTCAGGGCAAATTAATCATTAAAAAACGCTTGCTTTTAAACCATGTTTTATATTTTAAAAGGTAAACTCACCTGAGGTCCCTTCCATGGGGTCATGCTCTTGGGTACAGGCTTGGGAGGGTACTTCGTCAGGCTGAGAAAAAGATCCTGGCTGTTGGGGAGAACGGAGTGCTGTGTGCTCTCCGCAAGCTCGTCCTCCTCCTCCTCCTCCTCTTCCCTGCCCGCAGCATCCTCAGGTGTGGCTGATGAGATTACCCCTGCCTCGGAATCCACGGTCAGAGGTGGGGTAGTGGTGGCGGCCCCCCCTAGAATTACATGCAGCTCAGTGTAGAAGCGGCATGTCTGCGGCTCTGACCCGGAGCGACCGTTTGCCTCCTTTGTTTTCTGATAGGCTTGTCTGAGCTCCTTGACTTTCACGCGGCACTGATCTGAGTCCCTATTGTGGCCTCTCTCCATCATGCCCTTGGAGATTTTTTCAAAAGTTTTGGCATTTCGTCTTTTCGAACGAAGTTCTGCTAGCACTGAATCCTCTCCCCATATAGCGATCAGATCCAGTACCTCCCGTACAGTCCATGCTGGTGCTCTTTTTTGATTATCGGCCTGCATGGTTACCTGTGCTGATGAGCTCTGTGTGGTCACCTGTGCTCTCCTGTGCTGGGCAAACAGGAAATGAAATTCAAATATTCGCGGGGCTTTTCCTGTCTATCTGGCCAGTACATCCGAATTCAGATTGCTGTCCAGAGTGGTCACAATGATGCACTGTGGGATAGCTCCCGGAGGCCAATACCATCGAATTGCGGCCACACTAACCCTAATTCGAAATGACAATATCGATTTCGGCGCTACTCCGCTCGTCGGGGTGGAGTACAGAAATAGTTTTTAAGAGCCCTTTATTTCAAAATAAATGGCTTCGTTGTGTGGACGGGTGCAGGGTTAATTTGATTTAACGCTGCTAAATTCGAATTAAACTCATAGTGTAGACCAGACATTAGTTGTCAGAACACTTTGGTTGTTCTCCATCAGTATTCAGCTTGTGAATGGCGGCTCATGCTTTTCTGCGCTCATTGCACAGATTTGTTGTTTCAAGCCCAGCTCCCTCCAGCCATCATGCTGCTCCTTTCCAATCTCTTATAAGCTTTTCTCTGAACCCAGTGGTTTCATCACCAAAGGAATCCAAGTCAACCAATTCTGAATATCTATTATATTGTTGGCTTGTTTGTTCCGAAAGCCCTAGTACAAATGGTGTCTGACATTCCCCTAGGGATGATCCTTTGGGCAGTTTTCCTCTCCATGAAGACAAATTCTCCATAGTGCTTGTGTGTCAGAGTAATATAGTATACATGGATTCATCCAGTTCAGAGGTGAAGCCTTTCCAGAAAGCCTTTCTGAAGTTGAATCTTGGCAGGTACATTTTCCTGGGTTGTACTTCAGCATCTGTTCTCACTTGCACTTGTCCATGCTGAACCATGGAATGCAAGGCTAGATTTGTTTTCCCCTAAACAAGGACATAGTGAAGTTTTACTATCCTGCAATTAGGTTTCACTATGCTAATTCATTTGCAATACAGCAATTAATACGTACCAGTGGGTGTTAACCATTTGGTAATGCCAGACTTATTTCCTTCACGGGTGGAAGAGAAGACACATTGTTATTGCTTTGAAGGTGAGGAATAAAAGGGCCCTTTCTGGAATCTGCTCTCAATTCAATTGTTTCCAGATGGAAGTGAACAGGAGCTGGTCATGTCACAACTGTTCATCAGTGGAGTGAAAACATAGCTTTCCAGAGGCTACCTCCAAAAATAGTGGAGGTTTTCTGTCTTGAGCTCAGTGTATGGCTCCTGTTGAAGGAGGAATCACAAATGCACACAATTAGAATTGGCTAAACTTTTTAAAATGGAAATGGCTATCATTTAAAAATTGAAATGCAATTTGTTTTGTTTTAATGAAAAATGTCACATACAAAAATTCTGTGGAAAAAACCCTGACAAAAATTTTTGACCAGCGTTAGTCCTGAGAAGTTAGCAATCCTTTATGCTCATGCCATCTTTGGCCTCTCTTCAGAGAACAAAGTTCAGCTCAAGTTCTCCATCAAAGGTGTGAACCACAAAGTATGATCCTATAAGGTGTTCTCAGTGGTCTGGCTGCCATCAGCATGAGGTGTGGGAAAAGCTTAAAGACGAGGGAAGAAAGGTGAGTTCAGTGAGAATATTCTCAGATGTCTCCATGTGACAGTGTAGTGACAAAGGAGAATAGGGGACATAATGGGGAAAGCAATTTGTCATTTCAGAGGCCAATATTTTCCATCTTCCAATAATGTAGAGCCCCAAATTAAGGGGAGAATAAGAGGTAAATTGTACTCATGGGTTTTTTTGTGTACCCACATTCTGTGTACACTTCCTCCTTCCCACTAAAGTAAGTGGAATGAGACCATCACACATTTTAACATAGGCAATTGAGCAGCCATCATATGATAAAAATTTACAGTGACTGCTGTCCAAATCTAGCTTCAAATAGGCAACCTACGAGTGAAAGTCTGAAAACTGCTCTCCAATTTATTCCAAGATATGAAATACAAAAGGTTTTACATAATCTGCCCAAACCCACACAACAAATCAGACAGGAGAATTGGTACCTTAATTTGTTCCTTTTCTGCCAAAGAAATGACATGTTCTCTAGTTTTGTTTACACATGATAAGAAAGACAATGCCTGGGCTCAAAGGGTTACAAAAAGAACTGAGTCCAACAATAGATTTTCACATTTCAATTCCAAGTGAATTTTCTTGACTGTGGATTTTCAGGCACTTAGCACTTAGCATTAGATGCTTGACTAGCGTTTTACGAGATACTAGCAAAGAAAGCAGATACCAGCACACATTTTTGTAGTTAAATAACTGAAAACAATTAAGAAGAACATCTAGTGAAAAATTCAGTAATTCTAGCTGTTTATGTAAGACTTAATTCTGAATATTTATATGAGCAACATCAAATGCAGCTTGGGAGACAGTAAATCCCAAAGAAGCAAAGCTGACTATGAAGGCCTACAAGATGTTGCTCTGTTGAGCAGACACATGCTGCCTTAAAAGAAGTCAACAACAAAGCTTAACACATGGAAAATCCATGTGACTCAACATTTATTCAGAAAAGAAAAGAACTACACATGGCAGCTAGTTTCCCAGGCAACTGGGAATCTCTGTGAATCTAGGTGAAATAATTAAGCATGTTTCTGTGTTTCTGGGGCCAGATAATTGTTATGAAATGGCGAGGTACAGTATGCACTACTGTGTTATCATTCTTAGGGTTTTCTACAGTGCCTATCCAAGTGCTCCCTAAGGGATGTGGGGGGAGAGGACCCTAGTGGATGTAATGGAGCTTTCTACTCTTCTCCCTTTCCTCATAGAAGTTAGTTCTGGCTTGGGATGTGCATGTATGAGCATTTGGTTAATTTTGGTGGGGGAAGGTTTCCCTCTCCCTCCCTACTTTCCCTATAGTTTTGGTTATAGTGGGAAAGCTTTGTCAGAAAGTAGGGTCTTGCTCAATGCTCTGACAATGCTCAAATGCCAGGTTAGTCTGACTTCCTTTAGAAACTTTTTACAACCAGACCCTTTTGAATAAGAATGATTTGTCACCCAGCTTATTCCCTTGTAGCTCTGCAGGGCTAACAGGAATAAGCAATACTAAAAACCTATTTTTGTCACTAAAGGAAGCAATATACACAGGGAGATGATCTGCTGTGGAAGAAGGTGTCCCTTTTTGCCATCTTTTTTTCAGAGTAGAACAGAAAGGCTCTGCACTGGATGGACCCACTGCTGACAATTGACAATGGTTATCAAGAGTGGGTGCCCCTGAACAAAGACCGAAACCAAATTTGAAGAATGCTTTCTATAACAATGCTGAGAACAATTATGTCCTGGCTATTATGCTAGCAGTTAAGCCATTCTAAAGCAAGGTTTAATGAGAGATATTGCCATCCGTTCAGAAATAAAAATGTCTAGTCAGGATGTTTTATAACTATTAATGGACCGAAAGCCTGTTTATGTGAGGAGTTGACGTGTCAGCTGTCTCACGGCAAGGATAGCTGTTCCTATAAGGCAGCCAGCGCTATTCTCAATCTGAGTGCTATTGGGAATTGATCATTTTGCTCCCCACTGAAAGCTCATAAAGATACACCATTATTTTTAAATGGGTTTGCCTACATTGTGCTTGCATTCCTTTTGCCTTGGCTTTTTGCAAACTATTCTACCTGATAAAGCTCACTGGTAAGAACCCTCATAGAAAAATGAATAAAGTTAATTTTAAAACATGTCAGAGCACTTTATTTGTCCATGACTGGAGACTGTTTCTAAGATTCAAGTTCCTCCAGTGAGGAACGGGGCAACCTAATCAAAATAGCTCAAACGTTGAATATTCAAAATGAGCTTATTGCAGACCAAGAATTATTAACACAGATTATTTGGAGGAACAATACATTTGAGGAAACCACAATCTTATTGCTGTCAATTTGTAAATCAAAAGTTTATTGAATGAATTAATTGAATGAATTATTTGTTATGAATTATTTGCATTTCAGTTTAGGAAACAGTGATGCTATTTTGGGTTGGTTGCTTTCTGTGAAACTGGTGTAAATGTAATTTTCCTCTTATTTGATGCAACATTTTTCATACAAGTCTAATTTTAATTAAGGTTATTACTTAACAGTATTTGGCAACTTAAAACTCAATGACAGCTGCCTTCTTTTCAATTAAGAAATTACAAAGAATTTTTGTTTTACATTTTAATACTCTCTATCATCTTGCCAAAGCCGATTACTTCATAGATATCATGTCAGCAAAGACTGAATCATTCTGCCATGGACATTTGCTCTCCAGCAGATATTACCTGATAGCACACTCAGACAATCATTTCCTCAGACTAAATGATGAATGGCTTAGCTTTTGGTGGGTTCACAAGGTCATGTCTGTTTGAGTGGGTGTACTCTCATGCACTGGGTTTGTGAAGAATAACTATAAATTATACAGTGCTTCTTATATATATGCACTGTCTTTTAGACAATGTGCAACAGTGTTCTTGTCATTGAAAAAGATTCCTGAATTCCTTTTGCTGATATCTGCAGATAGAATATTGTAAAGGAGTCAGAGATTGTAGGTATCACTATTACTTGGGGATAGATCATCTTTACCACTTACTAAAGGGCACAAAAGTGTCTCCCCTTATATCTCTAACCATTCAGTTAAAGGCACTAAAATTGCATCTTCAACCATGGTGGGGGAAAGAAGGAAGCAGGGACAGAAAGTACATATTCACCAGCCAGAACACTGAATGAGCACGTGTAGGGAGATTAAGGTGTGGTCAACACTACAATATTTTGCTGGCATAACTATCTTGGTCAGGGGTGTGGGGAAAAAACCCAAACACTCCCTAACCAACATAGCTGTGACACAAATAAAAACCCTATGTAACTGCAGCACTGCCAACAGAAGAGTGCCTCTGTCAGCATAGACAATGCTGTTCGGGGAAGTGGTGTAATGATGCCAGTAGAAAAACTCCATCTCTCAGCATAATCTGCATCTACACTAGGGGGCTCAGCTGGTTTAGTTATACCAGCACAACATCTGTAGTGTGCACAAGATCTAAACTACATCCTGAAAAGGGTTGAAACAATTTACTCACTCCTCCACCTCCTTCCCAAAGGAAGGAGAGAAGGGAGGAATTGTGCATCTCTGAACACAATAGGGTACATCTATACTTTAATAAAAGTATGGCTGGCCCAGGTCATCTGATTCAGGGTTGCAGGGCTTGGGCTGCAGGGCTAAAACTTGCAGTGTAGGTGTTCAGGCTCAGGGTATGTCTACACTGCAATGTAAGCCCAGGGTTAGTAGAAGTTGAGTTAGCAGACCCTGGGTTTGTTAGCCTAGGTCTTGAACATCTACATTCATTTGTAACCACAGGTAATGAATTGTTGATCCCTGGTTTCCAATCTGAGGCTCCAGCATCTACCCTGCATTATGCAGGCCCAAGCCCAATCACCCACACCCCAGACTTTCTAGCGCTCTCCCAAAATGTGACCACGCCTAGCCCTTTGGTCATGGTGCAGTGTGGGAAAACTTGACTATCTGACAAACTTGATGGTCCAGAGGACAAAAAGTTGTCCTATGGGATTATGGTATACTTTGGGAGGATTCCCAGAGCACAAGTCCATTGGGGCTGCAACTACACTGCAAAGCAATAGGACTTGAATCCTGTGTTCCAGCTTGACTCAGGATTGGACCCTCCACCCCCATGGGCTCTTTGGACCTTGGGTCTGAGCCCTGGATTAGCACAATTTGTGTGTAGAGACAGCAGGAATAAAGGGGAAGCCTGCTTGTTTGCAGAATCAAGGATGAAATACATCTTAGAATACTCAGGGAGCTGACTGAGGAGATATCTGAACCATTAGTGATTATTTTCAAAACTCATGGAAGATGGGAGAGATTCCAGAGGACTGGAAGAGGACAAATAAAGTGCCAATCTATAAAGAGGGGAATAAAGACAACCTGGGGAATTACAGACCAGTCAGCTCTAGTACTTGGAAAGATAATGGAGCAAATAATCAAGCAATTGCTTTGCAAATACCTAAAAGATAATAAGGTGATAAGTAACAGTCTGCATGAATTTGTCAAGAATTAATCATGTCAGAGGAACCTAATCATTTTCTTTGACAGGGTAACAAGCCTAGTGGATAGAGGGAAAGCAGTAGATGTGGTATATCTTAATTTTAGTAAGGCTTTTGATACTGTCTTGCATGACCTTCCCATAAACAAACTAGGGGAAATACAACCTAGATGGAACTACTATAAGGTGAGTGCAAAACTGGTTGCAAAACCATTTCCAGAGAATAGTTATCAGTGGTTCACAGTCAAGCTGGAAGGGCATATCAAATGGGATCACTCAGGGATCAGTCCTGGGTCCAGTTCTGTTCAATATCTTCATCAATGATTTTGATAATAGCATAGAGAGTACATTTCTCAAGTTTGTGAATGATACTGAGCTGGGAGGGGTTCCAAGTGCTTTGGAAGCTACGATTAAAATTTAAAATTATCTGGACTAACTGGAGAAATGGTCTGATGTAAATAGGATGAAATTCAGTATGGACAAATGCAAAGTACTCCACCTAGGAATGAACAATCAGTTGCACACATACAAAATGGGAAATGACTGCCTAGGAAGGAGTACTGTAGAAAAGGATCTCTGTGTTATAGTGGATTAAAAGCTAAATATGAGTCAACAGTGTAATACTGCTGCAAAACAACCAAACATAATTCTGTGATACATTAGCAGGAGTGTTGTAAGCAAGGCATGTGAAGTAAATCTTCGGCTGTACTCCGTGCTGATAAAGCTTCAACTGAAGTATGGTGCCCTTTTCTGGGCACCAAATTTCAGGAAAAATGTGGACAAATTGGAGGAAGTCCAGAGGTGAGCAACAAAAATGATTAAAGGTCTAGAAAATATGACCTATGAGGAATTGGATTTGTTTAGTCTAGGGAAGAGAAGACTGAGAAGGGACATGACAGCAGTTTTCAAGTACATAAAAGGTTGTTACAAGGACCAGGGAGAAAAATTGTTCTCTTTAAACTCTCAGTATAGGACAAGAAGCAATGGGCTTAAATTGCAGCAAGGGCAGTTTAGGTTGGACATTAGGAATAACTTCCTAACTATCAGGGTAGTTAAGCACTGGAATAAATTGCCCACAGAGGTTGTTGAAATCTCTGTCATTGAAGGTTTTTAAGGGCGGGTTAGATAAACACCTGTCAGGGATGGTCTAAATAATACATAGTCCTGTCATGAGTGCAGAGGACTGGACTAGAAGACCTCTCAAGGTCCCTTCCAGTCCTATACTTCTATGATGTATGATTAATACTTGCCTGAATTACTAAGAGAAAAAGTGGTTTAAAATGCAAGAGTTTCAGCTTAAAACTCTTCTGGATTTCAAAGCAGAAGAATTTATATTTTCTCTCTTATGGAGAATGAAATACATTTATATTCCTAAATATTGTGTTTTAAGTTCTTATTTCAGATTGACCTTTATTGCCAGTTCTTCAAAACATAAATGATGGGAATTACCTTTACATCTAACTGTGATTCATTTAATGATGTTTGCATCAAGTCTGTACATTCATCTTAACAATATTTTGTTCTATGTGTTTATGTTGTACTCGCTATGTCCACTGTAATTCAGGGTCTTTCAGAATTTCCATTATAAATATTCTCACATATAATTTAAGATTTATTATATATGTGAGAATATTAAATTATATATTTTTATTTACTTATTTATTTATTTTGAAATGTTACATTTGTGAGAAGAGTGCAAGTAGCAGTCAAAGCAAATGTTTCATACCCTGCAGTATACATGATCTATGAGCCTCTTCATATAAAAAGCTGGTTTCATTTCCATTCATACCCACTCAAACTCAGAATAGGAGTCACTTATTAGAACAGACATCATTCTAGTGAGACTCCAGATATGCCAGCTCTTCACATAAACATGCTTTCTGTCAAATCCAGTATCCATTAATAATCCATAAGACATTTTGATCTGACACTGTCTTCCCGAATGGATAGTCTTCTGTACCATCATTTTGTCACAGGTATAAAAATCAGGGCTATTATTATAGAATGCTTTGAAATAATGTTCTGCATTAATGATTGATATGTATTATACGGGCAATCTTTTCCACAGGAAAACTAGGTGTTTCTGAGCTCATATGCTCATACTAATTCACCACTTTGCCACAAAGTCAGAAACCATCAGCAAAAATAACTTTTTTTACTTTGATTCTGTGATATATTTTTTGCAAAAATCAAATCATAGAGAAACAGAGTTATTTTAACCTAAAAATGTTACAGTTAGTCAGTAGCGTAGCTAGTGGGGTGCAGAGGAAGCAGCCGCTTCCCCTCAGCACATTTCCCAAAAGCGGCGCCTGCCGGGCCAGCACTGGGGGCAGCACGGCTGGAGGAGTCATGGGGGGGGGGGGGCGGGAGGCGTGGCCGGAGGAGCGAGGGGGTCGGCTCCTCGGCCATCGCGCCCCACGCTCAGCGCGGCCCCAACATCACCGCAGGCACAGCCACCTCCTGCGGCGGCTCAGGGCTCGGCGGCCAAGTGCTCCCCGCCCCAAGCCAGAGCCAGAGCTGGGATCCGCCCGCGGCGCGGGGCCAGGATCAGCCGGGGACAGGCGGCAGCACAGGATGGAAGGTGAGTGGCAGGGTTCCGGTGCCTTGCACTGGGGGGTCCCCTCCAGGCGAGGGGCTCCCTGGGGCCGGGCCCGCAGGGCAGGGGCGCAGGCCGCACTGTCTGGACGGGGGGTCCTGGCGCAGCACAGGAGCCTGGAGCCCGGGGCAGGGGGGACGGGACCCCGCGGGTGGGGACGAGCGGCGCAGCCCGGCGGGGGACACCTGCAGAGCGGGCTGGGCAGGAGAGACTCTCCTGGGACCGCGGTGGGACTGGGGTATCCGCACCCCCGGGAAGCCCTCAGGAGTCCTGAGCCGAGCTCCGGGGTTAATCTGGGGGGGAGACGGGAGGAGCCAAGGGGGGGGGCATAGCCAGAGGAGGAGCCAAGGGGGGGCGCCTTTTTTATGTTTGCTCCCCCTACACTTAGACCCTGGCTACACCACTGAGTTAGATGTGTGTATATGTAACCAGTGACATCCACACGAAAGGTATGTATGTGGCCCAAGGGACATGCACTATGTGGTTTTATATTTCATTGAAGAGCTCCCAATGCTGCATACTTTGTGGCACTTAAACAGGTACTGATGAGAGCATATTGTATCTTTTAAAAATATTCTCTTCAACTAGCTATTAACATCAAGTGCCTGAGAAAGTTCATAGTAAATGCTCTGATGGGCACATTTAAGTACAGTGCAAACTAAAAATGGACAAGCAGCTCCCATTATGAGTAGCATGAGTTTGCTCCTTAAGTGTCAAAATTCGTAGAATCATAGAATATCAGGGTTGGAAGGGACCTCAGGAGGTCATCAAGTCCAACCCCCTGCTCAAAGCAGAACCAATCCTCAACTAAATCACCCAGCCAGGGCTTTGTCAAGCCTGACCTTAAAAACCTCTAAGGACAGAGATTCCACCATCTCCCTAGGTAACCCATTCCAGTGCTTCACCACCCTCCTAGTGAAAAAGGTTTTCCTAATATCCAACCTAAACCTCCCCCACTGCAACTTGAGACCATTACTCCTTGTTCTGTCATCTGCTACCACTGAGAACAGTCAAGATCCATCCTCTTTGGAACCCCCTTTCAGGTAGTTGAAAGCAGCTATCAAATCCCCCCTCATTCTTCTCTTCTGCAGACTAAACAATCCCAGTTCCCTCAGCCTCTCCTCATAAGTCATGTGCCCCAGACCCCTAATCATTTTTGTTGCCCTCCGCTGGACTCGCTCCAATTTTTCCACATCCTTCTTGTAGTGTGGGGCCCAAAACTGGATACAGTACTCCAGATGAGGCCTCACCAATGTTGAATAGAGGGGAATGATCACGTCCCTCAATTTGCTGGCAATGCCCCTACTTATACAGCCCAAAATGCTGTTAACCTTCTTGGCAACAAGAGCACACTGTTGACTCATATCCAGCTTCTCGTCCCCTGTAACCCCTAGGTCCTTTTCTGCAGAACTGCTGCCTTGCCACTCGGTCCCTAGTCTGTAGCAGTGCATGGGATTCTTCCATCGTAAGTGCAGGACTCTGCACTTGTCCTTGTTGAACCTCATCAGGTTTCTTTTGGCCCAATCCTCTAATTTGTCTAGGTCCCTCTGTATCCTATCCCTACCCTCCCACTCCTCCCAGTTTAGTGTCATCTGCAAACTTGCTGAGAGTGCAGTCCATGCCATCCCCCAGATCATTAATGAAGATATTGAACAAAACCGGCCCCAGGACCGACCCCTGGGGCACTCTGCTTGATACCGGCTGCCAACTAGACATGGAGCCATTGATCACTACCAGTTGAGCCCGATGATCTAGCCAGCTTTCTATCCACCTGATAGTCCATTCCATCCAGCCCATATTTCTTAACTTGCTGGCAAGAATACTGTGGGAGACCATATCAAAAGCTTTGCTAAAGTCAAGGAATAACACGTCCATTGCTTTCCCCTCATCCACAGAGCCAGTTATCTCATCATAGAAGGCAATTAGGTTAGTCAGGCATGACATGCCCTTCGTGAATACATGCTGACTGTTCCTGATCACTTTCCTCTCCTCCAAGTGCTTCAGAATTGATTCCTTGAGGACCTGGACTCCATGATTTTTCCAGGGACTGAGGTGAGGCTGATTGGCCTGTAGTTCCCCGGATACTCCTTCTTCCCTATTTTAAAGATGGGCACTACATTAGCCTTTTACCAGTCATCTGAGACCTCCCCGATCACCATGAGTTTTCAAAGATAATGGCCAATGGCTCTGCAATCACATCCGCCAACTCCTTTAGCACCCTTGGATGCAGCACATCCAGCCCCATGGACTTGTGCTCATCCAGCTTTTCTAAATAGTCCTGAACCACTTCTTTCTCCACAGAGGGCTGCTCACCTCTGCTCAGTGCAGTAGTCGGGGAGCTGACCTCGTTCGTGAAGACAGAGGCAAAAAAAGCATTGAGTACATTAGCTTTTTCTACATCCTCTGTCACTAGGTTGCCTCCCTCATTCAGTAAGGGGCCCACACTTTCCTTGACTTTCTTCTTGTTGCCAACATACCTGAAGAAACCCTTCTTGTTACTCCTAACATCTCACTCTAGCTGCAACTCCAAGTGTGATTTGCCCTTCCTGATTTCATTCCTGCATGCCTGAGCAATATTTCTATACTCCTCCCTGGTCATTTGTCCAATCTTCCACTTCTTGTAAGCTTCTTTGTTGTGTTTAAGATCAGAAAGGATTTCACTGTTAAGCCAAGCTGGTCGCCTGCCATATTTACTATTCTTTCTACACATCGGGATGGTTTGTTCCTGCAACCTCACTAAGGATTCTTTAAAATGCAGCCAGCTCTCCTGGACTGCTTTCTCCCTCATGTTATTCTCCAAGGGGATCCTGAAAAAATGTTAAATATTCTTCCCAATAGAAGAGAATCAGGTTTATTTTACGTATTTCAGAAATATTCAAAGATCTACTTTTAATCATAATATCTAGTCTACATATGGTATACATTCAATATACTCTGGATACAGATTTTGCATGCTGCATGGAAACTTTTTAAAAACACCACAATAGAGACTCAAACTAAATGTATACCCGCCCTCCCACTCAAAAAAAAAAAAAAAATGCCACCTTGCCTAAACAGAATAAAAGAGTTGGTTAAAGGCAAAAAGGCATCCTTTAAAAATTGGAAATCAGGAGCATATACTTTTACACTTGACTTGCTAGCGTTTAATTAGTCAGGGAAAAAAATTGAAAATCAACTGGCAAAAGACACAAAACTAACAGCAAATGTTTTTTAAAGTACATTAGAAGCAGGAAGCTTGCCAAACAATCAGTGGGACCACTGAACAATCGATGTGCTAAAAGAGTACTTAAGGAAGACAAAGCCACTATGGAGAAATTAAATGAATTCTTTACATTTGCATCGGTCTTCACTGCAAAGGCTGTGAGGGAGATTCCTACTCCTGAGACATTAGGTTTAGGTGACAAATTTGAGGAACTGTCCCAGATTGAGGTGTCGATAGAGAAGGTTTTTGAACCAATTGATACATTAAACACTAATAAGTCACCAGGACCAGATGGTATTCAAGCAAGTGTTCTGAAGGCATTCAAATATGAAATTGCAGAACTACTATATATTGTATACTTGCAGTATACAACCTATTGCTTAAATCAGTCTCTGTACCAGATGACTGGAGGGTAGCTAATTTTTTTAAAAGGTTCCTGAGGCAGTTCTGGCAATTACAGGCCAGTAGGCCTAAATTCAGTACTGGACAAACTGGTTGAAACTATCGTAAGGAATAGAATTACCAGACACATAGATGAACACAATATGTTGGGGAAGAGTTAACATGGCTTTTATAAAGGGAAATCATGCCTCACCAATCTATTAGAATTCTTTAAATGGGTCAACAAACATGTGGATCAGGGTGATCTAGTGTATATAGTGTACTTGGACTTCAGAAAGCCTTTGACAAGATCCCTCACCAAAGACTCTTAAGAAAAGTAAGGAGTAATGGAATAAAAGGGAAGGTCCTCTAAGGGATCAGTAACTGTTTCCTGTCTTTCAACCAAAGGATAGGAATAAATGATCAGTTTTCACAACAGATATAGGTAAATAGCAGGGTCTCCCAAGGAGCTGTACTGGGACCAGTACTATTCAACATAACTAATTTAGAGAAACAGGTAAACAGGTGGCTATACAAAATTACATGAGATAGTTAAGTCCAAAGTCGATTGCAAAGAGTTACAAAAGGATCTCACAGAACTGGATGACTGGGCAACAAAATGGCAGATGAAATTCAATATTGATAAATGCAAAGTAATACATATTGGAAAACATCCCAACTATACATCCAAAATGAACGGGTCTAAATTAGCTGTTACCACTCAAGAAAGAGATCTTGGAGTAACTGTGACTAGTTCTCTGAAAACATCCACTCAATGTGCAGTGACAATCAAGAAAGCTAAGAGTATGTTAGAAGCCAATAGGAAAAGGATATATAATAAGACAGTATAGATCATAAAGCCACTATATATGCCCATGGCATACTCACACCTTAAATACTGAGTGCAGTTCTAGTCACCTGTTCTCAAAAATATATTGGAATTGGAAAATGTACAGAACAGGGCAACAGAAGTGATTAGGGGTATGGAACAGCTTCCATATGAGGAGAAATTTAAAAAGATTAGGACTGTTCAGCTTGGAAAAAAGATGACTAATGGGGAATATAATAGAGGTCTATAAAATTATGAATGGTGCAGAGAAAGTGAATAAAGAAAAGTTATTTATTCCTTTTTATAACACAAGAACCATCTGAAGAAGTGAGGTTTTTACCCACGAAAGCTTATGCCCAAATAAATCTGTTAGTCTTTAAGGTGCCACCAGACTCCTTGTTGTTTTTACAAGAACCATGGGTTACCCAATGGAATTAATTGGCAGGAGGTTTAAAACAAAAAAGAGTCAACCTGTGGACTTCATTGCCAGGGGATGTTGTGAAGGCCAAAAGTATAACGTTTCAAAAAAGAATTAGATAAATTCATGGAGGATCATTGGCTATTAGTCAAGATGGCTAAGCCTCTGACTGCCAAATGCTGGGACTAGATGACAGGGGATGGATTGCTTGATAATTACCTTATTCTGTTCATTCCCTCTGAAGCATCTGGCATTGGCCACTGTCAGAAGACAGGATACTGTGCTAGATGGATGAGTGGGCTGACCCAATATGGCCATTCTTATGTTCTTATTAAAAAAAAGAAGTTTTCTAAAGTTACTGTCAAGTAGATCGTTTGCAAGATTTGTCACATATCCTTCAGAACTGATCCCACTGTGACATTCAGTAATGTGCAGTAAGTGTTGCATATTATAGTAATGGTCCCATAATTAATCTTATATAGTCAGAATTCATTTTATCCCATTTTGTTCTTGATATCTCTTAATTATTCCAGCAGCACATTCAGATGCCTCCAGATGGCATGAAACAGGATAAATAGTGCAGAGGAACTTTCCTAATAGCCTCCTACTCTGATTGATCTCAGGCAGTTGATCATTCATTCGATATCTAGATTCTCTATATTTATTTTAATGCAGTTAAGTAATAAGAGGCAAGAGCTCCATTGGGTGAAATGTCTGTTTTGGAAGATGCTGCTCTGTTACTGCAGAGATGCACATGTGCAAGAGACCAGCAATATTGGATTCTGAACACAGACAGAGTGCAATGTACATGACAGATTTTTAATGTCAGTTATTAGAATGGACTGCCAGCCCTTGTAGGTACATTGGCTTCTCACTCCATTGTCCAATGAAATGTTATGATTGTAAAAGAAAAAAAAATGATTAAATGAAAGGGTTGTATCATAGATGTGCTTATTGGAGCCTAATGTGCCACCCTTATTCATATCAAGTAATACCTGACTGATTGCCCTAAGAAACCTGCTGCATCATCCCAGAATATATATAAAAAAAGCACAGAACAAAAGTTAAGGAATATACAATTTTGATCCCAAAAGCTGCAATAAGAGAAAGGTATTATTTACTTTGATTAAATTATTATTGAGTGGCTGACCCATATGTTAATAAGAGAATACACCACATTTCTTTGTCTAGGTCTGGTTTTGATAACTGCAATCCATACTGTGTTATAGGAGGACCTTCCAGAACACCTGCATGATTCATACTAGCTGAGAGTCTGGCCCTTATAATTTGACTTATTGTGTATATTCATGCGCACGCACACCCCCACCCACCCACACCAACACAAATACATTATATAAGATATATAATAAACTCAGTTATATAGATTTTAAATACTTTTATATGCCCTGAAACTGAATGTGGGGGTGAGCAATTAAGGACAGATTAGAATGAGAGGGAGGGAACATGGTATCCTTTTATTTTTTTTAAAGACACATACTACGTTATCTGAGCAACATCATATTTTTTGTGTCTCTCCCACCCTCATTATCCAATTTTATTCCTGCCACCTCTGTGGAGTTATCTTTATACTTAAGGCTAGATTGTGAGGCAACAATCTGCCGCGATTAAGGGGCAGCTCATTGGTGCACTCCACCTGAAGCAGCCTGGAAGGGAAGTTGTATCTGAATCACAATCTGCCTCGTCTATTCGCTGCTCCAGGAAAGAAGGGATCTGTATGACTGTTGCCGTGGCGGCTGAAAGAGCAGGGATTGAACGGGGGAAAGAGATAAGAGCATGAGCAGCTAAATGTAGGGCTGTAACAGACTTATATCCTCTGCGGATTGGACACCTAACACCCACCAACCAGTGGGTCATATACACACCTATGTATATATGGCACAACATAGCTGCCTGTGCTAGTGCTAATTACACCACCAAGCACACTTTCTATAGTCCCAAGGTTCCTCCCCTCCCATTCATCTGCACCAATGAAGAAGCAGCAGCTCTGAGCCTGCTTCCATAGTTACCTGTGTGTTGCTGTGCTAGCCAAGCCACAGTTTGGCCCTAAGTGTTTGCAGGATAAGGTCCTTAGAATGTGGCCTCCTCAAGGCAGAGCACATCCTTTCCCCAGTGTTACTGACCAGGTGCAGAATTGTCTTTGATCTTTGAAGCATCCCTGCATTGCTGAGTATTCAATCTAGCAGGGCTGTCATGTGTCACAATCTTACTTTACATTGACACGTTTGGCAGCCTTATTGCCCATTCCTGCATCAATATTGAGCTGCAGGGAGGCTTCAGGCATTTCACTGTAGTTGAGCCTTTTGGCTACTAGAGGACCCTGGTATCTGCTGCACCTCATCCATTGCTGATCCACCTGTTGAACCAGGGCCTTTAAAAGAGCAGCTGAAAGGTAATGGCTGAAGGAGAAGGTGGTGACAGCAGGGAACAGAAGCAGAAGACGAGGGACTAATATAAGCCCAGATCCCACCTCCAACCCCACCTTGCAGCCAGCTGTACCAGTATCTCCCCAGCTCTCCACCCACTAGGAGTTCAGGGCACCCACTACCACCCACTAGCCCCTTAAACTCCAGCACTCACTGACCTCCCAACAGCCTCAGGACCCTCTACACCCAACAATGCTCCATCAGTACCAATAGCCATCCCCTGCCAACTACCCAGCATCCCACTCAGACTCCCCATCCCTGACATCCTCCAGGATTCTCCCTGCTGGACCAGGCAGAGATTCCAAGTGCTGGGCAGCTCCATGTCCTGAACCCCTTGCCCTAACTGGGACTATGCACTTAAATTCATATGCAAATTAGCTCATTGCATAACTTGCATAAAATGTCACATCTGGAGCAGAACAAAACTTGGTAGCTGTGTCTAAGGACCAGACCATGAAAACTCTTATGCATGAGTAACTTTATTCATGACTAATGTTACTCACTTGTGTAAATGTTTGCAGGACCAGGGTACTAAGCCAAGCATGATAAAGACAGTACAACCAGAAAAGGGAAACAACATCAGGCAGTGTAGGAGGAAGGAAGGGACAGACAGAAACACATGTTCTCCTTCAGATCCAGCCACAAGGGGCCATTCACGAGGATTTAGTTGCAGGATCAGAGCTCATTTGCAATGTACAGTAGTAAGAATGCATGGCTTTAAAATAAAACTAAAGAAAAGGTAAGAATTATAAAATAGCTAATATAAATGAAATAAGATGGAAATAGGGCAAGGTCAAAATACCAAGCAAGGGACAAGCTAGGATTAATAAAAATAAATGAGATAATGGCAGCTAGATAGAAAGTCTACAAAACTGGGAATTCAGCATGAGATCAAACCCTTTCCCCTTCCCTTCTTTTTTTTTAAAATTAGACTTTAGTTCCACGAGGCAGAGACCCTTTTTTTCATATCTTCAAGAAGCTTAACATATTGTTAGATGACATTAAACAATATAATAAATCATTTTAAAATAAAAACAATGGTGATAGAGCCGTAATGAACAGATGAAAGAAAACAACCAACTTAGAACTTGAATGACTGAAGGAGTAGAGCATTTTTATCTACAAATTAGTCCATACCCAATTGGCCAGACTTCCTAGGTCACCCTAACTGTCACTAAAGCCAAAGTAGAATTATACTGTGCCATTGTGTGGTGGGTTGCTAAGTCCCATTTGAGTTTGTAGTCTAAGTATTTTGTTTTCTAAATTCTGAGCTCCAGCGAAATGGAACTATTCATATAATACCCTCATGAAATGTAGGGGAGTTAGGAAATAAGTCACAATGTGAATCACTGGTGGACTGTGTATCTCTAAGAAGTTTTAAGAGATAGTTTTCACAGCTCAGTTTTATGAAGAATGTAGGCATTTTGACAACTTCTTTTTAGTGACATACAGATTGCAATATGGGATGTCTTTTCTTCTGAACAAAACAAGCACCTTGCACAAAACAATCTGTGATATACAACTCATTATTCAGTTATTTTAATGGTAGCCTGTTTTACAAACAATAAAAATGCTGGCATTTTTATTTGAACAATAGCTAGTGATACACAAACATTTCCTCAGTATTAGTGACCAGCTGGAAGGATTGTCTCAATTTTGGTGCACAGTGTGCATGAGATGCAATTGATATCAACAGTGCAACAGTTATATGTTTGGTCTGTTTGAGTACAATTTAGAGTTTTGCTATCCTCTCTTAAGCCCACTAGAACCATAAAATATGCTAGCAGCATGGGGAGATAAGCAATACTCCTCTATGAAACTGAACAGTGCATCTGGAAAGGAAGGTCAGCAGGACGATGCACACCAGAACCAAGTTTTCTGCAGCTTACTCATCTGTTTCAAGAGCTTTCCTAAGAAAGCCAATGACAGCCTGTGCCTTTCTATGTAAAAAAAAAAAATTGTGAAGAGACAAGGAGTAGAGCTAGTCTCAAAACATTTCATATTTAAAAAAACAACAACAAAACAAACCCAGAAGCCAAAGCAAAACAGGGGCAACATTTTCCACAATTTCCCCCCATTTTTCATTGAGGTGTATCACCAACATAAAGGTGTGTGACTTTTTCATAGCAGATTCTGGTTCAAGTGGTAAGGGCAGACCGCTTGTAGAGAAGTAATGTTCTGTACGTTACCCAATCAAACTGTCTCAATCACTTCTCATAGTTCATCCGATAAAATGAATTATAGAAAAGGGAATTGCACAGAAGGCACTTGCTTAGTCAAAGACAGTTCTGACTATAGGTTCCAATGTAACCACTTAGGTCAGAATTTGTTAACCAGTGCACCTCCCGAAACGTATTTTGGCCATTCAAAAAAAGTAAAGAAAATAGAAAGATCTTTGTTTTCCCTATAGTTTGTAAACACTGCAGATTTTAGCATCCCTACTGAAATGGGATTAAGGAGATGAAAAGTAAGGATGAGGGTGGGGGGTTTTTTGTTTTTGTTTTAAGGTTTTTAAACCATTACCTTCTGTTCACATCTGTATCCATGTAAGTAGAATTACTCATGGAAGCAGTCACTAGCAGATGAGTCAATTTCAGCATCTGGTTTCTGGTTCTCACTTCAGTTTCCATGGAAACTGATGTTGGCTCAGTGAAAGTAAGGTAAAGTTTTTAAAATGTTACAGTACTGATCTAATAAAGGTCTTTTTGTCATATTAGCACCATGCTGACCCTCATTTTCTCTCTCACACTCACACACCAGCCAAAAGTAGCTGATTTCAAAAACCAAGTACTGATTTCTAGAAGCCTGTTTTCTCCTAATGTCTGGCTAGAAGGAGTAGCTACAGTGCCGATAGTATACAAGACCATGGACAGCCAAACACTGCTAATGTCCCTGGCCTTAGTGCCAATGGTGGTTTGAGCCCTCTCTCTCTCCTTGTGCACCTGTACTAGAGCCAGATGGGATCCAAAAATATGACTGAAGGACCACATGAGAAATCATTTCTGTTTGAATGGGACTACTTGTCTGAATAACGTGAGCAAGATTTGTGCTTGTAAACCATGCTATGAAAGCAATAACATATACCAAGTGATGAGGTGTACCAGATATCTGTGTCTCAAGTGACAGAACACAAAAGGTACATATTGTTACTGGTGCGACTCCTGAGAGGAAACAGCCAGAAAAGCAAGCAAGCAGATTGGTTGCAGATTTCGTGATATTATTGCAGAAGCTTCCCTTTGTGTGCTCTGTACCTCCTCCAAACCATCTCTGTGATGCACCATGGAAACAAATACAAATCTGGCATTAATAATACGAGATATGTTGGGTCTCTCATTGAGGAAGTACAGAATATTCTCTTTATGTATGTAAGCACACACATACACACACAGGAAAATGCAGTAAAAACCAAAACTTAGTTAATTACAAAGCAGCATAGAAACTGAGAGCCCAGAGGTCACAGGAAAGGAAGATTTCTACCTATTCCTTTGTACTCACCAGAAGTGCCTAACCATGACACTGGCTATTCAATAAATTGTACAATAGCTAGTAAAATTAGCCCATTTTATAGGAAAAGTTTATCCATGATCTCAGCTTCCTCTTCAGATAAACACTATCTAAAAAAACCAAGCCAATTAGTCACCGGTGATGCAAACTCACCAGGCAGCTCCTCACCCCAACTGAATACACACAAGCCATTATTAAATCACGATCCATAATTTAACCTATTATAGACAGGAGCAAAATGGCCAGACTCTTAAGGTGGGCTGGTAAAAAATTTCCTTCAAAACTGTTTTTCAGTGGAAAATTGGGCTTTTGACCAAACAAAGTTTTGTTGTGAAAAGTGCCTGCTATCCATAGAAAATTTTAATATTTTGTCCAAACAAAACAAAACCCCAAACATTTCCATTTTTCAGTCAAAATACTTTGGTTTTGGATAAAATATGTTGCCAAGAAGTTGCCATATTTTGACATTGAAAAAAATTGATGAAGATGAAAAATCAAATCATTTTCACTGAAATTATTTTAGGGTGAAAAAACCCTATTTTCTGACCAGATGTATTCACAAGTTTAATGTCAGGGGGTGAAACCCTGGCCCAATAAAAGTCAATAGCAAAACTCCCTTTGACTTGAATGGTGCCAAATTACAAGGAGAATATGCTGGGCAGACAAAAGCCAGGCTTCTACCGCTTCCCTACCTTCATTGTCTATTCTTTGCCCACCTTCTCTGGAGCGTACTGGGTTAGGAAGGCAGACAGAGGCACAGCATCCACTTACTTCTACATGCAGACTAGCCTGTGCCAGCGTATAAGGGGGTTCCTATTTCCCTTCGAGGGTGTATAGTCCAGTCCATTTCCTACAGTAGCCCTTAACAGATAATTGGTAGACGTGGGCATTCATTTCAAAGAGCCTGGGAGACCTTTTCAAGCATTATGGGCACCCACTCCTATAAAATGCTTCAGAACATCCACAAAGCCTGCAGGGTACACAAAGAGAAGAGAACTGGTAATCATATATTCTCATATGAAAAAGGTTAGTTATGAATATAAATATGACAGGTTCTGAACTGGACATGCCTATTGTAAAATAAAGAGAAGGTGGTTGAGGTAATATCTTGTATTGGATTAATAAATAAAATTATTTCATTATTACACTCAGAGTGTCACAGCTAAATACAAGGCGGAACAGATTGGAATTAGTTATGCTAAACAATCTGTTCCATTTGTATTTAGCTGTGACACTGAGTATGTTTCTCAGACCTGATGAAGAACTGCTCTATGTAAGCTCAAAAGCTTGTCTCTCTCCAGGGCTGACTCCAGGGTTTTGGCCGCCCCAAGCAGCCAAACAAAAAAAAAGCCGCGATCGCGATCTGCGGCGGCAATTCGGCGGGAGGTCCTTCACTCCGAGCAGGAGTGAGGGACCGTCCGTCGAATTGCCGCCGAACAGCTGGGCATGCCGCCCCTCTCCGAAGTGGCCGCCCCAAGCACCTGCTTGGTAAGCTGGTGCCTGGAGCCGGCCCTGTCTCTCTCACAACAGAAGTTGGTCCAATAAAAGATATTACCTCACCCACCTTGTCTCTCTAATATTCTTGAACCAAGACTGTAATGGTCTTGGTGTTCATTAAACAACAAGCCAGTGAATGAGAACGATATTAAAAACTTTAATAAAACAAACAAGAGAGCATCTCTGGTGAACTGCTGCATACAGCCCTGCGGTGTTCCCAACCCCCACCTCCACGATATAACCCCAAATTCCTATGTTCATAATACTGTCCCTTAGGAGGGAGGATCTCTAAATTATAATCTTCTACAAACATATCTCTACACCTTCCCTTTTAAAGAAAAACTAATTAATTCCTATATACATATATATAAAACAGCCATCTAATGACACATGCATTAGATTCTCAATCCATGAAGTATATTTCCATAAACCCAATATGTCAACTACCTAGAAAAGAGAGGTTACCAGCACGTAACTCTTGAGTGAGTCTTTACCACTCACTTTCCGCAAATACCCCTTCCCTAGGCAGGTTAGCAAGACTCTGAGTCTTTCAGGACGTTTAATCTCCTGCTCTGATCTTCTCAGTATCAGTCTTTCATTAGAGTCTGAGCTGTTCTCTTGTTCCTTGCCAGTTTCTCCTTTGTGCGTTGATAAAGGAATAGTCAGATGGGAAATGCCGGAGTCCACATCTATTGTCAATGTGTTTGAACTTTTTGGGATTACTCATAAATCTCTTCAGTTACATTGAAATGTGTCCCCCTAGTCTGTCTGGACTACATAAAACCTTAGATGCAGCTGTTCTTTAATGGTACCTCTTTGGCCCCAAGTATTAGAGGTGTGATTCCTCAGGCACACCATTACCTGGGTTAAGAGATGGGAGATCATGGGCCTTTCTGTCAGAATAATATTGCTGCTTTCACTTCTGATTTTCTTTAATCTTCCGTATGGTTTCATTGTTATGAGGTTTCAGCAAGTTATGGGTAAATTAGACCTCATCCTTCTTCCCATTAACAGCTGAGTTGGAGAAAAGTCATTCTCCAGCCATCACTGGTGTGCTTCAGTAAACCAGTGATGCTTTATACATAGGTGCGGAAACTAGGGGCAGGGTGGGGTGCTGTAGCACCCTCAGGTTTTGTGCGGGGTCCCGGCCACCGACCCCATGCCCAGGGTCTCAGTGCTCCTGACCCCATGCCTGGGGTCCCGGCTGCAGGACTTGAGCCAGGGGTCCTGGCTACAAGACCCATGCTCAGGGCTCTGCTCCCGGCCCCGCACATGGAGTCCTAGCTGCAGGACCCGTGCTCAGGGCTCTGCTCTTGGCCCTGCATGTGGGGTCCCAGCTGCAGGACCCACGCCCGGGGCTCCACTCTCGGCCCTGCATGTGGGGTCCCAGCTGCAGGACCCGCGCCCGGGGCTCCGCTCTCAGCCCTAGCTGTGGTCCCAGCCTCAACCCCCTTACCCCTGTCCCTGTCCCCCGACCCTCCCAGAGCCACGGCCCGGTCCTGGCCCCACTCTGGGTAAAGGAGGCATGGACACGGGTAAAGGGGGGTATGACGTAAAAAGTATGGGCACTACTGGCTTTCAGCACCCCCACTGAGTGTTCCAGCACCACTGGCTTTATACAAATCACCCTCGCTGTCAAAAGTCTTTTTTCCTAAGGTTCTTTACTATCTGTATAGATCTTTTGACAAGTCCGTTTGATTGGGGGTAATTTGGATTTCATGTTTCGTGATGAAAATCCCAATCTATGGCAAATTGCCTAAAATCTGCACTGGAAAATTGTGGCCTGTTACCGCTAAAGACTTCATCTGGAGTTCCATGTCTGGAGAAGTTTCCCTCCATGCCGGCTATCGCTGACTTACTACTAGTACTGTTCAGTCTACAAATTTCTGGACCCAGAGAATAATAATCTGTGACTATTAAATAATCCTTTGATTGCCAGATAAATAAGTCAGTGCCTACCTTTTCATAAGGCCTTTGTGGAACTGGATGAGGTATCAGTTGCTCTGCCTGTTGGCATGGCTTCTACTTGAAGCATGAAATGCAGTTTCCTACCACATTAGCAATTCCTGGATTGATCCACAGCCAACACACCACTTCTTGTGCTCATTGTTCACACTTCTCAATTCCTAAATGACTCTCGTGGATCTTCTGTAGCATTTTTATTTGGAGGCTCATTGGAATTACAACATTTCTGCCCTTGAAAATCACCCCATCTATCACAGTAAGTTCATGTCTGTAGTTCCAACAGTCCATAAACTTGGACAGCAACTGCTTATTTCTTCAGGCCACTCTTCAATCATCAATTCCTTAAGGATTCATCTTTCTCCATTTCCTCTCTTATTCGTTGCAGTTTCTTGTTAGCTATGGGAATTGTCTTTACAATCAGATCTATGTAGACTTGCATCTCTGTCTCTAAAGTCTTCTCTGGTTTTGTGGGAGCCACTGCTCTGGAAAGTGCATCTGCAGTGAACATGAATTCACTGGGTGTGTAAGTCACAACCAAATCATACCTTTACAGCTTTATCATCATTCTTTGAATCCTTAAGGTACAGTCATTTAGAGGTTTGCTAAATAACACTATCGGGGGCTTGTGGTCCATTTCAACTTCCACTGCCTGTCTATAAATATACTGATTGAATCTCTCACAGGCAAACAATATTCCTAAAAGCTCCTTCTCAATCTATGTGTATCTGGTTTCTGCCTCAGTCAGTGATTTGGATGCATATGCCACTGGTTGTCAACAATCCTCTTGCTTCTGTAAAATCACTGTAACTAACCACTGTGAAGCATCTACTGAAATTTTAATAGGCCTTCCTGGTGCATAGAACTTCAACAATGGTTATTGTATCAGTTGTTGTTTTAAACCTTTCCATGATTCCTCCTGTTCTGCACTCCTATATCATTCATTTTTACTCTCTAGGAGTTTTCTCAAAGATGCTGCTTTGGTAGATAGATTAGGCATGAATTTTCCAAAGTAATTAACCATTAGACATCATTCTCTGACTGGAGATGAGGCATCATTTCAATGGCTGAAATCTTTCTCTTATCAGTTTTACATTTTTTGCTGGAAATAACGTCCCCAACAAAAGTCAGTTCTGTAACTCCTAAAATATATATTTTTTCCTTCTCTAGTATGAGGTTTACAGCTTTAGTTTCATCCAGGACTTCCTGAAGTCAACTATCATGCTCCTCTTTTGTTGAGCCCCAGATGATTATGTCATCCATTGAGGTGTCAACACCATTAATAGGTTCATAATCATATGTATGGTTTTTGTGGTGCACTTTCCATGCTGAAGCTGTGATGAAGGGTAAGCATGAGAATCTATATCTTCCAAGTG
Organism: Terrapene triunguis; assembly: GCF_002925995.2. Taxonomy (NCBI): domain Eukaryota; kingdom Metazoa; phylum Chordata; order Testudines; family Emydidae; genus Terrapene; species Terrapene triunguis. The sequence continues at coordinate 57,564,593 of NW_020664417.1, read as the reverse complement.
GGGTATTAAATGTGCATAGCTTTGGCTTTCTTCAGGCAATTTTTGCTGCCAAAAACCTGAGGATATATCCAAATATTGAGGATTTGCAAATTGAGCCATAATCTCTTCTCTGGTTGGTGGTTTGATATGTTCTCTTTTTATAGCCTTGCTAGGTCTCTGGGATCTATGTGTAGCTGGCCATTACTTTTCTCCACAATGATGAGGGAGCTCACCCATTCTGTTGACTCCTCAATTTTTTTTTTTTTTGTATTATTTGCATTGCTTCCATCCTTGCAAGCTTAGCCTTGAGTTTATCACTGAGTGCAAATGGCACTTTACTATGTGGATGGATAACTGGAGGGACTTGCTTGTTTATCCAGATTGTATGTTCTGTGACAGACCCAGACCAGTGGGGTACAGGAGTCTGGTAGAGGGCAAATATACTGGTCACTGGATGAGTAGTTTTCTGTTCCCTGAGTGACCAGAGCAGGGGCTGCCCTAGAGTAATCAGGAACCTGCTAGAACCAGTTAAGGCAGGCAGGCTAATTAGAACACCTGGAGCCAATTAAGAAGAAGCTGCTAGAATCAATTAAGGCAGGCTAATCAGGGCACCTGGGTTTTAAAAGGAGCTCACTGCAGGTTGTGGTGCGAGTGTGAGGAGCTGGGAGCAAGAGGCGCAAGGAGCTGAGAGTGAGAGGGTGTGCTGCTGGAGGACTGAGGAGCACAAGCGTTATCAGACACCAGGAGGAAGGTCCTGTGGTGAGAATAAGGAAGGTGTTTGGAGGAGGCCATGGGGAAGTAGCCCAGGGAGTTGTAGCTGTCATGCAGCTGTTACAGGAGGCACTATAGACAGCTGCAGTCCACAGGGCTCTGGGCAGGAACCCGGAGTAGAGGGCGGGCCTGGGTTCCCCCCAAACCTCCCAATTGACCTGGACTGTGGGTTCTTCCAGAGGGGAAGGTCTCTGGGCTGTTCCCCAACCCACATGGTGAATCTCTGAGGCAAGAAAATCCACCAATAAACGCAGGACCCACCAAGATAGAGGAGGAACTTTGTCACAGTTCACTCTGCAAGCAATCCAACCCTTGACACAGATTGTGATATTCCCAAAACAATGCCCCATAGCGAGGTTCAGTATGATCTTTCAGTGAAAGCACCCATTTTACGAGATTGAGTTTCTCAAGTGCAATCAGGCCTAAAATTGGTGTCCCATCCTTTAGCACTACAATGAACAGGAGCCTGTCCAAGGTGATTTTTACAGTTGATGCACCTCCCCTTCACTGGTATATTTTTTTCCAGAATAACCAGTTACTTTTATTTTTGTTGGTCCCAGTTTTGGTCTTATTTTTAGTCTCTCACATTCTTGTTCAGACAGAATATTAACCTGAACTCCTGTATTCAATTTCAGTGGAATAATTGTTCCATTCACTGTGATAGGCAGTATCCAGTCCCTCTCATCAAGCTTGGTAGATCCCAGTACATCTATGAAAAACTCTTCAACCAACTTGTCTTTAATTGAATACACTTGACTTTTCTGCATTTGGGATTTGCAGCATTTTGCAAATGATTATTTTCCCCACATTTATGACAGAGTTTCCCAAAGGACACATTCTTTGGGGCCATGCTGTGAACCAGACCTTTCACATAACTGTCTGTACCTAGTCGGAAATTCCTCCTAGCAGGGGTTTTCATAGCAAGTAGTTCCACTTTCTGATTTGAAATATTCTGGCTGCATGCTTTAGTATTTAATACCTGGATAACCCCTTCTGGTGAATTCAGCTCTTTGGCTTGTACTTTCACAGTTTGTGCTGCCCTGCATATTTGGAGAGCTTTTTCTAAAGTTAAATCTCCTTCACAGAGCAGTCTCTCTCTTAACACATTGTCTTTAGTGCCACAAATGATTCTATCTCTGACCAGAGACTATCAGCTCACCAAAGTCACATTCTTGACTTCCCCCCATCCCCTCCTTTTAAGATAGTCAAGCTACTATTGTGCTCACCAAATACCTGCAAAAGCCGCTGAGCCTGGTGATCCACATACTTCTCAGTGCCTCCCTTTGCTTCTACTTTCAGTTGCAAACACTTTCTGGCTAGTATTTTTGTATGTGTTCAGCACCCAACATGCTGAGTCTTTTGAAAGATCTCTCACTTATTTAGGGGCTTAAATGGGAGCTGATCTTTCATGAAAGTCTGCCTGAGATTGTGGGTGCTGAGCACTAGAAATCTGGCCCTCTAGTCCTACTTTATTTTACTTTTGTTTAATTTAATTTCATTATGCTTCATTGAATATCAGTGAAGAAGGAATTTGTAAATTTTATTAGTATATGTAGGTAAATCAATTGTTATAGCAGCCTGCATGGAACTTGGAAGGAGGACCACACATTGCAGGAGGAAGCATGAGGAATTTGATCTGTATGCACATGGCTAGAATGCAACCTGCAGTTGCAGCATCTCCATAAATAGTTCTCTTAGTAAAGAGCCAATTAAGCTTTATAAGCATGTTATAAGCTTTCATGTTATTACATGAATCACAGGGTACATGAAACAATTGTAACATGAAGAAGTCTTTTTAGATGGCTTTAAAAAACAATAAAAGTTTTGTTAAATAGAACACCTCACTACATGCTTAACAGCCAGATGGTTGTATATAAAAACCTCTTTGAAAATCCAGCTCATTCTTTCAGTAAATACCCAGTGTTATTGTCCCATTAAAGGCAAGACTAAAACATGAAAAGATAGTATTGCATCCCCAGAAAAAAAAAGCATTCACAAAATCTGTACTAAAGGAAACACCAACTTTGTAGATTTAAGCTGTGCATGTCCATTATCAACATTAAAGTAAAAATGACTAATTTTTTTATCTGTACTATTTATACATCAGAAATATAGCTTATATTCAGCAAACTGTGCCTGCCCCAACACAGCCAAGCAAGAAGATAACAGGAGTGAAGATTCTCCCTTTTCCCTAGTGCAGCTGCATTAAAGCTACCTGCATCAAAGCTCGTGTAGCTCAGAGGAGTGCAGGGGCTATGCCCAAGATGCTCCCCTGTCACAGGGGCAAGTTGCAAGGAGAAGTAAATGGAGCCGTATTTCTCTCCCTGTGCCTTGACCAGGTAACAGCCAGACGAGCACCCAGGAAGGGATGCCCGAAATTACTTCCTCCTAGATAGACAGGGGATCCCAGGAGGTATTTCTGAGGCACAATACCAATGCCTCCTAATGTTCCTCCCTTCCCTTGTGCTGTGATCCAATTTATTCATGAATAATTCAATTCCCTAAACCATGTTTACATTACATAAACTGGAATCTCTGGGCCTGACTCTTCACCACCTTGAACTTCATGCAGTGTTTTACTTTTCACTAAATATAAATGCAGGTGAGTGGAAATTCCACATTGGTAACATTTTTATACCCATTTTGCATTCATTTTGTGCAGAGACATATGATTACACAAGGTACAAGGTGCAAGGCAGTAGAAACTCAGGCCCTATATCCCATAAACTGGGCAAGATATATAACATAAGGCAGAAAGGAGAAAATAAGGCAGTTTTATGACACTCTTGGAGATGTTTGTCATTCATAGAGGAATTGATAGTGCTAGAATTCAGCGCTGAGAGCCAAGATTAGCAAAGTTGGAATTAACTAGCTGTAACAATAGTAAATACTATAATGTAATGGGTAAATACTATAATGTAATGTAATGGGGTTTACAAATCCTATACTGAGCAAAGGTAGAAAGGAGAGGAGAGTCTATGATTCTTTTAAAGTTCTCTCTTAATCTTTACCCCAATCCTTGCTCCTTCCCCACCCCACCAATCATAATACAGTTAAGAAGAATGGCACGCTGGAATCATAATCCATTTTCTTCTCTTGTCATGACATGACAGCATATGGCCAGTTGTCATCATCTCAGAAAATAAGAATCCTTTTATCATGCTTGTGACATTCCACTGATGTTATCTGGACCAGTGATCTGCTAGGTCACTCCAACCCTAGACTCTGGGAGCCAGCCTTACCCTGCTCTGCTGTGAGAACCCTCACTCCTGGGCTGTTCACGCACAGCCTCTGGCATGTAAGCTGCTTCCAGTTACGTGAGTGAGCACTTTTGGCAGCCGCTGCTTGGATTTTGCAACCAAATGACACTAGTCAATATCTTTGGTCCCAAACACAAACCTAGGAACTTCCATCTTGCAGTGTTCAGATATGCCTGCTGGACGCCACAAGCTTATGAGTTTGTAAGTTTAACAAAGAAATTGATATGTACCAGGCTTGTTATCCCAAGGGGAGTCTCTGACATGCTTCAAACCAAACACACTGCTTCAGGTAGAATAAACAAACAGATTTATTAACTATAAAGATAGATTTTAAGTGATTATAAGCCAAAGCATAACAAGTTAGATTTCGTGAAATGAAAGAAAAGCAAAACACATTCTAAGCTGATCTTAACACTTTCAGTGCCCTTACAAACTTAGATGCTTCTCACCACAGGCTGGCTGGTTGCCCTTCAGCGAGGCTCTCCCCTTTGATCAGCGCTTCAGTCACTCGGTGGTCGTGACTGTAGATGGAGGTGGAAGAGAGAGGAAGAGCATGGCAAACGTCTCTCCTTTCAGCCTCAAAACTATATACATTAAATTACAACCTATAACATTACTATAAAACAATACTCAGTGAATCATGAGCCTTCTGAAGACACCCAACATGACAAACTTTGCATTGGATATCACACAATCATATTATAAGGATGAACATGGGGGTGCAGGGTATTCCCCTGAGATACAGAGTGTCACAGTGTTGCACAGGAGGAATTTTAAAATATAAAATCAAGGAATTCATTCACGCGAGAGAGCCCATCCCTTCCTCTTGTAGTCTCTTGTCAGTGCCTAGCAACCAAATTGCCAGGGAAGGTACAATTTTGCAATGCCTCAACTTTACTTTTACAGAAAGTCCTATTTCAGTCTTTCAGCTTGTCAAAGAAATTGCTAGGTTCTCATGCTGAAAGGATTACTGAATGTTAGTCTTTTGCACAAGGCTTTAGGCCACGCCACTTTACTACAGTGAAATGACTATAAAAATAAAAGCTCACTTGTGTCCTCTTGTAAGAGCATGAAATACTGCAACTTAAAGTGAACATCTAAGAGTTGAGTAGGCTTAGTGGCTCCTTTTTTAGGAGTAACAGTGGGTTTGGTGATGTTTTATGCTCTATGTAAATGAAAAAACAATTGGATTCACAAAGGAACTTGGGCATAACAAAGCTGAGTGATGCCATGTCTAACTTTTAGGTGTCTAGAAAAATCACAGGGATTTGCAAAGCCTGAGTTCAGTGCCTAGGCTCCCTATAAAATTAATGGGAAGAGCTAGGTGGCTCAGAGTGTGATTCACAAAAGCCAGCATGCTAGGCAGCTCCTCATCTAAGCAAGCCCATGGGAGGTGCCAAGCCCAGAAGTGAGCCCATGGGAGGTGCCAAGCCTAGAAGTGCATACTAAGGCTTACCACATCTCAAAGATAGGAGCCTAAATCTGGGCTGTAGAAGGGTGTCTCCTTATGCTTGGGATTCTCAGCTGCAAACCCTCTCTTGGGTAAGGTGCCTACTCTGGAGAGCTGGACCTCCCTCATAACATTTAGCCTAGAGATTAGGGTATTCACCTGGGATGAGACCGGGAGATGGGGGAGAGAGATTCATCTGAGATGGAAGGGGGAGACAGGATTTGAACTAGAATCTGCCACCTCTCAGGTGAATGCTGTAATCACTGAGCTATGCAAGTGTTTGCACTGTGTGGAAAATACCAATCTTTTGCTAGCTACAGGCTTATCTCCACCTCTTTCTCCGTTGGCTTTCAGCTGCTCCCTTTGATTGCTACCTACCTTTGGCCTTTTGCAACCCACTTCACTAGGAGAGGGCTCTTCTATCCAGGCCTTTGGACTTAGACTAGAGTGAAGTACCCCAGGTTTCAGAACTCCTTCCCTCAACTGGTGCCTTTTGGGGGTTTCTTGCATGGTAGTGCCTTCAGAGACAGAACTGTGTGAGCATCCCACTCAGGCAAATTTTTTATAAAACAAGATTAGTTGAAAAGTAGAGAGAAAAAGTATTTAAAACAAAAGACAGCTGCTTTAACATACCTAAAGTTAAACTGACCCAAAATAACCCAGAAAAGAATGTCTTAGCTTATGTTATAGAAAACCAATTACCAATTCACATCTTGCTTACTGACTTACTTATCAGCCACCAAATAACCAGCCCTTTGAGGAGGAGTGTATCATCTCATGTCTCACTTTCTGCCCGTTCCTGGGACACTCTCTCTTTATGGAGCCCATTCTCTCAGCTACCCATTTGATCAGAAAGCCATTTTCCAATGGGGGGGGGACATTTTAACAGAAAAATTATGACCAGTTCTGCCACAAACTTCAACCGGAACAGAGCTAGGCTGATGCTGGGCACTTTTGAAAGCCCTATTTTACATGTTCAACTTGGCCCCATATGCCTTGCTTCGTTTTATGGAGGGATGCATCTGACTATAGACAAGAAATGTACTGTGTAGGTGAAATAGATCTGGAATGCACTAATGTAGTCACCATCCATTCCAGGATTGCTTAATCCAAGCCAGAATTTAGATAGATGCTGGGTGGTAAAATGTGCAGCATAAACTGTATTCCCCATTCTGTAAGCTAGGGCGCCAAGAGCTAGTATCTTGGTATGTGTCCAATATCTCAAATGCAGAATCTACTCTGAGTTTACTACACCCAAGTCTTCTCTACAAGGGACACTGCATTCCAACCCTTTGATATACTGTGGTACCTGTGTATAATTTGCCCAGGGGTCAAATAATATTGGCCAGAGCAGGGCAGACCTGCCCCAACCCCGGGGGAGTCAGGGAGGGATTTTGTGACAGGGATAAAAAGCTTCCTGAGCAGCTCAGTATGCATGGGAATGGTCCAGGCTGCTCTCGCAGGCAAGGTATCCTCCACCTCCTTTTCCAGAGTATCATACACTCTCGGGGGTGTGGGTGGGGGGGTGCATCAAATTGTCATTCCTTGTGCTTTCCCATAGAGAACATGGACTGCAGCTTTGGGTTCTGGCCAGGCAGGGAAGCAAAATTCTTGTTCAGTGGTTAAGGGCTAGTCTCTCTAGGCTTAAATCGAAAAGGAGAGAGGAGTCATAGGGGGGAAAAAAACCAATTCATGGTCTCTTCGTTATTCCCAAAGAAATCCCTAACTTCTCAGAGAAAAACATCAGAAATTACTATTTACTGACCTATCAGTGCTTTGCCACGCATCTGATTATCTATGTAGCTTAAGTGCCTGACTCTATATGTTGCTTAAGATGCACGCACAGGTCTGTCAGCTGCTCATGTACATATGCATAATGATAGTGTAAGTGTGTAGTGAGGGGCTCACGATTCTTCTCTTCAAAAGCGAACAGCTGTGCCATACTGGTCTACTTGTACTAACAGTAGCCCAGCCTGCTCTAGCTCATACCACAGGAATTCTCCAAATGAATCTCTCAAATATTGTCTCTGAAAATGAGCTCTTAACCCACATGCACTTCCTATGACTACAGGTTGGGAATGTATCAGAGGGCATCACAATTTGCAACTGTGTCTAACTCTTTACGTCTTGTTATGGGTTTCAGTTCTACCAATGCTCATTTCCAAAGCAAGGTACCATATGGCCCTCAGTTAATTACATTTTTCTTCTTTTCTTGAGTGTTTCTGTGTAAAGTAAGTAGCTAAGGAGCTATAAATATGGAGTAGTGCATTATCTTCACTAAGTGTACTTAAATAAATGTTATAATCTGAGAGGTACTAACAATTGTCCTCCTCCCTCACCCCAAATTCACTGTGTTTTAATTATTAAACTTTAATAGAAGACTGCTTCAATATGCTGCTTTTTTTTTCTATTTTGTGTATAGATTTTTTTTAAAGCACTCTTTCGTTCTTCCTTGTAAAATGGTTACAGATATACACAGTGGTGAGCGTCGCACCGGTTCACGCGAACCGGTTGTTAAATTTAGAAGCCGGTTTAGAACCGGTTGTTAAAGGAGTGGGCAAACTTCGGCCCGCGGGCCACATCCGGCCCACCTGAGCTCCCAGCTGGGGAGACTCCCCCGGCCCCTCCTCTACCCTCCCCCCTCTCGCAGAGCCCGGCACCAGCGCTCTGGACCGCTCTTGGGCAGCTCTGCAGCTCCTGCCGCTTTGGGGGTGGGGCTGCAAGCTCCAGCAGGCCACGCGGCAGCCATACACACTGCCCTGAGCAGCATGGTAAGGGGGCTGGGCCGGGGCTGGGAGGAGGGGTTGGATAAGGGACAGGGAGCAGTTGGAGGGGGCGGAGGTTCTGGGGGGCAGTCAGGGGACGGGGAACAGGGGGGGTTGGGTAGGCGTGGGAGTTCCGTGGGTCTGTCGGGGTGGTGGTGGATGGGGTCGGGGCAATCAGGAGACAGGGAGCGAGGCGAGTTGGGTAGGGGGAGGGGCCCTGGGGGGCAGTTAGGGTAGGGGCTCTCGGGCTTGTACTCACTGGGCGGCGCTTAATAACCGGTTCCCTATTGGGTCGGCGGCGGCACTTCAGCGGCGGGTCATTCCCTCGCTCCGGGTCTTCAGCGGCACTGAAGGACCCGCCGCCGAAGTGCCACCGAAAACCCGGAGTGAGTGAACGATCCGCCGCCGAAGTGCCGCCGAAAACCGGGAGCGAGTGAACGACCCACCGTCGAAGTTCCTCCGAAGACCCGGTAGGGAACCGGTTATTAACATTCTGTCAGCTCATCACTGGATATACATTTGTGTAAGCCAAAGAACAACTGGAGAAAATGTATTAATTCTTGCCATTTGTTTTAAATATCATACAATTCTACAAATTTCAGAGCCAAATTTTGAATGCTATTAAACTTATTTAATTTCACTGAAGTCAGAAAGATGATGAACACAATCTTTATAAAAGTCCTTTAAAACCATGGACCTTTTCCTCAGAATGGTCACTCCTTAATACCAAGCACCCTTTCTGTGTAAAAAGTAGCCGTCTACCTTTAGAGTATATCTCCTGAAACCAAAGACATTTCAGTCTGAATTTTTTTCTAAGGAAGTTCTATGCAACTTCAAATAGAGTCATAGGGTTACATTGTGTCTTAAGCCACAGCCTGCATTGCTGGGAAAGTAGGGAGCAGAGGGGATGCTGTACAGCAAAGGAAATCTTCACAGATGCGCTGGTTGAACTAGCTACAATACCTGCAATGGTTTTGGTGGAATACAAGCCTGAGGTGGAGCCCTATTGCCTTTTAATAGGCTGCTATGTGAATTCTTCACACCCACATACTGGATTATCTCCTCTGGCAAGCATGGATCACGTCTCCAGCGCATCATCAAGGATCTACAACCTATCCTGAAGGATGATCCCTCACTCTCACAGACCTTGGGAGACAGGCCAGTACTCGCTTACAGACAGTCCCCCAACCTGAAGCAAATACTCACCAGCAACTACACACCACACAACAAAAACACCAACCCAGGAACCAAACCCTGCAACAAACCCTGGTGCCAACTCTGTCCACATATCTATTCAAGGGACACTATCATAGGACCTAACCACATCAACCACACCATCAGGGGCTCAGTCACCTGCACATCTACCAATGTGATATATGCCATCATGTGCCAGCAATGCCCCGCTGCCATGTACATTGGACAAACCAGACAGTCTCTACGCAAAAGAATAAATGGACACAAATCTGACATCAGGAATCATTACATTCAAAAACCAGTAGGAGAACACTTCAGTCTCTGGTCACTCAATAACAGACCTAAAAGTGGCAATTCTTCAACAACAAAACTTAAAAAAACAGACTCCAATGTGAAACTGAAGAACTGGAATTAATTTGCAAACTGGACACCATCAGATTAGGCCTGAATAAAGACTGGGAGTGGTTGGGTCATTACAAAACCTAAACCTAATTTCCCCAATACTAATTTCCCCCTACTGTTACTCAGACCTTCTTGTCAACTGTCTGAAATGGGCCACTTTCATTACCACTTCAAAAGTTATTTTTCCTCCCTTGGTATCCTGCTGTTAATTTAATTGTCTCATTAGACTGACCTCACACTTGGTAAGGCAACTCCCATCCTTTAATGTATTTATACCTGCTCCTGTATTTTCCACTCCATGCATCCGATGAAGTGGGTTCTAACCCAAGAAAGCTTATGCCCAAATAAATGTGTTAGTCTCTAAGGTGCCACAAGGATGCCTCATTGTTTTTGTCCCCTTTAAGAAGCCTATCCCTGCTTGTAGTCCTTGCACTCCCTACTGAAATTTCAGCTGAGGACTATACAGGCAGCAAAGCAGGGTCTTCCCCGTGTGTCCTCTCCTGCCTTCTCCACAGCCTGGCCCTTAGAATTGCAGTGCCATCTCAGTCTTAATGAAAGCCTTGCAACTATCAGTTTATAATGCATACGCTACATCATTTTTGTAGCCCACTTTCCTTCTATGCCTCTAGTTGAAGGAGACAAAGTGGGTGTTGTGATATCTTGTATTGGACTAATTTCTGTTGGTGAAAGAGACAAGCTTTCAAGCTTTGCAAAGTTCTTTTTCAGATTGAAGGTGCAGGCAAATAGCCCCAGAAAAATCTCTGAAATGCATGTTCTTTGACCTGAAGAGTTTTGTCTCTCTCACCAACACAAGTTTGTCCAATAAAAGATATTGCCTCGCCCACTTTGTCTCTCTCTGTTCTTTGACTTTTTTGTTTTAGTTTCAATTTAATTATTATAAATGCTATAATTACAGCCTTGCAAGAGTTAAAGCCAATAGATTAGCTGATTTTCCATTTTGATTGACAAGCCCTTTTAAAAATAATACAAACTGGGCAAGAAGTAGGCAGTTTTAATATAAGCACTAATTTCAGAAAGTAATTTTTTTACTAGATGTAACTGAGTTTTAAAAAGACTTCAAAAACAGAGCAAGTCCCAAGATTTTCTTTCCTCATTATTACCAATGCACTAAAAATGACGTAGTACACCAAGTTTATGCTATGTCATATTTGTTACTGCTTTATGACAGACAAATTCTATGAATAAAGGGAAGGAACAGATTGGTTTTGCTGCATGGCATCCTATAGCCTATAGGGCTAGCCTGCTTGCTTTCCTAAATATCTTTTCTGATGGGGTTCTTATTGTCTTATGGGTTTCATTATTTGTTTATTATAATAGGTTTATATTAAAGGTTTTTTTTGGCTGTAACGCAAGGGACCTACAGGCCACATACTGTACGTTGAACTAAGGCAAAGTTAGCATACATATGTTTGGGACCTTTCACCTAGACAGGTGGTGATGAGCTAAAGCATTTGGTCATGGTCGGTGGGTATAATAGGAGCCTCCCCTGGTGCTGCTGCTGCTGCCCGGTTGAGGGTTTGGTGGGGGAAGTTTTTGCTTTATTATGTCCCATGCAGGTTCCGGGGTGACTGAGGAGGCAGTATGTGCTATTCAGCTTCCTGGGTTCATCAGTAATCTCCCTGGACTCCAGAGATATTATTGCTGAACCCAGGAAGCTGAGTAGCATATACTGCCTCCTCAGCCACCCCAGAACCTGCATGGGGCATATCAAAAGCTCAGGTTCCTCTTTGGTAAGAGATGCAGTGGCTTTTCCTGGAGCGGCTTGGGGTCTGGAGAGGGGAGGTGTGGCATGGCTGCAGCTGACCCGGGGCTCCTCTGGTCGGGGGCGGGGGGATTGTTTCTCCAGCTACGGGGGGCAAGGGGTCTTGGGGCTTAGGCAGTGGGGATGGTGGGAGGGCTCAAGCCCTGGGAGGGGGCCACGGGTGGAAGGGACGGAGCCGGGAGCTAGCCTCCCCAAAGGGGGGTTCACCTGCCGCCCATGCATAAAGCTCCATATATGATTGTGACCTTTAACATAGATAGATAAAGGATGTGTTGAAGCAGGTTGGTATAGGTATAGTTGGTATACTTCATACCCACTTTAAACTTAACACGTACACCACAAACAACTTGGAAATAACCAGAATAACTGGTTAGGACAGAAGTAACACATGTGAGACTAAGCAAATGTCTTTTGTAGGTGAGAAAACTAAGTTTAGACATAGGAGGGCTTAAGTGTTCAAGATGTATGAGAGGGGTGACCATGCCAAGGAGGCTTCTTAGTTCTTTGTTTATTAGTCTGTTAGTTCTTAATTGTAAGTTTTAAGTCAGTTAGTTAAGTAAAGCTCTAAGTTAACTTCTTTAGTCTTTGATAGCTCTTAGCTCTTTAGCTTTTCCTAAGCTCTGCACCTCCCACTCCAGAATTGAGGAACCTGGATCTGAACTCTCTTGGCATGCCCTAGGCGAGGCTGGTCCTTTGTCTCTTGCCATCAGGTTATCAGGGAAGGGTGCGAGTATATTAATCAAAAGCTTTATAGTTCATAATATCACACGTATCTCTAGAACAATATTATTGCCTTTGTAACTCTGATTATTTTACCATTTGATTACTATTTGATTACTATTCCATTTATCTTAATAAAAGTCTTTAAGGCTACATTTATCTCAGTGTTATAGTCCTTGTCATACATCCCAAGGGTCCTTGCAAACTCTGTGTAGCCTGATTCTGGGACAAGAACCTTATTATCTTCTGATCAGATTAATATAACCAATATTTATATAAAATAATATTAATCTCCTTAAATCAAGCAACACCTCTGCACCCATCTCTGCCCAGCCTGCTCATGTACATGTTTCCTGCTGTTACCATTTCTGATTACTCAACATTCTTGACTGAATTGGGCATCAAGGATAAGTGGTAAGATCCAAGATGATGTTCTGCATGCCTTTTTCAACTGGCCATAAATTCCAGTGAGCCATTACAGAGTATGTCAACTTACCATTTTAATGAATTCTATTTTTAAATAGATGCAAAAGAAGCACATTTTTCTATTTTGTGTAACTTATGTGCAATTGAGGAAATAAAGACATAAGGAGACTTTAGTCCACAAAACAATGAGAATAAAGCCAGCACAGGGATATATTTTAAGCACTGACCTGTTTAATTAAAATGTATAGCAGCTATTGCTCTGCTCATCTAACTGTTCATGTGAATTGTAATAGGCCGAATTTATCCCTAGGGTAACTCCTTAGGCCATAGAATAATTTTGCCTAGAATCTCAAGAGGCACAAGTGAATGTCTGTGTATATCAGTTTCACAGTCTGTCAACAGTCAGAGACATATATGAACGGTGTCACATACATTGCTGAATTTGACTTTGTATTTGTTGTATTTGATTTTACAACCCACACCTTTAGAAAAGAGGTATCCTGAAGACCGGGTACCAAATGGGTTAGTACAGAATACTAACTCTGGAGACCTGAAATCAAATTTGAATATAGATCATAAGTGAAATGAAAGGTAGTCTAGTCCCTTGTGAAGAACCATCCAAATCAGAAAAGCCACCACATTATTCTTGGTGAAGGGTAAAGGTCTCTTGATCAGAGTTAACGTAAACTAAAAAAAATACAACAAAAGCAGAGGTGTTGCAGATTTGGATGGACATAGGGGGAAACTTTCACAGACGCTTCCACACCATGATGGCTTTATGTCTTTGCAAGGACTCATTTCATGAACATGCATCCCCTCAAATATGGTAGGTTTAAAATGACTGTAAATCCACCCTGGAAATTCTTTCCCTTACATGCCACAGCCATGAGGCTAAATTTTAGCTTTTCTTTTCCAACTCCTGTTGAAGATGGGCGGAGCGCTCTGCAGTGGCCCAGCAGAGATTCCCTGAGCCATCCATTGGCACAAGTAGATGCAGCCTGAACGCTCAGCGTAGACTGGAGTAGCAAACTCATCATTAGTACTTCTTATGGCTAGCACAGAATGAAACATCACATTACAACCAGCATATCTACACATCAATATTTGAATACAGTATATTCAAATATGGTCAGGGAGCTTTCTAAAGCCCCCAAGCTTTTTTGGACTAGAAGAGAGCTACCAGTTATTTAGCCAAGCTCCCTTTCATAGCGCTCGATGGAGCAATGTCAGCATTTTGCTTGGCTCTTGCAGAAGCCAGTGTACACTAACTAGACCAGCTCTCTACACTCACTTGTTTTGCAACACATGCACACAAGATCTGGCAGAATTTACATGTGCCAAAGCCAACATAAGGATGGTTCCCAAGGTTCATAGAATATGAGCTAGTAGGTAAGGTTTAAGAGCCTGACCCCAAAGCCATTGAAGTAAGTGGAATACTAATTGACCTTTGGATCAGACCCCATTAGCAGAGATGTGTAAATAGAAGATTACACTACATTAATAGGACCAAAAAATAACACTGGAATTTATCAGTTGTATGGTGCTCATGAAATTTAACCAAGAGATTTGCTTTTCTACCAAAACCCTTTAACATTAATTAGCTAAAATAAAATCCATTGCTGTCCATATTATACAAGTTTTCAAAATCTTCTATTTTTGATACTATCTGTTTTGTCTCTTCTGAGCAATTTAACAGTAGAAGATGGAACTATGTCTATAGAGTGCCAACTTTATATAAGCTACTTGTTGTTTCAGATATTTTATTACATACTTTGTCTCCACACTATCCTGTCTTTTCAAGTCCATTGAAATTCTAGGTAAAACCATTAATAAAGAAATTAATCAATGTTCTCACCTCACAGGCAAAATCGTTTCTCTCTCCACTAAAGGATACTAACATGTCTTCCACAATTACACGTCACACAGATTGTATAGCAAGCTATTAATAAAGTCTGTTTAAACTGCAGACAGATATTTTTAGCTTTAAATCACACCAAGAATTAGTGTGATGATGATCTCTATATTAATAGAGGTAAACATTTTCTTGTATTAAGACTCTTCTCTTTTCTGTTAGTCCAGTGGGGAAATAATTAAGTATTCTCTCACTTTGAAATTTACAATACCCCAACTTTTAAAGGAGTTTGCTACTGGTTTTTGTTTTAGTCTTCCACGACATACATTTCCAACTCAGGTGATCAGAGGTAATTTCAAACCAGAAGATACTAATCTATATGTTGCAAACTGAATTAGACCTGACACTTGAAAACGATTCATTTCTACTAAATGTGTCATGTACCTATATCATGAAAGTTGCTGAGCACCCTAAAATCCCACTGATTTCATTGAAGATGCTCAGAACCTTATAGGACTGGGACCTTTGAGACAGAAGAATTGTGAGAGTTTTGATTTTAAAGAATCTTACAGAACACAGTAATATTTTGCTATTTGGCTTCAGTACATGACCTACTGTGTCAAAAACTCCATTGGGTTCCACTTGAGCTAGAGGAAAGTCTCCATCCATTTTCTGTAGCAGGGGTAATAGCTACTTTCAGCTTGTCTTCAGTAGACTTTTTTACCTTGTTAATTGATTGCTGATGAACTCGAGATCGTCAACATCTTTGAAAAGGCTAGTTTGTACATTCTTCAAATGTTTGTTCCAGGCTACAATCATTTTTAGTTTATCCTAGGGCTCAACCTCTTCTGTGGTCCCAACAGATTTCAAGAGTTGTTTCAGTTGTTTCTGGGTCTGGCTCATTAACCCTTGTTTTTCCACATATAATTCCAGCCTGGAATCCTGAGCTTTCCTTTTCCTGTTCGCTCCACATGGGTGTCATATCCTGACACGCAGCTTTTGAGGTATATTTTTTTATGAAAACTAAAAGTAGTTGTTTGAACTATTTACTATAATATTCTAAAGCACAATTTTACACCTTCAGTAGTGATTATACATTAAGACAGATCTAATCTATTGATCAATACTTACTAATAAAAGAAACCATACATTCCTTGACATTATCTTTAGCCATTTTGGAGAACGATTTTCATCACTGTGCACATTATTTACGCATGCATTTATCACAATTGAGAGTATAAGCACAGTAATTCTACCCACACATTTACAACTAGGCATACTGCGTGGTCTGATGGATAGGACACTGGACTGGACTCAGGAAACCTGGATTCTATTTCCAGATCCAGCACTGAGCTGGCGTCACTGTACCTCTTTGTGCTTCTATTCCCCCACTGTCTTGTCTGTGTAGACTATAAGCTCTTTTGGACAGGGACTGTTTCCTATTAAATACTTGAATAGTGGGGCTCTGATTTGGACTGGTGTCTCCAAGAGCTAAAGTAATACAAATAATAATAACTATAATTTATAAATAATAAATTCAGTTGTATGTGCAGTTACCAAAATGTCACACCTATGCATCCAGTTATGTTAATTGCATGCACAGATTAAATATGCACAGTTTCAAACACCCAAATACAAAAATCTGGAGCAATAATCTTAAAAGGAATATCATTTTTAAATCTAGTATTTTCCAGTGAGTAAAATCTAGACAATCATTGTTTAAAAAATTAGCATTTTCCTTAATTCAGAGATTCTCTAAATGGGTTTATTGGATCTGATCCACTTCCCATGGAAGTCTATGGAATTTTTTTCACTTGCTTAAATGGGCATTGAATCACACCAATATACTCTAGGATGAGTGATCAAAGAACTGTATCTTCATTAATTTGACTATTTCAATTGATGGTCCCTTTTTAAAATTAGATTTTAGTAACACATTTATGTATGGTTGAAATATTGTTCTTTTATCTCTGTGTGTGTGACATTTTGGATCCAAGAACAAATAGCACATAAGTATAATAATGTAAAAATAATATAGGTATTAATGCAATAATACAATTTTCCAACATTTTATTTTCTAACTCAGTGAAATCACAAGAAAAATAGGACATGATTATCATCCTGGAGTATAACAGAGGCACCATATGGATTGAGCAAACAAAAGATAGCATGAAACCAGTGTGACTGAAATAGTTTTCTAAACCAAAGCATAGTTGCTGTAACCACATTATTTTAGTGAACAATCTTTTTGAAGTTTTCAATTGAATCAGTCATATTTTGTTATGCTACCTGACTTCTAACATGAAGTGACTGAGAAAAATAAATGACTCAAGGTGTCTGCAGCAGATCAATCAGTGAATCAAAACCTTTCGGAAAAGCAGAAATAATAAAATAATGCTTTAGTAGTATGATACAAAGTTTATAGATTGGATGAATTTTATTTTTTCTTTTTGAGCCTGAATTTTAAATGGCATCTAACAGATATAAATACAAAACTAGGAGAAGGGTTTTTTTCTTAACTACTAGACTATATATACAGTTACTATAAGAAACATTTATTTCTAACTGAATATTGCTGTTTATAGACATGTTTTATGTGAACTTTGGCCCTGATTCAGGAAAGCACTTACGCATATGCTTATGTCTATCCCTATTCAGGACAGTACTTAAAAACATGCTTAAAGTTAATCCTATGCTTAAATTCCATTGACTATATGTTATGCTCTAGAAACAGATCCCAAGTAATGAGAATGAGGTGACGTATTCACTTCAAAAATACTTTAAACTGAATTTTTAGTGCATGACAGGTAAAAAAGTAAGTATTTTCTTTCTCCACAGAATATGTACAGCCCGAGCAATGGCTGTGCATTCTGCATTCTCCATTCTGCCCCACCAATATCCCTCAATCTTGAGCTGGAGGGACCATCTTTAGATGTGTGAATAAGGCATCAATCTGTGTCTGTGAAAGCTAGTGCTAGAGGAGCAGTGTCCCATTACAGTCAATGGGGCTGTGCATAGGCACAGGTCTGTCTACGTGGAGCACCATGCAGAAGGCCTGAGTCTGCCTCCATGGCTATTCAAGACTTGGCCTTTCTGTTAAGACTGCCAACAAGTATGCCATATTGTCCCATACAAACTGGACAGAGCTCAGCAGCTCATGCATACAAAACATTTAACAGCCATCAGATGGTTGTTCAGTCATTTCTGAACTAGGATCTATTTTGCTTTTTAAATTGAAATTGCACCGTTCGATTACAGGCACTACTTTTACAGCCCCTGTAGACATCTCTGTCATGGTTACAGGGCAAGCTGTGCCTTAGACCCCTCGTACTCCTTCTTGAACGCATGCTTGCAATGACCAGTTTCACTACTTTTACCTCTTGCTTGATGGAATTACGCAACCCTATCACTTTTGGACTCAGATCTCTGGGCTGCAGCTGTGTTAAACTAACAGACCCAATTGCATTTGGTTCCTATACACCCTTTGTCTCCAGGGACCTGTGACAGCAGCTCATTAATGTGACTCACAAGCAGCATCTTCAAAACAAAGTAGAATGTAATTGCCAAAGGGAATGAAGTATTTAGGAAAATGGGTTAACAAAACAAAAAGTTCTATTTGCATATTTCCTCACTTAAATTCAACCTCTCTATCCATAGCTTAAGTGGGTCCAGCTTAGTCTACTTCTCCTAGTCGGAGATAGGAATATCCTGCAGATCAGCTCTCACTGACACCTTACCAAGGCCAGCATCTTTAAGATTTAGGATCTCCTTTGATCCTAGGCTTTCATCCTTCGTTAGAGTATACCTTGCCAGCTGGCTGGGCCAAGCAGACAGCTTCTTCCGAATTGATGGCCCTGCCATTGGTATCTTAACTCCTTAGAAGCTGTTTGCCCCATATCTTACCTTTTTAATTGTTTTGGTTACTGTTTCCTTCCCTCTTAACAGCATCTTTGAAAATATTTATTATCCAAATTTGGCTTTGTTCTGAATTGGCACAAAATCTGAAAGTTTCAAAATTCTCAAATACCTCCCCAAAAATCATTTTGGATCTATCAGAACCTTTTGTTTTCCTGAAACTGTTTTTAAAGTTTATAATACAAAATAAAATAAAATAAAAAAACTTGAAATGAAAAGTTGTTTCAAAACCAAACCAAAATATTTCACTCCAGAAATGTTAACCTGATATTACCTCATGTGCACTAGAATAAGTCACTTCCTTTCCAAAACAGCTTCTAGTCTTCTTGCCTTTCTATAGTATAGAGCTGTCTATTCACTGTACTCTGAGTCAGCTTCAAGAGCAAAATCAGTACACTGAATAGATCAGCACACGCTTGAAAAAATGTCCAGGTAAAGAAAACTACAGCATGAAATCAAGACAATTGCAACAATCTTGTTCCAGAGCTGTACAGATGACCTTTTATTTTTCCATGTGATTATATTTATTCCATGGTTAAGCCTTGAATGCTACACTCCTAAAATGACCTATTAAAATGAATGTGAAACCACAACATTGATCTTATAGCCAGAGCATCTTGCAGTTGTGCCTCTGCTGGATTCTGAGACTGTTTCACAGGATACTGTGGAGTTAAATATGTGCAAAAAATTTAAAACTGCAATGGAATCTTCCTCTGCATCTAGGACGCTCAAGTGACAATTTTGCCCCCCTAGACACTGAGAGGATTATATCAAATATATTAATGTGAATTACTGTATATTTTACCATCAACTACTATCCCTATGTAACTTCTCCTTCCTCCACCACCTCCTACCCCCTTCACACATGCACAGACCTTGACCTCCTATACTACGCTTGGAGTACTGTTGACATCTGGGCTGAAAAGGGGTTGAAATGGAGATGACCAAACTTGATAAACTGGGCAGGCCAATCCACTTCTAAGCTCCTTCCCTTCACTTCCTTTTATGTTTGTAGATCTACTCTCAGGGCTTGTATACACTTAAAATGCTACAGCAGCACAGCTGCGCCACTGTAGCGCTTCAAATGTAGACACTACCCATGCTGATGGGAGAATCCTCCCATTGGCATAGATAATCCAGCTCCCAGACAGCCAGTAGCTAGGTCGATGGAAGAATTGTTCTGTTAGCCTAGCATTGTCTACATGGGGACTTGGGTCGGCTTGACTATGTTACTCCGGGGTGTGGATTTTTCACACCCCTGAGCATTATAGATATGCTGACCTAATGTTCTAGTGTCTGACTCTCTCAAAACGCACAAACACAGCTCCTTGTTTGCTTCCATTTTGTGTCTTCAGTCAACATGCACAGTGTTTTTCTGAGGGAGTTTCCATTGGATAATCATGGCTTTCACTCTTTCATGCTGGATAGGATACCACAATGCAGCAAGTATGAACGTAGGAAATTTTACTTCAGCTAATAAATCCAAACTTTGCCCTCTAGCAGGAAAGATATCAAAGAGGCAGATTAAAAGGTTGTTGTTTAAGATTTTGCCATTGAACTTTATTCCCAGTTTTGAGTTAAGTGAATGAGTCTTGCGCAAAAGCTTAACAAGTATCTCAAAGTGTATTTTGCATCTTATTGAATCATTTTATGTTAGAACGTGAGGGATTGCTCATTAATAATTGTTAAGGGTGGTTTTAATAACAAGGGACTGGATTTTCAAAGTCTGTAGGGACTTTGGTACCGAACAATTACAACTGGTTTCCTGTGGCCTTAAACTTCTTTGAAAACCCAGGACTTAATTGTGCTGGCTGTTGATATTTTGTTTGTTTGTTTTGTCATTTAGATACAGAAATTTGATTCTTAACATTAAGGGGCTTCACTCTCCTCTCACTGATGTATATCAGGAGTGGCTTCATCAAAGTTAATGGAGTTGCACCCCTGTAAAACTGCCGAATCAGGACATGACAATCAACCTGAAAGTGTCAGTTTAACCAGGTTTTGGAGACTCCGGGTAGTTCTGTATACCTGTTATTGGCCCAAGGTTTTGTTACTGCCATTTTCATTGGCACTCTGGGGCTGTTATCTTACCAGACATCCTTGGAAATAGTGGGCTTGAGTGTCCATTTACTTACAATGGTGTCAATCAAGTCAATCAAGAGTAATTCCACTGAAGACAATGGAGTCATTGAAGTCACTGAAGTCAATGGAGTGATGCTGGCGTGATGCTGGTGTAGTACTGTAGAACTGGACTGAGTGATGAATCAGACCTAACATTTTATATTTCTTAGTTGTCTTTTTGCTATAATGTATAAATACATACAAAATTATATGCATTTTAAAGCAAAACTAATAAAAAGTGACTAAAACTTTTACATCTAGTCTATATCAAATATGCTTGAAAGCCAGAGAAAAATACACCTGCATACTATTTTTTTTTTAACAAACATAGTCAAAGTGTCTCTTTTGAAATCTCTTCTCATATCACTTTAAAACACTGTCATTACAGTTTTCCAAGTGGATGCAATAGGTAAAAGAGAGTGGAGAAGGAAGAGCTATAAAAAGTCTGCTAAAAAAAGCAGAGGACAAAACTAAGTTATCTGGGCTGTCACATTCTTGAAGTAAAATCTCATCACTCTAAGTTTAATGGTTCTTATTAAGTGTGGTTAACAGCTAAAAATGGTGAACTGTGTTCATCTCTCCAGCTTTGGCAGCAGTCATTGCACATAGTAATAAAAATAGAAAGAATTATGGTAGGACTTTTTTCCCCTGAATGGAGTTATTTGTCACCCATTAACTTAAAGTTTAAAGCACTGTTCATTAATAGACTGGCATTGATGTGTGACTCCATTACCAAGGCTCTTCAAGATGTACATTTTCCATTTAAAGCTGCCCATCTGTTTGATATGGAGAAATCTACTTCATGTGCATTCAATGTTCAACTCTGTTATGCTGTCAAGTTAGGTATGTTTTGTTTTGTTTGTGTCTCTTCTGCTTAGTTTTCAGGTTGCCGTAGATGTACAGAGATGTCCTCAGACTGCACATTTGACTTATAAAGTGGAAAAATATCAACAGCCTAAGGGTCAAATTATGGTAACTTGGTATTCTCTTATCTGGATTATCTCTTGCAACTCGCGTCACATCTTGTTTATGCATGTGGGAAGAGGAAGGAGAAGAAGAGGGGGAACACATTCCAGAAAGTATAGACGGATGATGCTAAATACATCTGACAATCACTCAAGCTAGCAACTTCCATGCACTGTCCTAGTCTAAAAAATGAGCAACCCAAATAGCAAGAGCTCTGAGGCATAAGTGGTTCTCTCAATTACAGAAAAGACATTCCTTCTCATGCAGATTCAGAGTAATCCTGTCATGGTCTGGTGCTGAGCATCATCACTCCCTGAGTTCTAGGCTGCCCAGAAGACTGGAACGGTAAAGCCCACTGTTTTATTTGTTCTATGAAATTGCCTAAATTTAGTTATTTCACAGGTAGCCTAAGCCTTTTATGTATGGGGAGGTGAGTGATTTGGAAATGGAGTTCTGTGATGTCATGTTATACACAGGTGCCATTAGCTGAAACACCGTGGCCAAAATCATGGAACCTGATTCACCCCTATGTTAATCCTGTTGAATGCCAGTGGTGGCTCAGGCCCACAAATGACAGGGATTCCTCCCGTGAAACCTACAATGTATACTGGCTCAGAATTGTTTGAGAATACTGAGAAATTCCTTCAAAGGTTACGGAATGACTCCAAAGGATCCTTCAAGGAACACTACGGGAATTCAAAACATTACCAAATGGCACTCAGTGGTAATTTTCAAAAGCCTCACATAAATTATTGGCTGAATGGATTTTATCCCAAAATTAGCAGTAGTGGCCAGAAGCACATCTGAAGCAGATATGAAATATGACCTACAAGAAATCATTCCTTACAAACTGCTAAATAGTGATCTGCAACAATCTTTCAGAATTTAGTTTGGTGCACCTAAGTGCAAAATAAATGTAACAATAATCAAGTGGCAGAATACTGCACTTTAGCATTTGGTTAACTTTTTTTAAAATTGATTTTCCTGTAGTTTTATACCAGTATACTGACATTTTATAATAAGTATAACTTTCATTTAGCTAAGACCCCTCCCTAATTAGAACAATTAAACATGAAATAGAGCTGAAGTATGACTGATACTCTTAGGCCTGGTCTACACTAGGCTTTTATGTCGACTTTAGCGCCGTTATATCGAATTAACCCTGCACCCGTCCACACCAGGAAGCCATTTAGTTCGACATAAAGCTCTCTTTAAATCGATTTCTGTAATCCTCCCCAACGAGAGGAGTAGCGCTAAATTCGACATGGCCATATCGAATTAGGCTAGGTGTGGATGGAAATCGACGCTAATAGCTCCGGGAGCTATCCCACAGTGCACCACTCTGTTGACGCTCTGGACAGCAGTCCGAGCTCGGATGCTCTGACCAGCCACACCCCCGGGAAAATTTGAATTCATTTTCATTTTCCTGTCTGGGCAGTTTGAATCTCAGTTCCTCTTTGGACATCGAGGGGAGCTCAGCAGCAGTGGCAACTATGCAGAGCTCTCCAGCAGAGATGGCCGTGCAATCCAATAGAAAGAGGGCCCCAGCATGGACTGATCGGGAAGTCTTGGATCTCATCGCAGTGTGGGGCGATGAGTCCGTGCTTTCAGAGCTGCGCTCCAAAAGAAGGAATGCTAAGATCTACGAGAAGATCTCCAAAGCCATGGCAGAGAGAGGCTACAGCCGGGATGCAACGCAGTGCCGCGTGAAAATCAAGGAGCTGAGACAAGGCTACCAAAAAACCAAAGAGGCTAACGGACGCTCCGGATCCCAGCCCCACACATCCCGTTTCTACGAGGCACTGCATTCCATCCTGGGAGCGGCCGCCACCACTACCCCACCCCTGACCGTGGACTCCGAGGATGGGATCATGTCCGCGGCCGGTTCCTCGTCGGACATGGCAGCGGACGGGGAAGATGAAGAAGGAGATGAGGAGGACGAGGCAGTCGACAGCGCTGGCACCGCTGATTTCCCCGACAGCCAGGAGCTCTTCATCACCCTTACCGAGATCCCGTACCAACCGTCCCCATCCCTTACCCCGGACACAGAATCAGGGGACGGATCAAGCAGTAAGTGCTGTAAACATATAAACATTTATTTAAAACAGAACGGTAATATTTATACTATTAACAATGTATATTTGTAAAAGTGCTGTAAACTAGTAAAAAAATAATCAGGTACAAAACAGGAATATTTACAAAGGTAACAAATGGGTTTTCATGATTTCTCTGTCTTAGGCTATTCTCTATTTAGTCCCAAGTATTTTAAAAAAATTTCACAATGTCCGTTACTACATGATTCCCAGGCCCAAGACGCTCCACTCCAAAGTCCCAGTGCACCTACGCGAAAATCCGGTCAATGTGGCCGGGGATCGACGAGAAATCCTCGTAGGAGAACTCCTCGTAGGTCTCGTGGAGGTAGAGCTCAAGCCTGTTGATCAGGTTCCGGGGTAGGGCGATCTTAGTGGGCCCTCCGTGGTAGCAGACATGTCCCCTCCACGCCACAATCAAGTACTCCGGGATCATGGCCCGACATAGCATGGCGGCATACGGCCCCGGTTTCTGCATGCTTTCCCGCAGCATGCGTTCTCTCTGGGTGTCCGGGATCCTCAGGAGGGTGATGTCGCTCATGACGCCCTGCTTTGAATTAGGGAGGGGAATGTTAGTATTGGGACTGCTTTACAGCCACGCGGTGGAGGGAGAGGGGCAGCATACAGGGATCTTTCCCTGGGACAGCCGCGAGGGGGTGGGACAGGGGCAGAGTTGATGCTGTCCTGATTGCTGGCAGCACAGACTGGCATTGCTTTCAATGTGAAAGGAGGCCAGTGCTACTGCTGGAGTTTTAAGCAGCCACAAGTCTGCGGCTTACCATTATTGCCCGCTCCAGAAGTTCAGGTCTCCAGCCACAGTTCTCTGAACACTCCAAGACCTCCGCAAGTCCACAGGCACTGAAGGCGACGGCCGAAAATTCGACCTTGTCCTGAGTGCGCATGTGAGAGGTTCAGTGCATGGTCTTGTTCACAGAGAAAGACTAGGTTCTTTGTATACAATTTCATTTATCTGTCTCAGGAATTCACTCCCTTTTTAAAATTCACACAGACACATCTGTGACTGTCTCCCAACCCAGCCTGTCAGCACACTCCCAGAGGCTAGCGCAGATTAGGCGGAGGAAGAAGAAGACGCGTGAAGACATGTTCACAGAACTAATGGGCTGCTCCCGAGCCCAGGCAGCCCAGCAGACACAGTGGAGGGAGAACTTGTCACAAATGCACCGAGCAGTCATGGAACGGGAGGAGAGGTGGCGTCAGGAGGACCAACAGGCTACTGAAAAGCTGCTTGGACTAATGAGGGAGCAAACGGACACGCTCCGGCGCCTTGTGGATGTTCTGCAAGACCGGAGGCAGGAGGACAGAGCCCCGCTGCAGTCTATCTGTAACCGCCCTCACCCGCCACCAAGTCCCACACCACCCTCACCCAAAGTCCAAAGAAGGAGGGGCGGCAAGGGCCGTTAAAACTTTCAATCAACCCCTGCAGACTGCTCTAGCAGTAGAAGGCTGACATTCCCCAAAATTTCATAAGTCCTTTCCTACCCACCTCACACAAGCCCCCGTCCAAGTTTCACCCCCCACGTTTCATGTCTGGTTCGCAATAAAATGTTTGTTTCTGTTCATTACTGTTTCAGTCAGGTTCTTTTGAGGGAGAGTCTGTCTGGAGGGGGGGAAGGGGCTTGGTAATTGGACAGGACAGTGACCTTTAGCAGGGTACAGAGGCGGTGTCAGGTCCAGCATCAGGACACATACACAGTGCGGTCACTGGTTACCCTGGTCAGTCTTGGAGGTGGTTTTCATGTTCTGGGGGGGGGTTTTGCTCTGTTACTTTGTGGTGGGGGAGGGCGGTTACAGATCTTATGCAGCGGTCCTTATCCTGGCTCACCGATCCACGCAGCAGGGGATCTGTAACCCTACCCCCCCTGCCAGAAAGTCACATAGCCGACACATACACACAGTCCCCCCCAGGAGTGCTGGCAGGCTCCATTGAAATAACCAGTCCACCAGTGCGGAGCCTGTCATTCCGGGAGTTTAGAAGCATCATTTGCATCAGAACACTAAACCCGCCCCCCGCCACAGTCTGCGTCCCCGGTTTAAAATATTCCCGCGAAAACAGCAATACAGACAACGGTGTTCATTAACAAAATCGAAATGATTTTATTTTTTGGGAAGGGGAAGGGGGTGAAGGGGGTATGTAACTGGAGAGGATAGTCAAAATGAACTGGGTAAAGAAACGGGGGCAGGTTCAGCTTTTCTGTCCACAAACTGAAAAGTCACTGGTTGCCCTGCTCACTCAGGAACCTAGCTTTCAAAGCCTCCCGGATGCACAGGGCGTCCCGCTGGGATCTTCTAATGGCCCGGCTGTCTGGCTGGACGTAATCAGCAGCCAGGCTATTTGCCTCTAGCTCCCACCCCGCCATAAAGGTCTCCCCCTTGCTCTCACACAGATTGTGGAGCACACAGCAAGCTGCAATAACGATGGGGATATTGGTTTCACTGAGATCACAGCGAGTGAGTAAGCTTCTCCATCTCCCTTTGAGACGGCCAAAAGCACACTCCACCACCATTCTGCACTTGCTCAGCCGGTAGTTGAAGAGTTCTTTTTCTGTGTCCAGGGCGCCAGTATAGGGCTTCATGAGCCAGGGCATTAGCGGGTAGGCTGGGTCCCCGAGGATGACTGTAGGCATCTCCACATCCCCAAGAGTTATTTTGTGGTCTGGGAAGTAAATACCTTCCTGCAGCCGTCTAAACAGACCAGAGTTCCTGAACACGCGAGCGTCATGAACCTTGCCCGGCCATCCGACGTAGATGTTTGTAAACCGTCCCCGATGGTCCACCAGTGCTTGCAGCACCATTGAAAAGTAGCCCTTTCTATTGATGTACTGGCTGGCCTGGTGGTCAGGTCCCAGGATAGGGATGTGAGTCCCATCTATAGCCCCACCGCAGTTTGGGAATCCCATCGCGGCAAAGCCATCTATGATGACCTGCGCGTTTCCCAGGGTCACTACCTTTGGGAGCAGTACCTTGACGATTGCCTTGGCTACTTGCATGACAACAACCCCCACGGTAGATTTGCCCACACCAAAGTGGTTCGCGACTGACCGGTAGCTGTCCGGCGTTGCAAGCTTCCAGAGGGCTATGGCCACTCGCTTCTGGACAGTGAGGGCTGCTCGCATGCGGGTGTCCTTGCGCTTCAGGGCAGGGGACAGCAACTCACAAAGTTCGAGGAAAGTCCCCTTCCGCATGCGAAAGTTTCGCAGCCACTGGGATTCATCCCAGACCTGAAGCACTATACGGTCCCACCATTCCGTGCTTGTTTCCCGGGCCCAGAATCGCCGTTCAACAAAATCCACATGCCCCATTGCCAACGTCATGTCCTGGGCGCTGGGGCTCGTGGTTTCTGACAGCTCTGTGCCACTCTCCGACTTCAGGCTCTCACGGCGGTGCCGTAGCCTCCTCGCCCGATTTCTCTGCATCTGCCTCAGGGAAAGGTGTATGATAAGCTGCGAGGTGTTGAGAACGGCCACAAGTGCAGCGATGGTCGCAGCGTGATCCATGCTCGCAGTGCTGTGGCGTCCGCGCTGTCACTGACCAGAAAAGTGCGCGAACTGATTTCCCGCCGGCGCTTTCATGGAGGGAGGGAGGGCGTTAGTGACGGACGGATGACGACAAATTTTTTTTACCCAGAAGGCATTGGCGGCTCGACCCAGAATTCCGATGGGCAGCGGGGACTGCGGGAACTGTGGGATAGCTGCCCACAGTGCACCGCTTCCAATATCGACGCTCGCCCCGTTAGTGTGGACTCACAAAGTCGAATTACTGTCCTTAGTGTGTCCTTAGTGTGGACACACACGTTCGACTTTGCAATATCGATTCCACATATTCGATTTAAGTAAAATCGAATTACCCTCGTAGTGTAGACATACCCTTAGTCACACATTTATGCTGTATGTAGCTTTCTTCAAAACTTTTGTAATGTGCTAATAGTTTAAAAATCTACCTTTACTGATTACTTAATAGCACCAAGATTTTAGCAATGGTAGCTGCACTTACAATGGGTAGAGTGCATCTGGTTTTCTTTTTTCTCAAGAAATGAGAATCTACAAATTTGTAAAATGTATCAATAAACAGGTATGACCAATGCTTTGTAAGAATGTGAGAACAAAACTGAATGCCATTGTTCTAGAGTTGGTGACAATCCATGGTATTGCATGCACTGTACAAATAGAGGAATATGCTGATATGTACCATTAGTGATAGAAACAAAGTGCTTTTTACAATGTTTTCATTGACTATACTATCCAGGAAGGTAAAGAAATTCAGCAAAGCAGAAGAGCTGGATACAAAAGGCCCAGTCCAGTTTCCGATGATGTCAGTGAAAAGATTCCTATTGACTTGAGTTGGAGCTGGATCAGGCACAAAGAAAGAGATAGGGGTGTGAGAGAAATGGAAGAGAATAAGCTGGAGAGTGGATAGGAAAGAAAAGATACAATAAAGTGCACTATACATTTGGAAAATTCAGGTTCTATGAGATTTCTATCCCATTAAGACTTCAGAGAGCAATGTGGGACTGAGGCAGCAATACCGAGGAAGCCCCAGGCTGCCAGGAAGTTTGAACAGCATTGGAACAGCAGGTCTGGACAGCATACAGAAGGAGAATGTAAAAATGAGAGACTTTCCCAAGGGCTTCTTCTGGGAGCTGGAAAATAACTGACATCAAGTAAATATCCATTTATAAATAAAGAGGATTCAGGGAAGGTGAGTAGGGTAGTATGTCCTACTTCCAGTGAATCTTGACCACTACAGGGTGGGTGAGTGATCCAACAAACATTTTCTTTGTGGCCTGAATGAACAGGACCCATTTCTCTGTTCCTCCTTTATTTTATATAAAGTCAGTTTCACAAGTGATAATCCTGACATTTTGGAGGCCGATGCAAGGGCCAGACAAATCCCCCAAGATCTGCAGCATAAGGAGAATAAAATACAATGTCAACAGGACAATTGAGTAGTTACTGGGTTCTACCATCCAATTGCTGTCATCAGGGGAGGAAATCAAAGATAGGTGAAAAGACTTCCTCCTAACAGCCTATCATTAAGGGAGCCGATATATGGTTTCCACTGGTCTCCTCAACAAAGATGTCTCACCCTTAAAGGTGAGTGACATGGTCAGAGAGTCATGAAATGAGAAGGGTGAGAAATTTACCAAAATAATCTAAACTTAAAAAAGGGTTTGAGGCTTGTGTGGAAGTCTGACATAGTTTAGATGTAGTGAAGATAAACATGACTAGGAAGAACTATTTTTTCTGTCAGTAAGATTCTTAGGGTACATTTTACATTCATTGTGCACATGGAATGTCAGTTGGCATCAATAGGGGTTTTGCACTAAGACAAAAGGGACACTATGACAAAAAAAATCTTCTTCCACTAAAGTCAAGACAGTAAAAGGATTTAAAAAATTGTTTAGAACACATCTTGCATCTGAATGAAAATACTCTTGATGCTGTAGTTGTAATGATGTAATATATTGAATGAAAGAAAAAAGGAGGGTCATCTGCTTTCTGGTGTCCTGCTATTTAATTTGTTAGAAAATTCTATTCCTACAAAGGTAATTCAGGAAGAAGCTGGAGGCGATTAGATTCAATATGACTTAGCAAAGAGGGAACCTTTATAAGAATGATTCTTAGCAATGACTGCAAATGAAATTTAGCTATCCATTATCCTGAACAGGTGACTAATTTTGTTTAATTAAGAATGCAGTAATTCTCTTTGAAGTCAATGGGAATCTTTTAATTCATGTCCCATAGATTTTAATTAGGTTGCATTTCTGTAACTGACTACAGAATCAAGCTCATTATGGCATCCGATTCTGCTATCCTTACTCATTTTGAGTAGTACCTTTCAGTGGGACTATTTCTATAGTAAGTTACTTCTCAGCATGGGAAACCAGAAACTGGTCCTAACTTTGGGCCTGGTCTACACTAGGCGTTTATGTCGAATTTAGCGCCATTACATCGAATTAATCCTGCACCCGTCCACACTACGAAGCTATTTAGTTCGACATAGAGGTCTATTAAATTCGATTTCTGTACTCCTCCCCAACGAGGGGAGTAGCGCTAAATTCGACATGGCCATGTCGAATTAGGCTAGGTGTGGATGGAATTCGACGCTAATAGCTCCGGGAGCTATCCCACAGTGCACCACTTTGTTGACGCTCTGGACAGCAGTCCGAGCTCGGATGCTCTGACCAGCCACACAGGAAAAGCCCCGGGAAAATTTGAATTCCTTTTCCTGTCTGGGCAGTTTGAATCTCATTTCCTGTTTGGACATCGTGGCGAGCTCAGCAGCACTGGCAACGATGCAGAGCTCTCCAGCAGAGATGGCCTTGCAATCTCAGACTAGAAAGAGGGCCCAGCATGGACTGATCGGGAAGTCTTGGATCTCATCGCTGAGTGGGGTGATGAGTCCGTGCTTTCCGAGCTGCGCTCCAAAAGATGGAATACAAAGATCTATGAGAAGATCTCTAAAGCCATGGCACAGAGAGGATACAGCCGGGATGCAACGCAGTGCCGCGTGAAAATCAAGGAGCTGAGACAAGGCTACCAGAAGACCAAAGAGGCAAACGGACGCTCCGGATCCCAGCCCCAGACATCCCGTTTCTACGAGGCACTGCATTCCATCCTAGGTGCGGCCGCCACCACTACCCCACCACTGACCGTGGACTCTAAGGATGGGATGTTGTCAATGGCCGGTTCCTCGGACATGTTAGCGGACGGGGAAGATGAGGAAGGAGATGAGGAGGACGAGGCAGTCGACAGCGCTTGCAACGCTGATTTCCCCGACAGCCAGGATCTCTTCATCACTCTTACAGAGATCCCCTACCAACCGTCCCCAGCCATTAACCCGGACACAGAATCAGGGGAAGGATCATCCAGTAAGTGTTTTAAACATCTAAACATTTATTTTTAACAGAACAGGAATATTAACAATAACAACAATGGGTTTCTCATGATTAGTTTGCCCTAGGCGCTTAACGTTTCAGTCCTGGGCAGTGCAACTATTCAAAAAAAATCTAACAATGTCCGGTTTAGCATGATTGTTCTGCCCAAGCCGCTCTACTGTTTAGTCCCTGCCAGTGCAGCTACAGTAAAATGCGGTCTATATGTCCGGGGATAGAGCTGAAATCCTCAATGGACATCTCCACGAAGCTCTCCTGGAGGTAATTGGAAAGCCTTTGCATCAGGTTCCTGGGGAGAGCGGCCTTATTGGGTCCTCCGTAGTAGCAGACATTTCCGCGCCAGGAGACAAGCAAGTACTCCGGGATCATTGCCCTGCAGAGCATGGCGGCATACGGCCCTGGTCTTTGCAGGCTTTCCCAGAGCATTCTTTCTTTATCTCTGTCTGAGATCCTCATCAGGGTGATGTCGCTCATGGTGACCTGCTTTGAATTAGGTAGGGGAATGTTAGTATTGGGACTGCTTGCCTGTTCCTTTACAGAACTGTAACCGCCGGTTTACAGCCACGCGGTGGAGGCGGGAGAGGGGCGGCATACAGGGATCTTTCCCTGCGACAGCCGCGAGGGGGTGGGACAGGGGCAGAGTTCATGCTTGCCGGATTGCTGGCAGCAGGGACTGGCATTGCTTTCAATGTGAAAGGAGGCCAGTGCTACTATTAAAGTTTTAAGCAGCCACAAGTCTATGGCTTACCATGTCTGCCTGCTACACAAATTCCGTTGTCCTGCCCCGCTTCTCAGATCTGCAGTGCAAGACCCCAAGCACTGAATGCGAAGGCCGAAAATTCGACCTTGTCCTGAGTGCGCATGTGATAGGTGCTGTGCATGGTCTTGTTCACAAAGACTATGTTCTTTGTTCACAACTACATTTATCTTTCTGAGGAATTCACTCCCTTTTTCCCATTCCCACAGCCACAGCTGCGACTGTCTCACAACCCAGCCTGGCATCACACTCCCAGAGGCTAGCGCAGATTAGGCGTAGGAAGAAGAGGACGGGGGAGGACATGTTCTCGGAACTTATGGGCTGCTCCCGAGCCCAGGCAGCACAGCAGACCCAGTGGAGGGAGAACTTGTCCCAAATGCACCGATCACACATGGAACGGGAGGAGAGGTGGCGGCAGGAAGACCAGCAGGCGACTCAAACGCTGCTTGGACTAATGAGGGAGCAAACGGACACGCTCCGGCACCTTGTGGATGTTCTGCAGGACCGGAGGCAGGAGGACAGAGCCCCGCTGCAGTCTATCTGTAACCGCCCTCCCCCGCCACCAAGTCCCATACCCCCCTCACCCAAAGTCCAAAGAAGGAGGGGCGGCAGAGTCCGTGAAAACTCTCACTCCACCCCTGCAGAGTGCTCTAGTACTAGAAGGCTCTCATTCCCCAAAATTTGACAAGTCCTTTCCTTCCCGCCTCACACAAGCCCCCGTCCAAGTTTCACCCCCCAGTTTCATGTGTAGTTGCTAATAAAAAATACGTTTCTGTTAATTACTGTTTCCATCATGTTCTCTTAGAGGAGAGTCTGTCTGAAGGGGGGGAAGGGGGTTGGTAATTGGACAGGAGAGTCACCTTTACCAGGGTACAGAGGTGGGGGCAGGTTCAGCAGCAGGGCACACACACATTGCAGTCACTAGTTACCCTGGTCAGTCTGGGAGGTGGTTTTAGTGTTCTGTGGGGGATGGGGGGTGCTCTGTGACTTTGTGGCGGGGGAGGGCAGTTACAGATCTTATGCATCGGTCCTTATCCTGGATCACAGAGCCACGCAGCAGGGGATCTGTAACCGTCCTCCCCCTGCCACAAAGTTACATAGCCCCCCCACACAAAGAGTCCCGAACAGGAGGGGTGGCAGGGTCCGTTGAAACCACCAGTCCATCACTGCGGAGCCTGTCATTCCTGGAGTTTGGAAGCGTCATTTGCATCACTACACTACACCCGCTCCCCACCACAGTCTGCGTCCCAGGTTCAACACTTTCCCATGAAAACAGTAATAAAGAAAATGGTGTTCATTAACAAAATTCAAGTGATTTTATTTTTACACGTGTGTTGGAAGGGGGGGAACGGGGTATGTAACTGGAGAGGATACTGAATATTTAGTGGGTAAAGAAACGGGGGCAGGTTCAGCTTCTCTGTACACAAACTGAAAAGTCACTGGTTACCCTGCTCACTCAGGAACCTAGCTTTCAAAGCCTCCCGGATGCACAGCGCGTCCCGCTGGGCTCTTCTAATCGCCCGGCTGTCTGGCTGGGCGTAATCAGAAGCCAGGCTATTTGCCTCAACCTCCCACCCCACCATAAAGGTCTCCCCCTTGCTCTCACAGAGATTGTGGAGCACACAGCAAGCTGCAATAACAATGGGGATATTGGTTTCACTGAGATCACAGCGAGTCAGTAAGCTTCTCCATCTCCCCTTGAGACAGCCAAAAGCACACTCCACCACCATTCTGCACTTGCTCAGCCGGTAGTTGAAGAGTTCTTTTTCAGTGTCCGGGCGCCAGTATAGGGCTTCATGAGCCAGGGCATTAGCGGGTAGGCTGGGTCCCCGAGGATGACTATAGGCATCTCCACATCCCCAAGCATTATTTTGTGGTCCGGGAAGTAAATACCTTCCTGCAGCCGTCTAAACAGACCTGAGTTCTTGAAAACACGAGCGTCATGAACCTTGCCCGGCCATCCGACGTTGATGTTTGTAAAACATCCCCTATGGTCCACCAGTGCTTGCAGTACCATTGAAAAGTAGCCCTTTCGGTTGATGTACTGGCTGGCCTGGTGGTCCGGTCCCAGGATAGGGATGTGAGTTCCATCTATAGCCCCACCGCAGTTTGGGAATCCCATCGCGGCTAAGCCATCTATGATGGCCTGCGCGTTTCCCAGGGTCACTACCTTTGAGAGCAGTACCTCAACGATTGCGTTGGCTACTTGCATCACAACAACCCCCACGGTAGATTTGCCCACGCCAAAGTGGTTCGCGACTGACCGGTAGCTGTCTGGCGTTGCAAGCTTCCAGAGGGCTATGGCCACTCGCTTCTGGACAGTCAGGGCTGCTCGTATCCGGGTGTCATTGCGCTTCAGGGCAGGGGACAGCAACTCACAAAGTTCAAGGAAAGTCCCCTTCCGCATGCGAAAGTTTCGCAGCCACTGGGATTCATCCCAGACCTGCAGCACTATGCGGTCCCACCAGTCCGTGCTTGTTTCCCGGGCCCAGAATCGCCGTTCCACAACATCCACATGACCCATTGCCACCGTGATGTCCGCGGCGCTGGGTCCCGTGCTTTCTGACAGGTCTGTGCTACTCTCAGACTTCAGGCCCTCACCGCGGTGCCGTAGCCTCCTCGCCCGATTTATCTGCATCTGCCTCTGGGAAAGGTGGATGATAAGCTGTGAGGCGTTGACAACAGCCACAACTGCAGCGATGGTCGCAGCGGGCTCCATGCTCGCAGTGCTGTGGCGTCCGTGCTGTCACTGACCAGAAAAGTGCGCGAACTGATTTCCTGCCGGCGCTTTCAGGGAGGGAGGGCGGGAGTGACGGACGGATGACGACAGTTACCCAAAAGCACCCTCGACACATTTTTTTACCCAGAAGGCATTGGCGGCTCGACCCAGAATTCCAATGGGCAGCGGGGACTGCGGGAACTGTGGGATAGCCGCCCACAGTGCACCGCTTCCAATGTCGACGCTTTCCCCGTTAGTGTGGACTCACAAAGTCGAATTACTGTCCTTAGTGTGGACACACATGTTCGACTTTGCAATATCGATTCCACATATTCGATTTAAGTAAAATTGAACTACTCTCGTAGTGTAGACATACCCTTGGTTTTCTGAAGCTGAGGAGGCCTGATAAAGGTGAAGATAATTGAAACTAACGTAGGTGGATTGCCAGGCTGATTTACATAATTTACGTAAATGCTTTTTTCATCACCTTCCAATGTACACTTACTCTCAGAAAACAGAATAAGAAGATCTGCTCTCAGTTTAAATCTGGGATAGTTCTTCTGACACCAATGGTAATTCAGATTTACACCGGCATATCTTAGAGCAGAGTTTAACCTGTTCTCAGGTCATTTAAAATAAATTAATTGTTATCCATGAAATTTACAATAACCAGCTGCTAGTGTTGCTGTTAATACAAAATCACTACTGAGAAGTGAGAGCAAAGGTGTATCTAAAGCTTCAAGATACAAAAGAAAAACTACAGTAAAAACAATGACTGTTTTATTTTATTAATAATAATTTTACCGTGGCCAAAAGTACACTCAGCATTTTTCAGACAGACAAAGAAAGGCATGGTCCCTGTCCTGAGGTGCTTGCAATCGACAGTTAGAAATGATGCAATGAGTGGGGACAAACCCTAAAGGAAGCCTTGGCAGGAACATAGAACTGGAAGAGACCTCACAGATCTTCAAGTCCAACCCCCTACTGTTAAAGTCCAGTCCCCATCATATAATCTAAGTCATGCATTTATCAAGCTCCATCTTCAAAACTGATGAATCCCAAGATGCACTATTCACAATTCACATGGCAGCCCTCCAAAACTTAAACATAAACAAGTGTGTTTTTTTTCTAAACCAGGACCTTAATGATAGAAGAGGGTGCAATGAACTTCTCCTCTCCTTGAGCCCCTGTATAGTACATGGGTAAAAGTCACACTACTTGGGCTCAGATACTATACAGTATGCAAGCATAGCACTACCCCTGCCAATAGACTCCTTAAGGTGGCCAGGAAGAGGCAGAGAGAGGACTGGGCTATGTCCACCTCCTTCTACACAGGCCATTTAAGGGAGACAACACACTTTAAGGGAGACAACACACTTCACCCTTTCAAATGGTGTCACAGGAGCTATGCTCCAAGAGTCATTGTACTTTCCTAGTGCTCAATGCCACCAATACCCCAGATAGGGCAATGAGCCTCAGTACCAACTACCTCATAAGCAGTGTAAGACCACCCACCATCCATCTGGTCCTTGCTCAGTTGCAAGAGGTCTCAGGATGCAGATGCATAACTCAATACAAACAATGACTTTAGAAAACAAAAGTAAAATAAAACAGACAAACCCCTCCCAAGTCCCGTTGCACCCTCCTCCCCAGCTAATTCTGAGAAACTAAGTTAAAATACCAATAGGCTGACATTGCATATGTAAATATATTATGTTTCTGTAGACACATTATTGCATAAGGGATTTCTTCATTTAACGGTAACCTGCAAAGCTAAAATATAAAAAAGAACTATTTCTGCTGGCATTCTTGTTTCTTCCAGGACCCCCTTGGAAATGACACACTATCTCAATAGGAGATTCTCCTGATAAAACAATGCATGAGTGAAATTCTCAATAGTACCTAAATCCTAAGGCATTCAAGTCTAATTGATTTTCATTGGTACTTGTGCTCCAAAGTGACTTAGATGCTTTCAAAATCCCATCCAAAATGAGCATTTTAATAAACGGCCTAGGGTGGATAACTATTTAGAAATTTAGAACTAAATCCTCATATTGACTTCAAATGGGAGTTTTGCCTGCACATGGACTACAGAACTTGGTCAAAGTTCCCCACGTAATGGGTCTGATTCTCACTTAGACCAAGGCCTCTTTATACTGCTCTGGCAGCATAAAGGGGTCGGAGAGGATTTGCAAATGTAATTTAACAGAACACTGTAAAAGAGCCTTCTAGTGTAAACAAGAATCAGGCCTTTAAAAAAAGTCAGTGGGTGATTTGGATAGAAGAGGTCTGCGGAATTGGTCTCTCTATCCCTCAGCATCAGTTTTTGGATAAAGAGGATAACTTTTTTTCTATGTTCACATCTCTGGTGTTTTATGCTTTCAGGAAACATTAAACATAATCAATGGAATAAATAAAATAGGCTTGCAGCAAATTTGGAAAGTCTAGAAAGTACTTCATGGAGTACAATTAAGCTTGAGAAAAATTCATTAACCTTAGGAGCCTGTATAAAGCACAATAATATTTAGAATGTCATTAACTGAGCCAAAAGCTAATTAAGTATTAACATGATCTTTAAAGTTAGAAATTACCAACTTCCATTGCATTCTGAATCTTTATCCCATCTACTGCTATATTTGTCTGAACTAGATTGCAAGCCCTCCTAAGCAGTTTATCTGCTAAGCAGCAACTGTTTTTGTATGTATGTGTTTTTTTAAAGTGCCACTCTCATAGTTACAGTGCTCTATAAAAGTTTCAAATCTATGCTAATAGATAATTAAAATATTTGGAACACTGTTTATAATTCAGTTGCTGTTGAGTTTATTCCTCTACGTGCACGTAAAGGGGCTTCAGTCAGGCCCACATTCAGCAACCATGTCTGTGGTTGTTGCAATTTATTCTCCCTCTCCCACATTTTATGGCTGTGCTTTTCAAACCACAGCCATCATAGCTACCAAATGTAGATCTCTGAGACATGATTTGCAGCCAGTTCTGCGCGTGGAGGTCTAAAATTACATGAACTGCACTTGTAAATAACTGTGGGGACAAAACTGACTGAATTGAGAAGTGCCTTAAAAATCAGACCCAGTGGTCCATATAGAATATTGCAACTGGTAATTAAAAGACAGAAAGAGAGAAACAAAATAGAAAAATAGTTCTTTATAATTTGTCCCTGGCTTATATTTAAATAAATAAGTAGGCCCGGCTACATCAAAGCAGAATTTGGCTCCCTGAATTTTTAGTTTAGAAGGTTAATATGAAACATGCTTTATTGCTCCAAAATGTTTTTGAGTCATGTTTAGAGGTATCTAGACTATCAACTGGAATTAGCAATTAGAGGTATTACAGTATTCATCCTTTTGTCTGTAATGGAAGAAATGAATATTATCTTTTAGGGGCCATTTTTACATTACTTTGTATAACAGACTGATAGTTTTCTACTGGTCAGTTGTTCTACTGGAGCATACAATATATACTGCTGGAGGAACTGTCTGCATTTAAATGCAAGACACTTTCTGGTTATTTTTTCATATTAATACATAATCCCAAGATAGTGACTGTAATATCGTTCTATGTCAAACTGCACTTATACTTTGAGATCACAAAGTTGTTATATAGATAACAAAGGTTAGAAGTTAGAGAGGTAAAAAGTCTTTTTAATTTGCTGAACCTGCTAGCTGGAATCAATTACCAGATTTGCTTAGAATCTGTTCTACTGATAATGAGATAATTGCATCTTTAGCTGTAGTAAAAGCTTTTGATTCCATGGAATTAAATTACATATTCACCTTACTCAGAGAATTTAATTTTGGCACGACATTTATTCTGTGAATTGAGCTACAATATATTAAGTTGAGAATCTGAAACTGTCCAACTTTTTAACCCTTTCCCTATTTTCATTGATTACAAAAAGCAAGCACAAAATAAACAAACCTGGCAACATGGCTGCTAACAATTTTCTACCTTATCCATACCAAGTTTCTTGTGGTGCATGTTTTTGATGGTTTCCTCTAAAGCTACAGCAATGTTTATTAGTCTGACTGCTAGAAAGAGATGAAACTGCATGTCTTCTTGAACTCAAGCGGGACTAATGGCATGTTTAAAGTTAAGTGCAGGTGTAAATCTTTGCATGATTGAAGTCCAAGAGATTTTTTTTTCCCATTCAGAGTGCTTTCAATAATACTTTCAAGGTGGCTTTGACACTTTTTGTTCTCTGAGAGAAAGTAAAACAAGAACTCTCAACTATTCCTTAGTTTTCCTAAATGAACAAAGACGACCACTGAGCTCCCAGGCTGCCTTGGTTGCTTTCCTGAAATTTGGAACTAGACAAATATACATGTGCTTCAATGGGGAATGGGGGAAATTGCTTTTAAAAGAGCATCTACTGTCCTGCTACCTTTGATTTTCCAATACAGAAGTTAAACAGAGCTGTGTTGTTCTTCTGATCTATCCTTTTCTAACAGAAAAATCAAACCTGAAAGTATTCTAGTGATGAAAACCTGCTAAAAATGTCTCCAATAGAAGGCAGATTACAGCTGCTAAATAGACAGGAAGATTTATACCCCTAATAAAACTCTACTTTGTCTTCAACAATTTTTAAAAGAATTCACTTCCAAATACTAGGCAAAAACATTTGATAGTTTTTCATTTCTATATTAATACCTTCCACTATGAAGTATTTTCCTTAATAGAATAGCACATAAGCACAATTATATAACTGCAAATGTTTTAAATATTTTTTCAGTCCATATTATATTTTCAGCTTGCAGGCCTTTGCACTGTAGGCCAGTGCCATCAGATCTCATTGCAGCTACCCTGGAACTTTGTACATGCAGAGGGATCCTGTGATGGTAGATTCTATCGATTAAATGTTCTTCGGGGCAAAGATAATCTCCTGTCTGTGTTTGTACATCTCCCAGCACAATGGGGCTCCATTCCCAACCGGGACCTTTGGGCACTACCATAATATAAATATTTACTATTAAGAACAGGAGGTCTGTTAGTATTGCCAATTGACTTTCCAACCCTCCAGTTCTCCACAGGCTCTTCGGGGAGCGGGGGAACAATACCCATCTAGGGCTCTCAGGTACAAGGTAGTTAGTGTGTCACCTTATTCCTCTGTTCCACTCCCTCACAACAACTTCTGTTGTGTAAATAAAATTAAAATGTCTCTAAGTGGGTTTCAGACCTGGAGAATGTGCAGCTCCAGCAGAACTGCTGCTGCCTAGCACCAGAGCACCAATAGAAGACTGGTTAAGAGATTTGACACCGAGGGACAGGAAACCAGGTTGCCTGCAGACAGGGCACAAGTGTGGGAGAAGCAGCTCAGGAGTGGCTTCCTGGGCATGGAAGTAGATGATGAGGCAATGAGAGCTGTTAGCATGACACTCCCAGGAGATAGACGCTTCAGGGTGTGTTTTAAAGAGCCATCACTCCACTCCATACCTATATTAAACACAAATCTACCTCCCCCATTTTAAACACTTGACCTATACAATTAAAATGTGCATTTGATGTCATTTTATATGGATATTTGTATCAGTATAATTGGTACTGGGAGGGTTATATTTTATACCATTGGCCGTAATGTATTAAGTACGGTAGCTTATTGCCTTCTGAGAACCCCTGACAGAGATGAGTAGGGGGAAATATCAGTATAGAGATAATAAGTTATAAATAAATAACACTATTATTAGTGCTTGTGGAAGAAATTTTCAAACCTAAGCATAAGTCCTGAATTCATGGAACTTGTTTAGGTGGCACCCAAGACAGTTGGCTTGAGAAATGACTTATGATGCCATTTTTATTTTGCCAATGCTGCTTAAATGCATAGTGGGTATAACATTTAAGGGCTCAGGATGGGTGTGGGGTGAGCTACACAATTTTCTTGTTCCCTAATGAAGGATTCCTCAACTGAC
Source organism: Terrapene triunguis (assembly GCF_002925995.2). Taxonomy (NCBI): domain Eukaryota; kingdom Metazoa; phylum Chordata; order Testudines; family Emydidae; genus Terrapene; species Terrapene triunguis. Next base: position 57,524,592 of record NW_020664417.1, on the reverse strand, counting down.
TTTGATAGCTGTTATGGCAAAGTTGGCAATGAAATGCTGGCTAACTGCATGAAAACTAGCTGTAAAAGCTATTCATAAATGGGTAAAAACTTGAGAGCTTTTTCACAAGTGCCTCTCCATATATGACACATATGTCCAGGTGGGCTGGCTATTGCAGTCACTAAAGATGGTTGGGTAAGACCATTCTGTCTGATGGAGAATACCTGAGAAACTGACTACACACGGCAGAAGAGTTTGAGTTACAAAGTGTCAGGATATAGGGAGAAGCATGTTAACACACAGGTCCATCTGAACCGTGCCGAGGATGAGGCTTCGTGGAGAGAGGCTTTGTGGATTCCAAATTAAGGCCACAATAATTCTGAATGAGTCTGTCTATACAGGAGTTTAATGTGATTTAACTAATCCACTTTTAATTCACACCTAGTTAATTCAGATTAATTTTCCTTAGTGTTCCCAGGTAGACAAGCCCAATGAAGATGCTCACTAAAGGTATTAAAAACTGTGGTCTTAATTCTTCATTGACTTGCAAGATGTAGAGTCACACTAGAGCATGAGGAATGCAAAGTGGTTGTAAAATGCTACAAGTAGGAATGGTAGCATTTTATATGCATGTTGCACTGGTGTAAATGATTATTATACTGAGTCCAGTGTGAGGGAGACACCTCAATATTGATGAAAAAATGATAGATTAATATAACTATCAACTTTTAATGTTGGTAATTACAAACATGTTAGCATCTTTACTGAACATTAAGATATAGCTGCACGTATGTTATAGTCCGCATGACTGAAAAATATAACTAGCTAAACATAATATTTTGTTATGTAAATCTTCAAGCTAATCAGAGTAATTCTGCTTCAGTCATCCAAGGATGAGAAAATATCAGGAAGATAACTTCTCCTTACCCATAAAACCATTAGATTAGACACAGAAAGCATTTTACCATTTACTTAGCAATGATATTAGGAAATTACATTAGACCCCTTTGAATTTAGTTAAAATATTTGCAAATAAATGATCAGTCCTTTCAACATTTAAAGAAGGAAAAAAAGGCATAAAAATGTCCAGCTACACATGTTTTTCCTAGAGGCTTTTAAGGACACAAGTTGAAGTTTTTCTTTGGGAGAGGAGGGGGTGTTGGGTTGGCATAGCCCACTTAACACCTAGATTTATTGCTCCGATAACACAGCCTTACGTATCTTTTCACAATTAGGTCATTTCCTAAAATATGAATATTTCATATCATTTCCTTTCTTGAAACAAGGATACATTTGTACCAAATTGGTATTTTGTACAAAAGGGGGGAAGGCAGGACTCCTTCTATCCTGAACTGTTATGGTTCGATGAGGCTCTTCAGTGTTAATTCTCTTTGATGTCTTTTAGACCAAATTGGGGTTATCAGTTACAGTCTTTGCAATTAAAATGCCTGTCAAATGTTTATACAAAGCACCAATTACAACAACCAAGCTTACATCCATTTTTCAAAACGTAGAGAGGCTACAAAAATCTGAAAATACAATAATTTCAATTATCCTCAATTAATTAATTCAGTTAATTTGACTGGGAAAATGTCACCTCAGGATACGATGCAGAGATAAAATTTCTAGACACTTCCTGGAGCAGCTATTCCTGGAACCCACAAGGGGGAGGTAATGCTTGATTTAGTTCTAAGTGGAGCACAGAATCTGGCCCAAGAGGTAACTATAGCTGAACCATTTGGTAGTAGTGACCATATTGTAATTAAATTTAACATTCTTGTAGGGGATATAATACAACCCCCCCCCCCCCACACACACACACACACAGACACACCACAATAATGTTTAACTTTAATAATGGGAACTATACAAAAAAATAGGATGCTTATTAGATGGGAATGAAAAGGATCTGTCACAAGGGTTACTTACCTGCAAGCAGCATGGTGACTATTTAAAAATACCATAACAGAGGCTTAGACTGAATGCATACCCCAAATCAGAAGACACAATAAGAGGATCAAAGGAATACCATGATGACTAAACATCAGAGTAATAAAGATGGTTAGAGGTAAAAAGGCATCCTTTAAAATTTGGAAGTGAAGTCCTAGTGAGGATAATAGGAAGGAGCACAAACTCTGGCAGGTTAAACATAGAAATATAATACGATAGGAGAAGAATTTAAGAAGCAACTTGCTAAAGATGCAAGAACTAAGAGATATTTTTTCTGTTAAATACATCAGAAGCAGGAAAACTGCCAAGAATCAGTGGGGCCAGTAGATCACCAACGTGCTAAAAGGAGCGCTCAAGGAAGACAAGGCCACTGCAGAGAAGCTACATACATTCTGTGCATCAGTCTTCACTGCAGAGGATGTGACAGAGAAACCCAAAAATAATAGCTCTGATGTGGATGACAAATCTGAAGTACTGTCCCACATAAGGTGTCAATAGAAGAGCGTTTAGAACAAATGGATATATTAAACAGTAATAAGTGACCGGACCGGATGGTATTCACCTAAGAGTGTAGGAACAGGATTTTCTAATAGTACTATCAGAATTAATGTATGATTTAATTTCATCCTGCCAGCCACCCTTTTTGAATAGCAGAAAGGAATGACCCTCTGGGACTATGGGATTCTGTTTCTCATATGCATTACAAATTGGGCCCTTTTTAGGTCTTTGTTTTAAGGTTTAGTTAGTAAGAGACAGGCAGATTGACGACCCTGAGGTGAAGGCTGGCACCCCTAAAGACAATTGATTACATGAGATCCGGGACAGGATGACCCTCTCGGAGGTGTTTTGGAATGTTTACATCAAAAGATAACACCAATTAAGGAGTAACCGGTCATAAACTGACACAGCAAAATCCATAGACTTCAACAGAGAAAAAAGACTATAAGAACAGGGTTGTTTGCCATGGGACTTTGGGTTCGTCTTGCCACTACTCCAGGTGCATCGGATCATGACCGACAGAGCCCAGCTCCTCTCTGCAGCCAATCTGGCTGGCCACTAGATTGATCCAGACTCTGGACTGGTAACTATAAACATTGACTGGCGGGACTGTGTGCATGGTGTGTGTGTGTGTGTGACTGAAAAGCATATGCTAACTGCTGTATTCTCAATAAATGCAGCGTGTTGCCTTCTCCCCTATAAAAGATCTCATGTGCTTTGTTTAAGCATAACAAGAGTTCTGAGGGAACTCAAATATGAAATTGCCAAACTACTAACTGTAAGTATGTAACCAGTCAGTGAAATCAGCTTCCGTACCAGATGACTGGAGGGTAATTAATATAATATAGATGTAAGCAGAGTCAGAATGAGCTCTAACCTGACATCTGGTGGTGAGCTGTGGAAAAGACTTCAGGGGCTGATCTCGTTTGCATGGGCACACCCACCCTGCCTAACATGAAGGACTGCCTGCCCAAATGGTCACTTTGGCTGCTGTGGGATCCCCAGTCTCTTTGTTATTAGGGCAGGAGTAATAAAGTGTTGTTATCCTGGTTATGTGAATCAAGGACAATAGAACTGTACTTGGCATTTTATGATGGAGGGACTTGCCCTCAACTAAGCAGCACTCGCTAGGCCAGGGACATGGGTTTCAAAGCCCAGTGAATTGAGATAGCCGGTAGTGTAGGCCCCCTCTGAGGGCCCTAAAGACTACTTTGACCTCTCCTCTCTCCACTGTGTAATAACAGAGCTAATTTTGGCTCCATTGGGAGTCTTGTTACATGCTGAAGAGCTGGAATCACTGATACCTAGGTATAAGGATTAGACCTACTTTGGGCTAGTATCAGAGGGGTAGCCGTGTTAGTCTGAATCTGTAAAAAGCAACAGAGGGTCCTGTGGCACCTTTAAGACTAACAGAAGTATTGGGAGCATAAGCTTTCCTGGGTAAGAACCTCACTTCTTCAGATGCAAGTCTGAAGACTTGGGCTAGTAGTGCATCAGCACTGAAGGTCCCCTACTAACAGCTAAAATCACTGAGAGCTGAAATCTCTAAAGTTGCTGAGAGCTGTGTTAAATGGGGGGAGGGGACCTGAAGACAAGTGGGTGAGCAGACAGCAGGACGGCTAGAGTGGAGCAGATAGCAGGGCAGAGCGGATAGCAGGGCGGCTGGTGGAGAGGAGCAGACAGCAGGACGGCTGGTGGAGAGGCGCAGCTGACAGTGAAGACTGCAGCAGAACCCTATGGAGAGGCGTGGCACTCAGCCGTCGACCCGAGCAGCGGAGCATGTAAGATGCCCCCCCACATACCTCCCTCCACTTCCACCCAGGCTGGGAGGTAAGCTCTGCAAATGAACTTCTGGACTCAGGGTGGGGGGGGGAGGCTGCTCTGACCAAGGACAGAAACTGGGGGGCGGGGGAGGGGAGTGTGACTTTTGGGTTGCTGGACTCAAGAACCACTCTGGGGCTGTACTGACCAAGGTCAGAAACTGTGGGTGGAGTGACTATTGGGTTGCTGGACTTAAGACCCTGAGGGGAAAAGGACACTGCTGGCAATTACAAGCCAATGAGCATAACTTCAGTACCAGGCAAATTGGTTGAAACTATAGTAAAGAACAGAATTATCAGACACGTAGATAAACATGATATGTTGGCGAAGACTCAACCCAGCTTTTGTAAAGGGAAATCATGCCTCAAGCTATTCTTTGAGTGTGTCAACAAGCTTGTTAACAAGGGTGATTCTGTAACCTCAAATACACTGAAAGTTTTTGACAAGGTGGCTCACTGAAGACTCTTAAGCAAAGTAAGCAGTCATGGGAGAAGAGGGAAGGTCCTCTCATGGTTCAGTAGATTGGAAAGTGTAGGAATAAATGACCAGATTTCACAGAAGAGAGAGGTAAACAGTGGGGTTCCCCAAGGGTCTGTGCTGGGACCAGTGCTGTTCAACATATTCATAAATGATTTCAAAAAAGGGGTGAACAGTGAGGTGACAAAGTTTGCAGACTATACACAATTACTCGAGATAGTTAAATTCCAAAGTAGATTGTGAAGAGTTACAAAGGGATCTCACAAAACTTGGTGACTTGGCAACAAAGTGGCAGATGAAATTCAATGTCGATAAATGCAAAGTAATGCACATTGGAAAACATAATCCCAACTATACATCCAAAATGATGGAAAAGTTTCAGAGAAGGGCAACAAAGATGATCACGGGTTTAGAATGACTTCCATATGAGGAGAGACTAAAACAATTAGGGCTGTTCAACTTAGAGAAAGAGACAACTAAGAGGGGGCTATGATAGAAGTTTATGAATTATGTGAAAACATAAATAGAGGAATGTTATTTACCCTTTCACAGTATATAAAAACTGGGGTCACCTGATTACATTAATAGGTAGCAGGTTTAATCCAAACAAGTGAAAGTATCCTCTCTCCCCACAATGCACAATAAATCTGTGGAACTCATTGCCTTGGGTTGTTGTGAAGGCCAAAGTATAACTGGGTTCAAAAAAGAACTGGATACATTTATGAAGAACAGGTCCATCAATGCCTGTTAGTTAAAATGGTCAGGGATGCAACCCCATACTCAGGGCAACTTTAAGCCTCTGCCTGCCAGAAGGTGGGAGTGGAAGACAGGTATCGATCACTCCACAATTGCCCTTTTCTGTACACTCTCCCTCACATTCTGGTACTGGCCATGGTCAGGAACAGGATACTGGGCTAGATGGACCATTCTTCTGACCCAATATGGCAGCTCTTATGTAAGTCATGGGAGGTAATTGTCCCACTTTACTCAGCACTGGTGAGGCCTAAGGTGAAGAAGTACTGTGTCTAGTTCTGGTCACCATACTTTAAGAAAGATGTGGACAAATTAGATAAAGTACAGGGCAATGGAACAAAAATGGAACAAGGTTTAGAAAAACTCACTTATAAGGAAAGGTTAAAAAGCTGGTCATGTTAAGTCTTGAGAAAAGATAACTGAAGGGGGTGGGGGGAATCTAGTAACAGTCTTCAAATATATTAAGGGCTGTTATAAATAGGACGGTGATCAATTGTCCAGTGGAGGTAGGACAAGGAGTAATGGGGTTAAATTGTAGCAAGAAAGATCTAGGTTAGAAAGCAACAGAGCGTCCTGTGGCACCTTTAAGACTAACAGATGTATTGGAGCATAAACTTTCGTGGGTGAATACCCACTTCGTCAGACGCATGTCGTATTCACCCACGAAAGCTTATGCTCCAATACATCTGTTAGTCTTAAAGGTGCCACAGGACTCTCTGTTGCTTTTTACAGATCCAGACTAACACGGCTACCCCTCTGATAGGTTAGAAAGGTTTTCCTAATATCAAATAAGGACAGTTAAGTACTGGAATAGGCTACCAAGGAAGGTTGTGGAATCTCCATCACTGGAAGTTTTTTAAGAACAGGTTAGTCAGACACCTGTCAGGGATAGACTGAGTTTACTTTGTCCTGCCTCAGCATGAGGGACTGGACTAGATGACCCTCTTGAGATCCTTTCTAGCGTACACTACTGTGATTGCATAGTGTGACCTAAAGTATGTAAAAGAACCCATGTGACTAAAAGAGGAGTCACATCCTTGAGTTGGCAGCAAGTGAAACTGTAAGCGCTGGTCTACCATTTCTTATTTCTCTAATCTAAGTACTTTTAGCATTTTTAAAAAATAAAATTACCTGGTGGCCAACAATTTTAAATCACCCCTTTCTACCTCACACTAGTGTAATAGAGAGTGAAGCCCTGTGTCTCTTTGCTGAATTTCTGAAGTGCAATGGTCTTTGTGAAGCTTTGCTTTATTTGCCACCTTTGTTCAAGGTAAAGTGAATTTGTGTGCAGATTGGGTAAAAATCACCCCTGTTCAGATGACCCTCATAGATCTTTGCACAATTTTAGTCCAACTAAAGGCCTCAAAATGGGATTTATATTGGAGATAGGACTTGTATGCATCCTCTACCGAAGAGTGAATTTCAGCCACTGTGAATAAAATAGACTAGGAGTAAGTAACAGTAAGCCTTGTCACTAACTTCTGTCCCAGTGAGGAACCGGCCCAATCTTAAATCCCCAAATCTACCTACTTGTTGGCAGAAGAGACAATACTATTCTCTAAAGAATATTCTCAAGTGTAGATGGACCACTCTTCTGTTTTTGACCAATGAATAACTATTTTGATCAATTGTTGAAATAAAACAAAGCAGCAATAGAGGTCCAATAGTGACGGTGAGGAAAACAAAATTGTAAACAGAATGAGGAACATCTTTTATGTTGTGGTTCAATGAAGGAGTGCACTTGCTAGGATAAATAATGCAGAACAGAAATAATATAATACCCAACTGAGGACACAGAATGTATATTCCTTAAAAATATATTGGACTTGTATATTTACTGTCATAAGACAAAAACAAAGAGCATTGAACAAGTGCAGTTTATGCTGATGCTAAAACATTCTGACTGTAAATTATATAACAATTTCACGTTAGATTTTGGACACTGATCAGAGGAAATTGAGAAGTTGTGTCAATAGGCTGCAGCTTTCAAAAAGAGTGAAAGGTAGAGAAATTGCTAACTTAAGACTTAGAAAATAAGGAAAAACTTTTGTGAAATTGTGGCAGGAAGCACAGAGACAAAATGCATGTATATCATACTTTATCTAGAGTAAGCTCGCTGGTGGCTCTAGCTGGGGTCCATGGATGCAATTTCACCCACAGAAATCAGGCCCAGATGTGCACTATGGGGAATGGCTCTCATCTGGCTGAGAGCGCAGCTGGCATTTGGGTCCCACTCTGCCTGCTGTTGGTTCCACAATAGCTTCTCTCAGCACCAGAGCATGAAAGGAAGCCTTGAACAAGCAGTGAGGGTTAAGGATTGGGGCAGGGGAGAGAGAACGGGGACTGAAGCCAAGCTGTTCTCCTTCTGTGGCCTGGCAGGGAGCTCCGGTGTGGGGGAAGGGACAGCAGGAGTGGGAGCCTGTGCCACTTCCACTGGAATAGGGATGCCCACTCTGTGTGCTCCTGCCTGCTCCAGGCTGTGGCAACTCCATCCCGGGGGATGAGTGGAGCTGCATGTAGTCTTGCACTCATTGAACTGGGAGGCCACATCTGCCCCTGAGTAAGCTCCAATTTAAGTAGCATAAAGAAAGGTCAGATCCTCAAAATTAAACCCTGGCATTTTCTCTGGATCAAGGAGACATTCCTCTATAGATAAGGAAATCAGGAAAAAAAAGTTTCAAAAGCATATAATGTTAATAGAACATCCTAAAACTGATAAACCTCTTCAAATAATCAGGTTGAGTTAATTGAACTGAAGAGAAGTCGATGTGCTCTGATAAGCTCACTGAAGAAATCCCATAAAATCCTACATCACATATCGAAAAGAAGCGGTATTTAAATTGAATTCCCCACAAAACAATGAGAGACTGCTTGCTAACTATAAAGGCAGAGATGAAAATTGAAAAAGGAAGCGATTGTTACATTAGATCTCAGAGGTCAGGAAAAAGTACTACTTTAATTAAAGGTAAGATAAGGGAGAAAGTGCAAAGAGGTGAATTTTCTGGATGAACTGCATATGTGAAGAATGATAGCTTTATGATGATTGCCATCTGAACCACCTGTCTATGAAGAGAAAAGCTGATTATGAAACATTATTAATAAGCAATGCTTCAAACTCTTCAGTAATAAAAGGTAGCTTAAGTCAGCATGAATCAGTTACTATATATCAGTTCTTCTCTTCATCAAATATTAAGGTTTGATGAGGTACTGGGCAAGCTACTGTATATTCCTAAGTCATCTGAATTTGTCGTGATGACATGCGGGCTAAATTCTCTTCTGATGTAAATGGGTGAGAAGATTTGGCCTAATGGGTCCAATTCAGACCTGGCATAAGTAGGCGCAGCTCCTTTGACTTCAGAGTTTAAGACGTTGAATCATTTTGGTGGTTAGAAATGGAGGTTAATGTATATGATTGAGGAAGAAAGTAACTATGCCTAACTTAAACAGAATATACTTAGGCTCCTAGAAGAGTGGTTTCCAAACTGTGGGGCACGCCCCCCAGGGGGTGCAGAGAAACATTCAGGGGCATGGTGGGGCAGAACATCAAAAAAGAAACAAGGTGGGTGAGGTTATATCTTTTATTGGGTCAACTTCTGTTGGTGAGAGAGACAAACTTTGGAGCTTACACAGAGCTCTTCTTCATGTCTGGGAAATGTACTCAGCGTCTCATAGCTAAATACAAGAACAGATATTGATCCCATAAAAGATATTACCTTACCCACCTTGTCTCTCTAATATCATGGGACTGACACAGCTACAATAACACTGCATATATATCAAAAAAGAAAAAAAGAAGAAGAGATTTTAATTTATAGACCCCCATCTTTTTTTTTTCTTAAGGAATGAAAAGTTCCCTTACCACGAAGTCCTAAAAGTTGGCAACTGAAACCAATGGTCCTAACTAAATGTGCTGTGCTGTGCATGTGCTCTGCTATGTATGTCTCTTGCTATCCACAGCAAACTTACCTAGCTCAAATTTTGTGCTTTCTAAGTAAGTTGAACTTTTTTTCTTATATCAGATTCCCTCACAAAAGAAAGCTCCAATGCTATTTTCAGGGATTTCCTGCAAAATCTTTCTGAGAAAGAAAATAATTTCTGTTTTACACCACCATAATCTGAGTTGCATTTTATCTGAACGGCATATGTCTCAAAAGCATTTATAGACAATGGCAAAGTAGTCCTCGTCTTCTTTCACTGCAAAATGTATCTTTGGATGCCGTGGAAGTTCAATATATCTGTATCTACATATTGATATGTAAAATATACACTCCATGATAAGCACACAATTTGACGAACACAAGCAAATGATAGTATCCTAGGGGTTAAGGCTAGATAGATACTGTTCAAATAACCATAGAGCTCAAAAAATATATATAAATAAACAAGTGAAATTGTAATATTTGGAAACATGCAGGATGGCAAATACTCTCTTTAGTCCAGACATCACCCTGTTTGTTCATGCCTTTGTGACTTCCAGACTGCATTTGTGCAATATAGTCTATAGTTGCCTGAGGATGTTGTGAAGTCCAAGACTATAACAGGATTTTAAAAAGAACTAGATATAGTCATGTAGGATAGGTCCATTAATGGCTATTAGCCAGAATGGGAAGAGCTGGTGTCCCTAGCCTCTGTTTGCCAGAAGCTGGGGATGGGCGACAGGGAATGGATCACTTTATGCTTATCTGATCTGTTCATTCCCTCTGGAGCACCTGGCAATGGCCACTGTTTTAAGACAGATGGACATTTGGTCTGACCCGTATGGTCATTCTTATGACCTACTCTTGAATACTTGTTCTGCAAGGTGCACTCAGCGTGCATCTGCTTCCCTGCTTGGTAATGTTACCCTTTGAAAACATTATACTAAATTAAAAACAACTGTTCACTTCTATCTATAAAGCCCTTTAAGGCTCAGCTGCTATCTCTCTCTCTCTTTCACTATAACACTAAAGTAAATGTAGCCATACTAAGTAAATGCAGATTTCTTTTAAGCTATATACATGGATTATGGAGTGAATAATACATGAAATGTGCGATATGGAATTATATGCCTAATAATAACTAACCATATTATGTTTTCCAAAAAAAGTTTTTTATATCTATTCATTATAGTAATCTGTGAACACACTAGGCCAAATATACTTCCAGTATAAATCTGTTTACTTATATGTGGGTGCAACGCCATTGGTCAGTTGCGAATCTAGATCATTAAATGTAATCACGATTGCCATCTGGTCCTCTTGTGGCTATCTATATTGGACATTAGGAAAAACTTCCTAACTGTCAGGGTGGTTAAGCACTGGAATAAATTGCCTCGGGAGGTTGTGGAATCTTCATCATTGGAGATTTTTAAGAGCAGGTTAGACAAACACCTGTCAGGGATGGTCTAGATAATACTTAGTCCTGCCAGAAGTGCAGGGGACTGAACTAGAAGACCTCTCAAGGTCCCTTCCAGTTTTATGATTCTATGATTCTATATCCTATTAATTTTTGCTTCCCAATACAAGACAATTAAATAAAAAATCCTCTCATAAATCTGTATTAGTCATTTTTCACAAGAGGCATAAAAAATAAAAACTCCACTGCTACTGATATTTTTAAAAAATGGCTAAACTGGTAATAGCCTTGAAATTCACTCCATAGTCACAGCACACCAAATCACTATTGGCAACCATATGCAATAATGCAAACCTGTAATGTCCATATCAAAATAAGTTATACACTTATGAGAATTCCTCCAAGAAGAATTCCAGTTCTGAAAGCTCCATATGATACCTTGACATTTACCTGAGCACAAGTCATTAATTCCAGAACTTTCACCTCCACCCAAACAGTTCTAACTAATTTCCTGCTTGCCATAAATGAAAATGTTAACTCAGAAATCCTCATTCTCTTTCCTCAGCTACAATTTGTGTCAGTTTGCTTTGCACAAGAATAATACATAATTTGAGACATACAGCACCTTCCAGCAAAATAAAATAGTCATGCAGCCTTCCAGTGAGAGCAGGTAACAACACATTTTGAAGAGAATACTAAGTGATACAACATCATATGAAGATTAAACCCAATTAAACTAACTCTTTAGCTGAAGCGCTTCAGAAAAACAAACAAAAACAGATGAATCCTAGTTGTTTATTTTAGAAACAGAAGTTCCTTTATGCACCAGTCTTCCAATGTCACTTCATCGTTTGAGTGCACTCCAGCTCTTCTTACACTGGAATGCTCCAGAAGGTAAGAAAAAACACCTACTGAGTCCCATGTGTGCTCTGCTGGACAAAGTCTGCAGCAAGGCACTCTGATTTCTGCAGCATGCTGGCATTGAATTTTGTAGCAGACTTAATTTTGTGTCAGTGTAAGATGTAAAGAAAGCATTCAGAAAACAAGAGGGGATGTTTTTGAATGTCCTATTATGTTAATTCTTCCCTCAGCTATTGCGCCCTCTCTACAGGCTTATATGCAGTCAGAGCAGAGTAAAGGGGTCAGGTCAGGAGATAGAATCTAGCCCAAGGTGTCTCAAGTTGGTGACACCGAAACTGAGGTGCACAAAAATTAGTAAACACATCCCCAAATCCTGGTATAAAGGTAGTAAACATACTTACCAGATAACATGCACCGCTTCTAAAAATAGCTTTCCCTCAAGCTAATAAAAAGCTTGTCTCTGACATCTAACTTAACATACAGTCAGTAATACAGATTTTGTAAGGCTATCGGTAATAACCCTTTCTGGTGAAGCCCAGAGTTACACACAGCACCTCACAGGTCAGCAGAGTTGGCATGTGCCCAGTACCTTGTCAAAGAATGACACAATGTTTTGTTCCCCATGCTCTCATGGAGCCATTATGCCTGCTTCAGGCAAAGTGCACAACACTTTTTCCATTAAAGGCACTGCTGAGACCTTAATATTTACAATAATTTCCTAAAATAATTTCTCAGTATGTTGGGGGAATGCTTTTTTCTATGAAATTGCAATTACTGTGTTCTAGAATCATAGATTTTAAGGCCAAAAGGGACCACTATGATCATATAGTCTGGCTTCCTGTGTAATATAGGTTTGTCCAAGAGTTGCAAAAATAGGGGGGCTTCGCTTCAGAACTTGAGTTCAGCACCCCACACCCTCTTTGTCCAGCTGTTGGGAGAGTCTCCTCCCTTCTTCTAGATGCTGGGAAGGAGTGGCAAACAGGAGGGAAACAGCAGCATGCAGAAGTTGAAGCACAAGGATTTCCTGCCAACAACAGCTGCAGGCAGAAAAAACGTTTACAGAGCAATGAGAAGTATTTCTCCAATAACTGCATAAAAAGATTCATTCTGTTACCTATTCCATTGCCATGGAGTCATAGAATTTACAGGACCTTGCAAATATGTCTGAAAAGCAAAGAGTTTCTGCTGGAAAAACCAAACCACCAATTTTTGATTATTTAATAAATTCTGGCAGCTCTTCTTTAAGAAAGTCTTGTCTATAATTTGTGTCCCTCTGTTGACCCCATATAATCATCAATATAAATATTTCTAAGTTGGGGTACAGTACTATTAGCACAAGCTCAGCTCTATTTTTGAGGTAGACATCTTCTGCATCAGTATGTTTATTTAATCAGCTTGTGAAAGCAATATGCTAGTAGCAGCACACTGCATAAACAGCACTCACCTCTTGTTCTCCCATCTTTATTTAGAAGCTTTGTTTATTATATTATTGTTTTGCTTTTGTGTATTATTTCAAATCTCAAATTATATCTTGCTTTGCCAAATGAAAGTACAGTGACTAGGAAAAGAAGGAAGTGCTGTTTGAACCTGTGGGAGTCCACAGTGTTAAGGAACAGTGCTGCAGGCTAGGTTTTGACAAGACCCTGCTCTGCCAGTAGTATAGATGCACTCATAATTTCATCTCTCGAATTTAAGACTAGGTTCTGCAGCAATTAAATCAGGAAAACCTGCATTACCACTAAATTCGGTAAAAACAACGAGGTGTCTTTGTGGCACCTTAGAGACTAACGCATTTATTTGGACATAAGCTTTTGTGGGATATGCCCAGATAAATTAGTTAGTCTCTAAAGTACCACAGGGACTCCTCGTTGTTTTTACTGATACAGACTAACACGGCTACCATTCTGAAACCTGTCACTAAATTCTGTGGAACCCTGAATATCTGCTGACTACAGCCTTACAGGGATTTTTTTAAATATATATGGTGTAGATGAGGACGGAATATTATTAATCTAAATGAAAATAAAAATTTATTCTTAAACTACTTAAGTCTATAAATACTACTGAAGCTTGCATTACTGCTTCTAAATGTGAAATTCACTGCTCTGAAATAAGCACCAGGTAACAATATTCTTGACATTGGATCCAATATCTCAATTTAAAATGTTTAACAGCATAAAGTCAACACCGATCATGTAAACCAAATGTCATTTAAATGCAATAAATTAGACTGACAAATGGTTTTTATAGATGGAATATAATCCCAGTTACTGAACTCAATCACATAACGCTTCTTCCCATATTTAGAAGTAACACCCTTTCCAAATTAGCTTAAATTAAGATACAGGAAATTGAATAACAAAGGTAACTACAGAACATCAGCAGAATAATAACTAGAGTAATAGAAAGGATTTTTGTATGTTTTTGTAATAGTATGATTAAAATTTGGTTGTACTCTGAAAAATGACTATAAAAACAGTATTTTTAGGTTCCATGTTTGTAATGACACAATGACTTCAAGATTAAATTTGCAAAGATGACAGTAACTGGATTTTTTTTCTTCTAAATGTCAGGGCTAAAAATTCAGGCCTTAGTTCAGGAAACCATCCCTACTTAGGAAACCACTTCAGCATGTGGTTAGATTTAAGCATGTGCTGAAGTCCCATTGAAATCAATAGCACTTAAGCACTTTTGTGCTAGGACACTTAGCCCAGGACCTAAAAATCAAGATCAGTTTTTCTTTCTTATAAATCTACACAAATAAAAATTCCAGTAAGACCAAATGCTACACTCTGTTTTACCTGTGCATCCCCATTGTCGTTAAATTACACCATCAGCTACATCTGCACAACCTTGTGATAGCCTTTGGTTTCCATAGGTATAACTAATTATCTTCAGTGTGATTGTAAATTAAGACTGAATTTGCCTTTTAAACAAAATTCCAATTGCAAGGATTTTAAGAATGCACCAGCTTGCTCTCTCATGCCAGAGCTGTGTCTGCAGTACTAACAGGAGTATAAAGATTTAATCAATCAATAAGTCTGTTTACATATATTCCTGTCAATTAAAGAAGCAGATCTTTCTGAATACACACAAGATGCTGATCTGCTGTCCAAGAACATGCCATTTTTGCACAATCTCTTTTAGTAGGTTATTTTAATTATTAATGAGATTTACAAGGTTGGTTGAAAAAAAGTAATAGTGTTGATGATGTAATATACTTAGACTTCTGTAAGGTGTTTGACTGGGTACCACACAACATTTTGATTTTAAAAACTAGAATGATATAAAATTAATGTGACACTCATTGCATGGATTAAAAAGTAGCTAGCTGATAGGTTTCAAAATGTAATCGTAGATGGGAATTATCATTGAGCCGGTGTATTTTTAGTCAGGTCCCATAGGTGTTCCTGGCCCTATGCTATTTAAATATTTTTATCGATGATCTGGAGGAAAACATAAAATAATCACTGGTAAAATTTACAGATGACACAAAAAATGGGGAAGTGAGAAATAATAAAAGGACAAGTCAATAATACAGAGCAATCTGGATCAGTTGGTAAACTGGGATCAAGCAAACTGTATGTATTTCAATACGGATAAATGTAAAAGTATACTTCTAGGAACACAGAACAAACTTAGGCCATACATAATGTGAGACTCTATATCCTGGGAAGCGGTGGCTCTGAATGAGATTTGGGGGTCATGATGGATAATTAGCTGAATAAGAGTTCCAGTGTTACACTGTGGCCAAAAGGACTAATGCAATCCTTGGATGCATAGACAAGAGAATATCAAATAGGAATAGAGGTTATTTCACCTCTGTATTCAGCACTGGTGTGACCAATGCTGGAACACTGTGTCCACAATTCAAGAAGGATTTTGAAAAACTGGAGTGTGTTCAGAGAAGAGCCATGAGAATGACTAACAGATTAGAAAACCTGCCTAGACCTAAGGAGCTTAATCTATTTAGTTTAACAAAGAGAAGGTTAAGGGGTGACTTGATTACAGTCTATTGGGGAACATATTTAATTATGGGCTCTTAAGTCTAGCAGAGAAAGGTCTAATACCATCCAAGAGCTGGAAGTTGAAGCTAATAAGGCACTCCTTTTAATGGTGAGGGTAATTAACTATTAGAACAATTTACAAAGGGTCGTGATGGATTCTCCATTCTCCACTGACAGTTTTTAAAATCAAGATTGGATGTTTTCTAAAAGATATGCTCTAGGAATTTGGGGGAAGTTCTATGGCCTGTCAGGAAGTCAGACTAGATGATCACGGTGGTCCCTTCTAGCCTTGGAATCTATGAATCTGTTATTAAGTATTATTATCACAATATAAGCTGGAGGCCCGAATTAGAATCCTATTGTGCTTAGTGTTGTACAAATACTTTCCAAGATACAATCCCTACCCCAAAGAACAGGAAAAGAGGCTGGAAGTGGTGGTGTGTGTGAGTTTACTGGAGGAGGGACCAGAGAAGGGGCAGGAGATAGAGAGGGAGGGGAAGATGTCAGAGGCAAGGCGGAAACAGCATGAGGGAGGTCAGTCCAGGGGTTAGAAAAGCACTCTAGGATCTAGGCAACCGGGTTTCACTTCCCTGCTCTGCCACAGACTTCTTATGTGACCTCAAGCAAGTCACTTAGCTTCTCCATGCCTCAGTTCTACATCTGTAAAATGGGGATAATAGTTCTTCCCTAACACACAGGGATATTGAAGGTAGGTACTTTCAAGGATTGCAAAGTGTTCAGATGCTACAGTAATGGGGACCATATAAATATCTTAGATAGCAGAGCAGTATGTGGGACGTTGTTTTGGTGGGAATGGACAGAAGGATAGCAGAAGTAGAGATAATGGAACTTCAGATAGGGTGAAGTTCAGATAGGGTGATTATGACAGGGAAGTGAAACCAGAACAAAAGTGAGGAAAGAAGGAGTATGGCGAGAGCTATATGTGAGTGGTAAATGGCCACAATTATGAATCAATTTTTCTAAGAAACAATTTTACAGTAGGTCAATGATTGGTTGCAAAAATTTAAGAGGAAAAACAATTATTTTGAGAAATTATACAGCAAATCACACATTCAGATAATAAATTATGAGCAAGTCAATTATACAGCTAGTTATAAAAATTAATTATGCTAATAAATTATAGCTCAAATCAATTATGCCACAAAAATTGAGGAATTCATCAATAAACAGGGACTCTCTAGTGTGGATCATATAAGAAGACAGCAGCAAAGAGAATGAGGCAACAAGTAGCAAGAAAGCTGAGACTTACCTGGTTCCAATTTAAGAGAGTAGGGACTGAGGGCCAGCTTTTTTAAAGGTGTTTAGGTGTTGTTAGGCCTTGCAATGCTGAGTGTAAGTGATTTAGATGGCGAAGTCCCATTTTCAAAAGTGATTTAGATTTAGTGCTGTGGCGTGTAGGGTATGCTACACACCACAGTGAAAGGCAGGCTGTGTCAACGCTGCGGTGTGTAGCTACACATACCAGTGAAAGGCTCTGGCGGGGAGTGCGAGGGAGGCAGCAGGGAAAGGATTCAGCAGTCCCCACTTCCAGAGCCTGTCAGAATTCCGGGCGAAGAGGCAGGAGCTTGGGAGCCAGGAACTCAAGCCAGGGGTCAGGAGTCAAGCCAAGGGTCAATAGCAGGTATCAGGGTCAGTGTTGGGGTTCCAGGGGTTAAATCAGGATTCAAATCAGAGCTGACCTCAATATAGGGTGACCAGACAGCAAATGTGAAAAATTGGGACGGGGGTGGGGGATAATAGGAGTCTATATAAGAAAAAGACCCAAAAATCAGGACTGTCTCTATAAAATCAGGACATCTGGTCACCCTACCTCAATACCAGAAGTTCAGAAGCAGGGCAGTCATGGCAGCTAGCTAATATTTCACACTGTTGCCCGGACACTTCCTGGTATGCCTCATGGGCTTATATAGGATCAAGGTGCTAATCAGGGATTGCTAAAACAACTGTCAGTCAGATCCCTCGAGGTGGAACTTCCTGTGGCATGCAACCTTTGCACAGTGTGAGTACAGGGAGCAGCCCGCTTACAACTACTATGGGGTGGCAGCATGAGGGCATTAGTGGCCTGGTAGTCCCGGGTTCAAGTCCCACTGATCCTTACAGAGCCCTTCATTGCTACCTCTCCCCTGCCCAGAGCATGTCCCTGCTGTGGGAATCTTTAACTTTTGTAGGGAAAGGCTCTGGCAGTAGGACACTACATTGCAAAAAAATAGAAGCGTAGACAGGGGAGGTGCTGCTTGGTGACTAGAGAGCTGTGGAAGATATATATCTTGAGGGGTCAGGTGTGTAGGGCACTCTACTCATCTAAACTGTGCCCCACTATCTATGCTGCTATTTATACCCAAGGTAGCTGGACATTCAGTATCTGTACTCTACATGCTGCCATAAGTGTAGACCCACTCTTAGGCCTGGTCCACACTAACCCCCCACTTCGAACTAAGGTACGCAAATTCAGCTACGTTAATAACGTAGCTGAATTCGAAGTACTTTAGTTCGAACTTACCGCGGGTCCAGACGCGGCAGGCAGGCTCCCCCGTCGATGCCGCGTACTCCTCTCGCCGAGCTGGAGTACCGGCGTCGACGGCGAGCACTTCCGGGATCGATCCCAGAAGATCGATTGCTTACGGCCGGACCAGGAAGTAAGTGTAGACCTGCCCTTAGAAACTTCAGGGTGGGAGTCACAAAAGTACCTAGCTACCCATGTGACTCTCACCCTTTAGGAACTCATGTCTCATTTGAAATTCAATGAAGTGTAAGTGACTCATCTAAAGTCATAGGAGAGTCTGTGGTAGAGCAAGGAAGTGAACCCGGTCTCCTGAGTCCCAGCCCAGTGCCTCAACTACCAGATCATCTCCTCATGTCTGCCATTATCGTCAGGTGCAGAGAAGCTAACAAATTTTAACTTGGGGGGTGGGGAGGGGAATACATCATAAAGGAAGGATTAGAAGGGATTGAAGGATGGCAAATGCTGGAACAGATGGTGCACCTACTTTCCAGCCTGCTCTTTCACAAATTAGGAAAGCAGAAAGGGGACAAGAAAGGAAGAAAGAAGAGGAAAATTATTAGATTTCTATAAGCCCCACTAATCTGTCTCAGACATAATGGACCACAGCCTGCATATACTCAAGCAAGCAATGAAAGATGAGTAAGCAACTTTAAATCTGCCACAAGGCCATGGGCTTTTATTATTTTGTAACAATGCTTGAATCCTAAATCAAGAAAGGTCAGTTTCTCCCAAAAAGCTAAATGCTGCCCATCTATTTTTGGCTGGAAGACTGTTGTAACCTGATTCATATACTGCAGTGGCTGTTCTGGCAGAAATAATGAGACTTACTGGCACTTACTAAATGTTAAGAATAGGTCAACTTCCTCCTTGCAAAGCAATAACATTGACCTCGGCAGCATTGCCAATATCTTGGTATTGACAGACTAGAAATCATTACTTGCTTTGTATATATCTTCCTGCCCTAACAGACGTGGCTGTTTTATGTCAGACTGATTTATATGGGCACTTAGATCACAATACTTACATTTATTTTGGCCTGGAAATCGCTCCCGGAGAGAGTGACCCTTAAAGCTTGCAGACTAGCCATATTGAATGATCCTGATCTCAGCAGTTCTTACCTTTAAAAACAGTGAACTGCAGAAGAGAGTTAATGTTTTTAAAGAGTAGTTTTATTGGGCAATTATCCCTGCTAAATTTACTAGCACTGAAAAGCGTAAAAAGCCAAATAAATAATCATGGCTTAGACAAAAAGTAATTTGATTCATTTTTTTCAACACTGCTTACAAATAAATACACAAATAAGCCTACAAAGTTACATTTACAAAATTAAGTCTATATTTTAAAAAGGATAAGAAAATAGGTCTTCTTCCATTTATGTCAATGGAAGCTTTGCCATTGGCTTCCATAGTGCTGGAACAAAAAATCACAGTGTCCTGAAGTCTTAAATTCTACCTGTCCTGCAGGAAATTTTCTGTCCTGCAGAGTGAATTCCTAAAAAACAGACATTTCATTCCTTCGGGACAAGGGGAATTTTAATGGGCCAGCATATGCGTTGGAGTCAAATAAGAATCTAGAAACTTTGGGCACGTCTTCACTACCCGCCGGATCGGCGGGTAGCAATCGATCTATTGGGGATCGACTTATCGCATCTAGTGAAGACGCGATAAAATCGATCCCTGATCGCTCTGCTGTCGACTCCGGAAATCCACTGCGGCAAGAGGCGGAAGCGGAGTCGACGGCGGCGCGGCAGCGGTCGACTCGCCGTCATCCTCACAGCCAGGTAAGTCGACCTAAAATACGCAACTTCAGCTACACTATTCACATAGCTGAAGTTGCGTATCTTAGGTCGACCGCCTCCCACCCCCCAGTGTAGACCTAGCCTTTGATACTAGCTATTAATTACCTCGCACTGATTAATAACTAGAAAAAAGACTATAGTTTCTGTGTGGGCTGCCTGGTGATCAAGAGAAGTCTATGTGAACCACCTACAGCCAGATCTTGCTCCTACTGAAGTCAAATAACAAAGATCCCAACCAAGCCAACAGTGGCAATATATATCATGAATGCTACCAGAGGAGAGGGCCAGAGAGCAATGAGGTTAGGCTGTCTCTTTGTGCATGGATTTCCCCACAGTTCTCAGGGCATCCATTTCCAGCTACAAGCCTCCCCTCCTGAGTATTGAAAACTGATCAAGAACCAACACCACCCCAAAAAGTCCCTTCCTGTGAGAGGTGATGACAGGACCCTATGATCCTGTGATACTGATACGAACCCTATTGATTAGGGCTGTCGATTAATCACAGTTAACTCACGCGATTAACTCAAAAAAATTAATCGTGATTAATTGCAGTTTTAATTGCACTATTAAACAATAGAATACCAATTGAAAAGTACTAAATATTTTGGATATTTTTCTACATTTTCATATATATTGTATTCTGTATTGAAATTGAAATCAAAGTGTATATTATTTTTATTACAAATATTTGCACCGTAAAAATGATAAACCAATAGTATTTTTCAATTCACCTCATACAACTACTGTAGTGCAATCTCTTTGTCCTGAAAGTGCAAGTAACAAATGCAGATTTTTTTTTGTTACACAACTGTACTCAAAAACAAAACAATGTAAAACTTCAGAGCTTACAAGTCCACTCAGCCCTATTTGTTCAGCCAATCGCTAAGACAAACAAGTCTTAAAAGAGCAACACTCCAATGCGGAAACTACAGAACCCAAACCACCAAAAAGGAAAATCAACCTTCTGCTAGTGGCATCTGACATGTGAAAATGAACATGCGTCGGTCCGCACTGCTTTAGATTGTTATTGTTTAGACTGAATTCCATCATCAGCCTGGACGCATGTCCCCTGGAATGGTGGTTGAAGTATGAAGGGACATATGAATCTTTAGCACATCTGGCACATAAATAACTTGTGATGCCAGCTACAACAGTGCTATGAGAACACCTGTTCTCACTTTCAGGTGACATTGTAAACAAGAAGTGGGTAGCACTATCTCCTGCAAATGTAAACAAACTTATCTGTCTGAATAACTGACTGAACAAAAAGTAGGACTGAGTAGACTTGCAGTCTCTAAAATTTGACATTGTTTTATTTTTGAATGCAGGTTTTTTGGACATAATTCTACATTTTTAAGTTCAACTTTCATGATAAAGAAATTGCACTACAGTACTTGTATTAGGTGAAATGAAAAATACTATTTATTTTGTTTTTTTACAGTTCAAATACTTGTAATAAAAGTAAATATAGAGTGAGCACTGTACACTTTGTATTCTGTTGTAATTGAAAAGTAGAAAACATCCAAAATATTTAAATAAATGGTATTCTATTATTGTTTAACAGTGCGATTAATCACGATTAATTTTTTAAATCACGATTAATTTTTTTGAGTTAATCGCGATAGTCCTACTATTGATACTAACATTGTACTTCAATCACATCTTATTTTAAGACCTATTTATCCCTTATGATTGCTCCCTCTTTACAATACTTTCTTTGTCAGAAGAGTTACAAGCTTCTAAAATACAGCTTTTATATGTTCACTGCTTCACCAATGTCTACATATTCACTAAGGCATCCTTGAATGCCATCAAGGATAATCTCATTTTATAGTCATGCTAATCCTCCACAGATGTGAAATATGAAGAACCGGTGTCTAATATCTTCTTCACATATCAGACCACATGATTAACTCCCCTGCTTTTCTAACTGTTCACATATCTGCTTTCTCCTGATACTTTTGCCTCATGTAACTTTGTTCATCAGAAAAATCTATATAGTATCTGGAATGTGATCTTTAGATTCTTTCATCAAGACAGAAGGGAAAAAAAGCCCAGCAGACTTCCAGGGATACCAATCCATCTGTCATTTTAAACTCTCTACTTCTGTGTCTGAATCACCCCACTGATTCCTTGGATGACTATTTGCTTTGTATGTAGCTGGAGAAAGATAGATCTGTAATTTATCTTTATTTGCTTTGCTGTATTTGTTTCATTTACAACTCTAGACATCCTTACTGATTTTTGTTACACCCCTTTAAGTTTGCAATCATACCATTTCATCATCCTGCTAAGGGTCCAAATTCTGCAGTTTATAATTCATGAGTGGAAGGCTCTGACCATTCAGAGCCCGACCGACTTCAAATGTGACTCTGCATGAGTGCAGCAGTCCATCCACTCATTGTAAATTGTAGGATCAGGTCATAGGGCATGTGTATTGTAGAAAGTTTTGCCACCAGTGTAATTAAAATGGAACGCCCACCCCCCCTTCACTGTATACACAGTTACACCAGAATAAAAGTGTTTATACTGGAATAGTTATTATGGTTCAGGAAGTGAAATAAGCTATACCTGTATAATGCATCTTTATACAGGTATAACTGCATCCACTGTAGAGCTTATGCCAGTTTAACCATATCAATAATAATAATAACAATAATAAAATCACACTCCTACTGGTTATTCTTTTCTATAGTTATACAAGTATGACTTTCCAAGTCTAGACTAGGTCTTTGACTCTAGTAAAACATTTTACTAATCTTGTGAGAAATCTAGTAATCACGACAAAATCTGTTTGTTTTGTTTCCCCTTCACCTTTCCTAGTTTAATACAAATTTTATTGAAACTTACCCATACTGGGTTTTGTTTTTAATTTTCCAGTTCTTCCCCATCCCCTACTCATCAATGACAAGAAGAGCCTGCGTGACAGTGTTTGCCTTCTGTGATGTGGCTCCACTCACCATGTTGGCACCTCCTGCTTGTCATCTTGGGGATTAGCTCTGCAGGTCAGTATGCCGTCTCCCGATGGTGCCTTGTCCACTATCCACATCTGCACCCATGTTACTCCAAGGACCATGGCATTCTCTTCATGACACAGCCATCTAGCTGTGTCACGATCTGTGCTTCCCCACTTCCAGGGGCCCTGTAATCAATTGTCCAGCCATTTCCCCCAGTGGCAACTGCAGTCAACTGTCCAGCCACTTCCCCCAGTGGCAAGTGAGGGGGATCTGGGCCTGCCCACTACTCCAAGTCCTGGCCCAGGGACCCAGTAGATGGCAACCACCTGCTGTGTCCCCTCCAACTCCTCAGTATATATCCCAGGGCCAGTTCCCCACAGCCACAGCCCTTTCTTTGCCCTCACCTCAGGGCCTCAGCATGACAGTCCTAGTAGCCAGCCAAGAGCTCCCTTTGGCTCTCCTGTTCCTGTGCAGCACTGTTCTGTTCAGGGTGCTAGCTTCCATCCACCTGAAAGGCACCCAGGCCTCCCTCCTTGAGCTCCAGGGAGTAACTGCCTCTGCTCTGCCCTGCGGCTCTTCATCTATGGGCCTGCTGGGCCTGGATTGGCTGATCCTCACAGCCTCTCTCCTATTGACCACTTCCCTCACAGCCTCTCTAGGGCTCTATTAGCTCCTTACATGCCAGTGTGGGGCAGACGCCTTATCACACCTTCATTACTGGAAAATATGGTGGCCTAGAGTCTTCTCTTTATTTCCTCTTCAGTATCTTTAGCTTTATCACATCTACCAAACTCCATTCATCCTACAACATTTTTTTCTGATGTATAACATATAGATGCATTTTATTTAACACTATCATCTAACTTTCTCTAAAATAATTTAGTGTCTGTCAATTTTTTTGCTCTGTTCTTTCTCTGCTCAACATTATTTGTCTTTCTGTGTCCACCTGTCTCTTTTCTCTCAGTAGTTTCACTCTTGAACTAAGAAATCCACCAACATCCCTAAAAGAGAAGCACTATCTCACCACTAATCCTGCCTTTGAGGAGCATGCCTTTATTGTCTTAGCTGCTGTCCTTCAAACTGACAGCATAATACTTATTACTATTTCAGTCTTCTACCATCTATTTGAAACTACTTCTATCAGGATCAGAGTTGTGCAAAGATAGTGGAATAACCTTTGGAAACTCCTTGCAGAATCCTCTTCTGAGCTCTGGGTACTATTGTCATTTGTTTCTGAGATTTGCATGGCCCTACTGAAAAATATAGAATTGTTGCAGTTAAATGACCCCACACTGGCTTCCTCACTGCATGACACTTTAATTAAAGATGAGCCTAGATACTTTCATTAGAAAAATATATCTGTGTGTTTCGGGGAAATCCAGATACAGCCTCAGATAACAAAATAAAGATACCCTTTTCTATTGTTTCACAGCACTGTCGATGCTGCACTGAACAAGCTGTGGGCAGATAGAAGGAAATGCCACTGCTGGCTTTTAGAAAGGCCACAGGGCACCAAAGCCCTTTTGTTTTCCAGGGTTGAACAAGAAGCACACTACCTAATCTAGATACTCACTGGATTGCATTGTTCTCACCCTTCTCCGTCATCTCTTCCTCTCTCTACTATTTGTCTTCACCCATATTACATATGAACTTTAGAGTATAAGCATCTTAGGATGCGGAACATGTCTTGTGATGCTTTGTAAAGGTCCAACACACTTTTGGATTGCTATAAAATAGTAATGAGAACTGTATGGAATTATTTATGGAAACTGGTTAACATTAAAGTAAAGAGAACTTGCATAAATGAAGCATTCAAATTTCTATTTAAAACACTCAAAAGCCAAGACACGACTAACTTGGCCACATACATTCCTGTATATTTCATGGTATAGATTTGATATTAGCAATATTATTATCTTAGTAGTTAATATTTATATTCTGGTAGTATTCTTGGTTCCTAAACATCACCTAAACTCTCCCACACATTCTCCCCCCAAATCACCCTTCTGCCACTTTGTGAGTTCAGTTACTACTCTGACCATGGCTTCACTTGCAAAAAGTGTTATTTACCATGTGTTAGCTAACAAATGGTAACATACTAGTGTAGAGAAGTTTAGGCTCTTCCTAGGGTTTACCTCACCCTTCTAATGTGTGTGAAAACAACAAACTGTCTTGTCTAGAAATATGAGATATGAAAGTCAGATGCTCACTGTACAGAATCAGTAAGAAAATATGTCAGTTTGATTTATACTGTTGCCTGTTCTTGTGACACCCAAGAATCTTAGCCCAGCACCAATGCTCAGTTCCCAGGGAGCAATTCTGCCTGAAAGATTGTTCCTAGCCAGAGATGAAGGCAGACAATAAACTGTCCTGCTACATGGAGAGCTCCCTCTCCCCAAACCTTGCATAACCCAAAACTAACAGCACAGTATGTCTTCCCAAGGCTAAAAGTTTGCTCACACACTAAAAAAAAAATGTGGAAGGCTATGTGTAACAGCACCTCCTGGTAACACCAGACATACCATTATAACACCCTATTGTTGGTAGATTTTTCTGCTATAACCATCATTTCTGTCCATTAAAACACAGGTGCTAACTGTAAAGTAATTCACAAGGAAACCTTGTCTCAATTTCCTAATGCTCATGAAACAAAGAAAATGCTCAAGTTGCAAACGTGTTATATTCTAAGTGATCTGGTTAGATGTAGGATACAGCACCAACTGCGTGATAAAATATACTTCTATATTAGTTAGCTAGCCTAAGAAATGCAAATTAATTGCTTGAGGACAGCAAAATTAACTACAATAGCTGATGCTTAAAATGAGTAATTCTCCACAGCTTTCATTTGCTCAATATTATAAAAGCTGTGTTAATAAACTGTGAAGTGACTCCATTCTATACATTTATTATCTATACTTGCATTCTCCTGTGCTTACCGTAGGGGAGGAGGAGAAAGCCTATTTCCCTTAGAAATTTCACTTTATTAAGCTGTTCCATAAATCTTTTATACAGCACTTTGTGATCCAAGTATCAGCAACATCAGTGAGTAGGGCTAGAAAGATAATTTGCAATAAATAAATCGGTGTGGTAAATAAGTATAAGAATTTTTTCATCACATGCCCCTAGTTACTATTCTAGTAGTGATTTGGGAAACTCAGTCAGGTATACATTCTTGTACAGTATCTTGGTGGTATTGGAGAGAGACCCTCAAGCAGGGCTGCTTTGATGCAATGATTTTAGAGCATCTGTTAGTTTGAGTGTTGACACAGTAATCAAGTTATCCATTATCATCTTTGCACATATAAAGGGCCAGATCTGTGAACATCAGTGAAGCTATACTGATTTAGACCAGCTAAGGATCTGGCTCAGTATGTACAAGTAGACCTGTAATATGCATATGAACTGAATGGCCATTATGAATATAATTTTGATCAAAATAGCTTAACTCCTTAATTAATAAAATCACAGAAATTATAAACAGAAAAAAACCCCACATAAATGGGTAATTTCCCTTTAAACATCCAGTGTGAGGTTGTGTCAATGCCACAAAGAACCTGTAAGCACATGACTGATATCTGACAGACAGGCTCTAACTGGCCTCAATATTCTTTCAGATGTTTGAAAAGCGCTAGCCAGAAGTATGGAAAACTTTCAGATGCAATGCTGTAAACAAACTGTGGGAAAATACCGGAGGACTTTTAGGAACTCTTCATGAATGTATGAATTGTTCATAAGTAAACAGTGGGGAGACAAAATTTGATTTGAACATATCCATGATCGTTTCATGGTTTTTTTTCTGTAAACACTTGAGCAGCAGAACTTTATTAACACAAATTCTGGCAAAAAAAAAACAATTTTAAGCTAAGATTCTTGAATATTCACAGAAAACAAATTTCAAATTGTATATGTCTTTGTAATATCTGGAACTCATACTCATTAAATACATTAGTCACCGAGTCAGGAAACAAACACTGGCACTTGATTTATGTGAAAAATAGTAAATAAATCCACTAATAATTTCAAATAACTGAAATTCTCATATTTATAAATCTACCAGATTATCTGACGGAAAGGAAATGTTCTCTTTATATGCAGAATAAAGATGTTTATAATATTTTAAGAGTGGTAGGGAGAGGAAAAGAACTGTTTTTTTGCAGAAATGATCCACATTTTTTAAAATTTGGTTTTGTTTGCCTTAATGAGGATCTTGCTAAATAATGGTCATTCTAGAAACTGGATCATAATTTTAGCTCATAGTCCAGTTCATTATTACTGCTAAATAAACTGAACATGCAGGCTTTAGTTTAACTCAGCATACATAGCTGAGCTGAGTGAGTAATGCACAATGAATAATTTATATGAAGAAATTGGCTGTTTCTGAATATCTACAAGCACATAATGATATTTGTTGTTTGAATTTTGTCAGTAATTTTTCTTTACTTTTTGTGTTTGTACCCTCAAATGATGGTGAATATTTAAAATGTGAAAGGGTTTTTTTGTTTTGTTTTGTTTATAGTTCTGATTTTTTGTTGACTAATCATGCATACCATTTGTCCTTCCTGATTTGAAGTACATGGAAACATTCTGCTGCAAATACATGAGGTGTGAGGATTTAAAATTTAGTTTCCACATGTTTATTTTGATTTCTGTAAGCATTTTTGTTGGCAAAATGCTACTGCTCTGATATTCACAAGAAAACCCAAAACAAAATTGTTCAAAGCAAATTCATCCAGAAATGTGAACATATGTGTTTTTTCTCTTTCTAAGTAGAGGTAAAAAATTTTAAAGCACCTACATAACTCAGGCGCCTAAGTCCCATTTTCAAAAGTGTCTTAGGCTGCATCTACATTACAGCCCACTTTCAGCTGTGTGTAGGGTTTCACCATAGCGAAAAGCAACCTGTGCCCACGCTGTGGTGTATAGCTACACATGTCCATGAAAGGCTCTGGCAGGGGGAAGCAGTGAGGAAAAGCTGAGTGAAGCCTTTCCCTGCTGCTTGAGCCTTTCCCCACTATCAGAGTATTTTTCTGCAGTGGGGAAAGGTGCCAGCAGCTAGGACACTACATGGCTAAAAATAGCATTGCAGGCAGGAAGGCACTGCTTGGGTGAGTAGGGAGCCATGTGGGATATGTATTCAGGTATACATCTACACCCTTCACGTGTGCCTGTACCCTACTCACCTAAATCATGCCTCACCATCTACACTGCTACTTAGACCATGCTTCAGAGGCTACCCAAGTACACTGCCAAAAGAAGTGTGTGGTGTAGATATAGCCTTAGGCACTTTAGGTGCTAAATACTTCTACAAATCTGGCCCTAAAATGCAGATCTGCCCCTAGTCTAAATCAATGAGAATAAGACACTTAGGTACCTGGCTGCATCTTTACACACCAAAATACCTTTACAAATCTGACCCTTATAAGACTAAATCCCACTGATTTTCAATGAGATTTAGGGGCCAGATTTTCAAAGCTGTTTAGGCAACAAAAGCATCTAACCAAGGTAGTGCTTAACTCCTATTGAGTGATTGCAAGTAAGAATTCTACCACTTCATCTGGAAGTGGAGGTTAACCTCAATGGAATTCCACAGATGACAGTAAAAATGTCATGTGTTCTGGTCTTATGTGATGACCTGGGACTGGCCTTGTGGACTCGGTGTTTCCAAGCCCACACCTGAGTATCCACACTGCATTGTAAACCTGGGCTTACAATTGCTGTACCCATGTCTCACAGCCATGCTAACTCATCCCTACTGCACTATGAAGACCTTCTGCCTCAGGTCTGATGCTTGAGCTACATCCACACTGCAAAATGGCAGGGCTTGGACCGATGCCAAGGAGATACTTGGGCTCTGACCAACCTCCCTGTCAGGGCCTAGGACCTGGGAACTGTCAGCTTGCTGACCCAAGTCAAACAGAAAGCTTGTGCTCAAATCTGAGTCAGAACCTGGGTTTAATGTACAATTTAGACATACCCTTAGAGCAGGGGTCAGCAACCTTTCAGAAGTGGTGTGCCAAGTCTTCATTTATTCATGGTAATTTAAGGTTTCGCATGCCAGTAATACATCTTACATTTACAGGGGCCGACGGATGGAACCCCAGACTGGCAGCAGGCTGAGCGGACCGGCCCACTGCCGGTCTGGGCCGTCCGCCGGCCTCTGCCAGCCGGGGTCCTGGCCGCTAGCCCCGTTCAGCCCACTGCCGGGCCGGGGTTCCTTCCATCCAGGCCAGTAGCGGGCTGAGCGGGGCCGGCGGCTGGGACCCTAGGCTGGCAGCAGCGTGCCACAGTAAATCAGCTTGCGTGCCACCTTTGGCACGTGCTATAGGTTGCCGACCCCTGCCTTAGAGGCTAACGCTAAACTGAAAGAGAACCCAAAGCTTAAAACTGGAAAAAACAAAGCAAAGCAAACAAGAACATTTTAAAAGAAATGCAACAGAGAGCATTGTGAAAATCAGGGTCAGACTCCCCCAGGGTAGAACAGAAGGTTTAAATCCCCAAAATGAGTAGCTAAACTGATTGCATACTGTCTTATTGTGCTGTAAAAGTATATCGAGGAAGGTCTTTTATGAAAGCTTGTAACATTATGAACATGCTGGTCATAATGAGATATGTATAAAGACTATGATTACAAAACTATGAGCACAGTTTTCTATATATACGCATACATGCTCTGTGCTGCAACTTCAACTACACCTCACAGCAGAGCAGTGAGCAGTCAAGCAGAGAGGGGCACCTCCCAAGCCAGGGGTTTACAGGAAACCAGCTTCAGGTAACTATCCATTGTCCAACCCAGGAAGAGAGAATTGATGGACCATTAGAGTTAATGGATAGCCAAGATGTCTCAGTGTTTTGCAAGTCAAAGAGGGACTTTCCCCACTCTGAATAAACATAAATCACCATGGACTGAGGGGCGGGGGGAAGTCTTTTAAAAAACAGGCTTGGGACTGAGGCTAGGTCTACACTACCCGCCTGAATCGGCGGGTAGAAATCAACCTCTCGGGGATCGATTTATCGCGTCCCATCAGGACGCGACAATCGATCCCCGAATTGACGCTCTTACTCCACCAGCGAAGGTGGGAGTAAGAGCTGTCGATGGGAAGCCGCGGAGGTAGATTTTGCCGCCGTCCTCACAGCGGGGTAAGTCGGATGCGATACGTCGAATTCAGCTACGCTATTCGCGTAGCTGAATTTGCGTATCTTAAAATCGACCCCCCCCCCCCGTAGTGAAGACGTAGCCTAAGTTTTTTTATCCTGAACTTGAGGGACCATCTTGAGTTGGGAGGCTGTCTGTCATCTCTGGATCCTTCCTATAGCTAGAGAGTACACTGGGAAACTGTTTTAAGGCAATAGGTAACTTGTGTTAGAAAAAGAGTGTTATCTGATATTTAAGTGTGAAGCCTGATGTGGAGTCTATGTTTAGTTCCTGTATAACTTGTAGATGATTACTTTCCCTTACTATTTCACCTTTGGATCAGTGGATTTTTTTTCCTATTAAAAATTGTTTTTGTTTATTTTCAGCCCAAGAAGGCCCCTGGTGTGCAAACTTTGTGGAACATGTATACCATAGTAGCCAGGTGGCTGGTTTCACATTTTTGGGGTGACGAACTGAAGAGAAACTTAAGAACTCAGGGAAGATGTATTTGAGGAGAAACAGGACTGGAAGGGCAGTTGGTGTCACCCTGCAAGGAGTAACTGTGCTACTCCAGAGTTAGACCTTATGCTTCAGGGATCTGTGTTAGGGATCTGAACCATAGCTGCATAGCACAGAGACTCCAAGGGTACCAGACAAGAAGTGACAAAACCCCTTATTCGTCTGGTTGGTCACCAAAACGTCACATGCTTAGAGAACAGCTGCACATATTTGGTTAAGTAGGCACATGTGTCAAGTTTACTGTTGTAGCTTTTGGGACAGAAGGTTGGAAATGAAAATATTTACCATGGTTACTCTCAAACCTTTGTATTTGCAAGTAATTAAAGCTACTACATAATTAGTAGCCTGCCTTATACTATTGCCCACACCATGGCAATATTAATTAGGCAAAAGCTAAATGTGAAGATATTAATCACATCCTCTCAACTTAGGGAGCTGACCAACATTATCTCATTGTTTCCTTGGGCTCCACAGTCTGCCTGTACCACCAGATGTCTCCTGTCTTTTTGTAAGTTAGACCGTAAGTTCTTTGTGGCAGGTACCCTATTTTCCTCAAGTGTTTGTACAGCACCAAGGAGCTGTGGTCATGGACAAGGAGCCCCACTACTACTGGAATACAAATAAGTGATATCAAATTTAAGTTAATATTTATAGAAAACTCACCCATATTCAAATTGAATCATTAAGAACTGGTATATGTTTAATGGAGCTATGGATTTCTTCTCTATAATCTCTTATCCTACTGGAATAGGGATGGTAAAATGTACTCCATTACTACCCTCTGTATATTATTACATACACAGAGAGTTTATATACATAGAGACAAAGAAAGAGTAAACTGCTGATATTTAGTGACTGGGGAAATAGAGCTGTGCCATGTAGATCATCACCTTCATTCAGGGACAAACAGATGAATATTCTCCAGAAGAGCTATAAACTATTACGTTCCAAAAGAAATGCTTCAGTGAAAGAGATTTATGGTTGCTTTCTTAATTTTAAATCATTCCCCATGCAGTGAGTTGCTGCATAATAAGCAAAGATGACATTCCTTAATGCTGTTGGAATATTTCTATGCATGATGAACAAGATCCTTTACAGTCTGAAAACAGTGATAATTATATTTTGTACACTCTGCACTGAATCTATAATTCCCATTAGACATAAAACCTCTTCCAGAGCATTTCAGGTAACAGAGAACAACCTGAGCACTGCTGCCTGACGAGGTGCATTTTTCAATGAAGCAATAAGCCGTGCAACCTGTATGTTAGTGACTCTTTCAAACTACAAGCAGTAGACACATAATATCAAGGACAACCATCCGTCTTAGGAATGACAGTGACTGGTGTTGCCTGGACTGCTAAGTAACATGAACATAAAAAAGCACTCAACCTCACAAAGCAATGGGACGCATATCTAGGCCTGCTATAATCAATCATTCATATATATTTCTTCCGCTTGCTGAAAAAAAATTACTGAGGGAACACAAAGCATGTTTGCCTTTAAGATGAAATTTGATACAGCTGAATAGCTGATATAAAACAGCTGAGAAAGTTTAGAACTATTGGCCAGATTCAGACTTGGCCAAACAGGTAAAACTCCACTGAAGTGGATGGAGATGCTGCCACTTACAACAGTTCTGAATGCGGCCCATTGCGTTTTTAAAAGTTGGTGCAAGTTTGCCTAATCTAGTTTCAGTCTGAAGTAACTTTTCAGGGTCTGTGGGCAAAATCTGAGTTAAAAGCAAGTAAATCTGAGTCTGTGATGGTATAATGTACATCTTCTTCTGTCCCTCTCATGGTTTAGTTTACACATGCCTGGACTCCCTAGACTTCCTTACACTCCCACCCACTTACTGATGCAGGACTTACATATCACCACTACCTCAGGCCTACTGGATCTAGCTGAGTTTAAGGGAGTGTAGGTTGATTACCTACATCCCAAAGAGCCAGAAGAGAGGAGTGTAGCAGGAAAAATACCTGGAAAGCGGGTGTAAAAAAAGATTAAATAGGCAATCCTCTACCTTAACTTACACTTTCTTACCATAGTGGTCAGGAACAGAGGCTGTTGCAGGAAGGGCAATTAACTTAGACTACTTTAGACTTAGGGACTAAATTCAGAAGTGAAATGTAAGTGTATGAGCATATTGGGAGTCTAACTGAGTCTAAGATGATGTAACTTACACACTAATGGGGACAGTAAATGACACGTTATACCAGTTTTTACATCTGAATGTGGCCATTTATTTGTACAACATTCTTCCCTTATTATCTGTCATGTAGAAGCTGCACGTATGTTTATGGAATTTATCCACAAGTGTGCAATCATGCTGCCTTGGGCAATGTTTTGAAACTAATCTTTTAGTTAAGCTAAACTGGCCATGCATATTTGGAATTTTATCTTTTGTAGTGGTAAATGTCTGTGTATGGCCATGACTACAGTAGCTCGGTCATGTTAAAATGTTTTATCTTACTACACAGTATATAAAAGTCATGGCCAAATTAGGCCAGCCTTTAAAAACATAGCTTCAATCTTTCACTTATGTAACAAATAGTTTGACAAAGTCTGTAGCTTAATTTCATCGCCTTTTTGTTAAATACAGGAAGACAAGGCAAGAGACCAAAATATGATAAACTAGTATCATCAGTACTTATTAGATTGCATGTACATCCTCAGTGTCTATACATCTCCAGTGTCTGAAGAACATGTTATTGTGTCACATACACACACAGTTAATATTTTATCTTTCCAATTAGCTGGTAAATGCAGAGTCTCAGCAAAGGTCAGTCATTTTAATTTGGTACGGTTGTTTCTCCACGGCTTCAGTTCATGTTTTAAGGGCAAAGTTCACTCTGGACCCATTTCTTATTTGCACTTTTATACAGCCAGCACAACTTTTCAAGGTAGGCTATACCCAAGGCTGCTTTACAGCAGTCTGGCAGCATGAAGAGGCTTGAAAGTGAGTGTCAATACAATTTATGTCCACCTTAAGGGCCCTTGATGTGGTCAGAGTAATGCAATGTGCCCTTTGTGTAAATGATAATCTGGCGCCCATGTCCATAAAGCTTGTGTTTTTTAATGGCTGCTAACTCAGATGCCAATGATGATAGTTAACAAAATTGTTATTAAAATATGTCACTGCTTCTCAAAGCACTTTAAGTAGTAGCATCATACTATGGAAATCTACAGTTTACACTGATTAGCACCCAGCTCATTCTGGATAGGCCTTTAACAACTTATGGCGGAGGTAAAAGGGGGTACTATTGGATTCATTTTTCTACCAGCAGTTTAGCTATCAAAAGTTTGGAACATTGCTAAATCAAGATGCTCTACATATTTAACCAGCATATGTCTGGAAGAACCACCATTGCATTAGAGATTTAAGGTTAAGTATTTTATTTCTGTCCTACTACAGAAAACAGATATTTCACTGCCTATTAATGGGTTAACAAGAGTAGTTTCTTTAAGAGCTAGCTATGCCACATACAGCTGTGGAAGCTGGCAACATTGTGTGTGTGTGTGTGTGTGTGTGTGTGTGTGTGTCAAATTCAGTTAGAGCTATTTAGCAAAGTGTCCAATTTTCACAGCTTCAGCTTCTGAGACATTCCATAGTGGCTCTGCCAAAAGTTTCCCTGCACTATTTCTGTAGTGCTCCATGCTTCAGTAGAGCACAAAGTTATCCTCCCACACCCATGGTTGGAAGGTGGCCCATATGGATGGCATCTTTAGGGAGAGTACTGATGCTTACCATGGCAAGAGCTCTCAGAGACAGACGGATAATAGCCCTGCAGCCCATTGCCTTTAAAGGAATACACTCACCCTACTACCTTGGATTCTCTGTGCTCTGTTTACAAGCTTGTTTTCAGCCTATGGTCAATCAATCAATCAATCATCTCAGCCCTCCGTTTTATTTTACCTCTGACTAGTAACAGATGGATGATTTATTTTCAGTGATGTTGCACAGGTGACTCATTTCTCAGATCCTTGAAGCACCATGTGTAATTCTATATGCAGTGTTGCACTGGGTCCATTATAAACAATAGAGGGGGAAAATGGCACACACAAAAAATTCTAGAACAGCTGCAACATGATTGCATTGAACAAAATACAGTCTGATGTGATAAAAATATTTCCAGAGTAATAATGTAAAGCAGGGGAAAGGATTATACACATAACACACTAATAGTAAAACAAGGATCAATGTTGTAGGTTAAATCTAGATATTAATAAAACTCACAAAGTGAATATGATATAAATATTTAATGAAGCAAGTTGTATCATACTCACTTGCATCATTCAAACTGTGGTTAGTTACATCTATAGAAAATGTTATATAGTCTTTCCTTCTTGGTAAAAGAGGTTGCACCAGGTTACACAAGAAACAGACCCTAAAATCTATGCTCCTTCAAAAGAATCCAACTACTTTATTCTCTGCACCAACGCTCTTTGAATGAGCAAAATACCAGGAATAATTTTATAATCATAAAATATACATACCGGATAATACATTATGTAAAACATTTAGTAGTTACTGACAAAATGAATTATATTTTCCAAACATAAGCATAGAGTTTGGGGATTTTTTAAAGGTAATCTGTGTGGGCCCATGAAAGTGACAGATATGGTAAAACTTGAAAGAAGATCACAAATCAAATACAATCCTTTCACCTCAGATAAACATGCCTATGATTTTAGTCCTCACTGGATCATCTCTGAAAGGAAAAGAAGCAATTTAGTCTCTAGAT
Source organism: Terrapene triunguis (assembly GCF_002925995.2). Taxonomy (NCBI): domain Eukaryota; kingdom Metazoa; phylum Chordata; order Testudines; family Emydidae; genus Terrapene; species Terrapene triunguis. Next base: position 57,489,240 of record NW_020664417.1, on the reverse strand, counting down.
TAAGTCTGCTTTATTGAACAAGTGATTGCCAATTAGGTCAAACTGTGTTAAATAACATTAGGTAGTTGTTTTCGTGATGTGTATTAATATCCACTGAAAATAAAACTGAAACCAATCAACACATTTCATTTCGGAACTAAGTTAAGATTCAAACTGTGGTCATAGAATTTAAATGATAAGTCAGTTCACTTACTAAACCACCTCTTTCCTCAAAAGTTAAATAAAGTGTTCAGTTTTACGTTTTGCAATGTATGCTTTGCCTTAATAATCAAGAGTATAATTTTATCATTTGTAAAAAACCAACAGTCTTAGAAGAAGAAATGAAACACTTTATAAAGTCCAGGTACCATACCTTTGAATATGGAACTACTATATGACATTCTGAACACTGTGCAACTCACTGCTGATGATTCGGTTAGTTTGGAATGGAATGTCTGTTCAAACTCCATATCAACAAAGGGCTCATTACATGGAATTAGTAAGAGAAAAAAGTACTTTGATGAAGTTTAAAGAGTTCTCAGTCCAATCATATGTCCTACAGTGTTCGTCTCTTTTACAAGGTAGCACAGTCATACAATAAAGTTAGACATCAAAAGAATGTCAACTAGTCAGCTAGTCCATTTGTCTCTTTTTCTCTTTCTAAATTTAAGCATCATTTCTCATCTATAAGTATTTGCCAGAAGCAAAAGGCAATAGCCTTTTACAGTAGTATTCATAAAATCTACACATTGCGTCAGTTTTGCGTTAGATTTTCCTTCCCCCAAATTCTGAGTTTCACAAAGTTTTAGTGAGTTCACCTTACCCACCCTATTATGTCACTTCAGATCCCATCACCTTTCCTCCCTTTTATGAGTTTAAGTGTAGTTATTCAATGGCTCGGTCCAATGCTCAGTGAAGTCAGTGAGAGTCTTTTGATTGACTTAAATGGGCATTGGCTCATTTCCCTAGTGCCTAGGCATCTAGAGTTATTGGGAACATCAGAAGAGCTGGTTTCAGATTCTTCTTTTAACAGTTACAATCCACTATACTTGAGAAGTCACTATATTAGGAGGAAAACTTTCCTCTTGGACTGTGCAGTAAACAAGTAATAACAGATGGAAACTGTATTGTGTAGAGAGTGGACACGTGCATTTAAATCATTACATGATTTTTTATGCAATGTGGTTTTTTTTAATGTAGTTGCCAATGCCACTTTTTTTTTTTTTTTTTACATTATAACTAGGACAGACCAGATGGTGATGGTTTAGCATAAATGCATCCATTAAAATAATGTACAAAACAAAAAGTGATTAATTCATTGCAGTGGCAGGCATACATTAATTGTTATGGGGCAAGGTATTCACTATAAGGTGATTGGTTTCCAAAGTAAATAGTAATAAATTCTGTTTGCATCTGAACACTGTTTCCCTACATCAACTCTGTTCTTTCCTAATGACTTCATCCCATCTGAAATCTGCTTCTCTATTCAAATAAAGAAAATAAAAACAATAAAATTAGTGTTGAAGTTTGCAGAAGTTATTCCCACCCTTCCATTTGTCCCATCTTCAGCTTGATGGAAAAATAATCAACCTCCCTTGGTTTTGTAGCCATTTCATCCTAAAACCATGTTTCACTAAGGGAAATTTTGGTAGTTCTTATTCCTCTGGCTAGGTAAACAACATCTGGTTTTGTTAGTATTTAGATGGGACACATCCAAAGCTGCCCTAGGTTATAGTGCCTATGGGAAGACACATGACTGACTCAGATGTAGTAAGCACAAATGGGATTCTTTATTCAGAATGTGGAGACACATAGATCCTGTAGTGCTCTGGCTCAGGCTGCAAGTAGAGCCTTTGTGTTCTTACTTTGTACCATCTTTCGACGACATAAAGAACCAAGGGTCTTATTACTCTCCATTATTAAAGCTCCTTTGGCTTTTTCCCTCAAGAATAACTGTATTAGCTCTGCCAGTCTGCTCAGATTTCAACTTGCCACTTGCAAAAAATCAATAGAAGTTTACCTGAGTACGATCTGATTACAAACGGAGTTTGAATGGGACCCATTCCATCTACTTAAATTCCCCTTGAAGCTTTAGTTGGATAAGTTATTCTTCATTTCCATGTAAATACTTGATTATGAAAGCTTGCTGACAAAGAACTGTTACAAGCCATCACATCAGTAGCTACATTTGAGTGGTTAGTGAAGAGATCCTTGCAAACACTGGACAAGAATTTCAAAATTATTCTATTTATTCTTTAAAAAAATATATCTTCCAACCTTCTGTCTCAGACTTCACTGCTGCTCCTGAGACCTTACATCTCTTGTTTATGTTAAGCTGTTCTTCTCAGCATAGAAGAGGCACTTGGAACATTTACTAATGAAATCACCAGTCCTTCCCCTGCTGTACTGCAGAGATTAGGTTGAATTAGGAAAAGTACCTGAAGTGCTCCTCTGAGCATCAGATTCTTTGACATCAGAGAAAGCTATTTTTAAAAAAATTGTTTTTGAATGAGGATTTTAAAACAGTATTTAAACAGGGCAAATGACTGTATGTGATACACAATAAAAACAGGAAAGAAGCTCAATCACATCTATGAGACTCAGACAGCCTTCTCCTCAGCTGGGCTAAGTCATTGGTGATCTATTGACATCAAGGATACCATGCAGATTTAAACCAGCTGAGGATCTGACCCAAAGAGTATGCTTCAAAGATATGAAACAGCTTTCCTTCTTGTATATACTGTATATATGATATTGATAGTGGGGTTTACGTAAATATGTCTAAGTAGAAATCATTACAAGAAACCAATTAGGAAATATAGTCCAGATTCCTTAAAGATTACATTACTGGGCTCTGCAGTCTTAGCAGACTCTTTATTGAATATAAATTGCATGAACATTTGTATGCATTGTGAATTACAGTATATGCCCCAATACTTGTCATGTTTGCAAAATTACAGGGCTACAAGACGGAAGCAGAAGAAAGAAGACATCTTCTTCCACAATCGTAGCAGAAGAAACAGGAAGTTCCTTTTATGAACCAATCCAAATTTGGGCTTAAGTTTGCTTGAGGAATTGCAGCAACTGGTATGAAATTTGGAGGGAAGAATTTGGAGGAAACACCAAGATAATCTGTATGCACATGGCTAGACTGCTAGCTACAGTTGCAGCATCTCTGTAAACAGTTTTCTTAATAAAGAGCCTACTTAGTTTTAGCACAGGGTCCTTTCATGTTATTACCCAGCATGCAGTGCATGAGATAGGGATGACAAAATTTGCAGCCCAGTTTTTGTTTCCCAAATCAGTTCATCCAGACCTAAAGAAAACCCTGAAATCTGGGAATCTCCTGCAGTTTGCTTGATTATCTAGTGGAATGCTTAGCTCAAAACAGATGTTATGGGCTTGATGCAGATGTTATTGGATAAGGTTCTATGGCCTGAATTATGCAGGATGTCATCTTAGATGATCATAATGGTCCCTTCTGGCCTTACAATCTACAATAAAATGTCTGAAAATCTCTCCACTGAATTCAATAGACAAATGGTAAATTGTAGACCAGATTCAACTTCCCTTAAAGTGAATGCGAGACTTTCCACTGACTGTTATGGGAGTTGGATCAGACTCCATAACACAGAATATGAAATATTTTATGCACCAGATTTCTATAATTAATAACAGATAGCATTTGAGTTTTTTCCAGTGTAAAAGGTGGCAGTGGTAAAGTTAACAAAATCTAGTATCTGTTCATGAATGGGTAACAGTAATGGAGAACCTAGTGTTTTTATTCTCATTTACTTATAAATGTACTTTTTCCTATTTTCCCCCCTTCCTTTTCCTTTGTTTTAGGCAGTTGTAGTTTATAGTTTTTTTTAATGTTCATAAATGCTTTTGGGAAATTATTGATCTTGTCTGTAAACTGGAAAAATCTACAACTGGCTTATTTGTCTTGCCTATAAAAAATACACTATTTTTGTTGAAATATTGGCTCATTAGTGAAAGCAAACATTTCTAGTGATGCAGTGCAACTATTACCATTAGAAAAGCAACATGTTCAATGTTCATTGAACATATTCTTATCTCTGTGATGGGTTTTGCAAGATCAAAGAGACAGCAGCAATATCAACACAGTGGTTTACAAGAGGTATAGACACAGAAAGATACAGCAAATTTATTAAGCTCTTCAGAGAGCATGCTGGTGAGTCAGGCAGTTCTCTGTAGTGTTGTGTGACTTTTTTGTTACAGATCCTTGATAGAAGTTTTGATCTAGCTGAATTCCAAACCCTCCTTCCCTCCGTGTGCACAGCATTTTAAAGATTTGACTTTTTTCCATTTGCTTTATTTGTTTAATTTATGGCAATACTTTGTTTTTAATGACATCATTAAGGTCAGGCTAATTATTAGGGGTCTGAACCTGCACCCATTGAAATTGATAACTAGAAACGCCCATGCAGCTTATCATACTTGTATTTTATATAATTATATTACATATAATTAAGGATGCATTCAACAGTAGATAATGAAAGGAAGAAGCCAGGATAGATTACAAAAAAGGAAATACAGCTAGGAGTCGTAAAGAAGAGAGAGAGTTAGAATGATAAGAAACAGGAATAGAGCTATACTTCTAGAAAAGAAGAAAAAATACCCAAGAGTTTAGACTACAGAATCTTTTGCTTTTTCTCTATCTTTTCAGGATGTTTTCTAAGGGCCAGATTGTATCAAATTGAGTAATCCCTTACTCCTTGAATAGTCCCACTGTAATCAGTGGATTATATAAAAGTCTGATACTACTCCACGTGAGTAAGGGCAAAGCAATGTGAGCCTAAAAGAGAAAAAGCGAACACAAAAACATTAGCAACCCTTCCTCCCAAAGTTCTGCACCTACTACATCCTGCTCTATGAAAATGTCACATAAAAAGGGCTTTCCTTTCAACCAAATCAGAATTCAGCCCTTGGAATTTGACCAAGCTGCAGGATAGATTTTCATAGCATGTTGAGAAGAACATTTTTGAGTGAGAGGAGGATCTTCAGTAAGCAGCAAAATCTCACAGGAATTCAAAGAAGCAAAATTGGTGCAATTCAGAAGAACCTTTTTACGTTCATTGTGAGCCTGAGGAGGCCACTGGGTGAAGAACAAGGTGGTCCAAAGCTACCATTCAGAAGTGTCTTTGAGGGCAAAAGAAAAGAAGGCATTGTTTATCTGAAGGAGTTTTCCAGCAACTATAACAGTTTGCTAAATGTTATCATAATGTAATAAAAGCTATGAAATAACCTTGTCAACCTTGTCATTTCAATTTTTTATGCCTGGTCTTTCTTTTCCTGGTTATGTTAGTGAACTCTTATCTCCTCCGCATATTGCCATAGGCCCACAGTTTGTATAAAAAAAAAAAAAAAAAGGAATCCTGTCACACAAATGTCACATGTAATAGCATTACACCATAGCAAACACTGGCTTTAGATACTCCTAAACATCTAAGGTTTTGCAGGACCTTTTAGTTCATCTGCATTTGCAAGAGCATGCTCCTTTTGCCATCTTTAGATTTCAGGGACTCAGTCTTTCATTTACACCCAATATAAATCAGTCAAGAGCTCCATTACAGTTAGTTACACTGCTACAAAATTGTTATAAATAAGAAAAGAATCAGGCCTCATAACTTGCAAAAGTACAGCATATTGTCAGTGCTGACTCCCATCCAAAGAAAGTGTGTTGTTCTAAAGACCACCACTGAGAAATAGCCCACTCTGTTACTTCATTCTTCCCCACTAAAGAACATTTTGAAACAATCAAACCTGTTCTCAGGATAACAAAGATATACTTTAGATATAACGCAACTGAGCCTTTCACTCCCTGGGCTCATATATTTCTAGATAAAAAAAAGTCCACAGAGAAGGATAGAGTCACTGAAAGCAACTTCAAGTGTGGAAGGGAAAGTTTATTATTCAGTAATCTCAGAAATGTAGAGCTGAAAGGGATCTCAAGAAGTCAACAAGTGCAATTGTAACACTGACAGACTCTGGTCATCGGCGGGTGGGATCCAACCTGAGACCTCTGGAGCTAAATGCATGAGCCTCTGCTGCATGAGCTAAAAGCCACATGCCTGCTGACTAAGTCTGTAGCAGACTCATTAATCTCTAAGTGGTCTCGGTGCCACTAGAGGGGACAGAACACCACACCCAGGAAGTGTGTGGGTTACACAGTGCCCTGCACTGAGGCCGGACTAAATAAACAAGAACAATCTTAATGTTGGTCTACTAAAGAAAGTAAAGTGAGACCGCTTTATGTGTAACTATCTTCTGGCCTACTGTACATACAGTAGTCCCAACTCTTGCCTGCCTGGGGATTTTGGTAACTAAATAACAAACTAAAAATTGTCACCAAGTTTGAGTATGCCTGGGATTTTTTCCTATAGGATTGCTTTTGTTGCAAACCCTAGTTCCTCCTGCCAGAGGGATACGCCAAACCCCTCTTATATCCTGTTTAAAAACAAGGCTTACCTGCTAGAAAGATTCATCTGTAATTATGCAGCACCTTCAAACACAATTCAAGAACTGACATCAGGACAATTTTAGTTCACAAGCTCTGCAAACCTATGCTGGGTCTTAAAGTCTGGCACACAATTATAAATACTTATTTTTTTAAGTTTATAAAAGGTAAAAGTGCCCATTGCATAACCTACTGAGTTAATTTACAAATAATTATTAACAGGGGAAATTCTAGCCCTGATGGCAAGAGGGAGAAACTGGGGAGATAGAGCCCACCGCCCCGGTATGTGGTCTTAAGCGGGAGTGTGTGTGATGGGGCAGATGACCCACACATGTAGATGGAGGGTTCCATCAGCCCTCAGGAAGGCTGCACAAAACCCAACCAATGGGATGAGGGCTTGTAGAGAGCCAATCATAAGAAGGCTTGTTGGAGCAGCCAATCAAGGCCAGGGAGTGTCATATAAGAAGGGCTGCTCAACAGAGCAGGGGAGCCTGTCCCTGGAGTGCCAGGGAGAAGGACTGGCTGCCTTAGAGGAGTACCTTAGATAGAGCAGTGCTGGGCAGGGTCAGGGGAGCAATAGGGAGTTCCAGCCTGGGGACAGCTAGACTAAGGCCCCTGATACAAATGGCTATGGTGCTAGGGCTATGGGGAAATGGTCCAGGGAAATAGGTGGTGGGAGTTGGGGGGCGGCAGCATGTGGCCACCGGCTATAGGGTCCTTGGGTCGGGACCTGGAGTAGGAGGTGGGCCCGCCCCCTCCCTTTCCCCACTTGCCACAGAGGGGGTGGTTAGTATTCAGACTGCAGTTTACCCCTTGGGGGGAGAGGCTAGACCGAAGGCTGCAGTAGGCCACAGCAGCTAGTGGATGGACTAGAGACCACCAGTTCCCCCAGAAAGGGGGATAAAGCAGATTGGGGCACAGCCGGAGCCCAAAAGAGGACGCCGCAGTCCGGGGAGCAACACGGGTCTTAGAGGTGGAGCAGAAGTAACAGCGATGAGACACCACTAGAGGAAAGCGCACCGGCAACCAAGAGCTAATTCCCAGCACGGCCAGCAGCAGGCACCACGGTGGTGAGTCCTGCCCTGTTACAGCCCCCTGTCAGTGCGCATTGAGGGGCTCCTAGGGTCACACTCTCTTATCCAGTGGAAATTGGACAAGGGGTTTCCTTATTAATATGCACAGAGGTTGGTATTTCCTGTCCAAACAGCTTGAACCAAATGTGCTTTCAGGCTCAAGGAGAATGTCAGTGTCATCACTCCTATCTGATGTGCCATCTTCCTCTTGCACAAGTCTGACTGAATATTTCTGAGACCTTCCGGGAGGTCCCGGATGACTGGAAAAAGGCTAATGTAGTGCCCATCTTTAAAAAAGGGAAGAAGGAGGATCCAGGGAACTACAGGCCAGTCAGCCTTACCTCAGTCCCTGGAAAATCATGGACCAGGTCCTCAAAGAATCAATTCTGAAGCACTTAGAGGAGAGGAAAGTGATCAGGAACAGTCAGCATGTATTCACCAAGAGGAAGTCATGCCTGATTAACTTAATTGCCTTCTATGAGGCGATAACTGGGTCTGTGGATGAGGGGAAAGCAGTGGATGTGTTACTCCTTAACTTTAGCAAAGCTTTTGATACGGTCTCCCACAGTATTCTTGCCGGCAAGCAGGGCTGGCTTCAGGGTTTTTGCCACTCCAAGCAGCAAAAAGAAAAGAAAAAAAGGAAAAAAAAGCCGCCATCGCGATCTGCGGCACTTCAGCGGCAGCTCTACCGCCGCTGTTTCAGTCTTCGGCGGCAATTTGGCGGCTGGTCCTTCGCTCCGAGAGGGAGTGAGGGACCCGCCTCCGAATTGCAGCTGAAGAGCCGGACATGCCGCCCCTCTCCGTTAGCCACCCCAAGCAGCTGCTTGCTGGGCTGGTGCCTGCCCTGCCAGCAAGTTAAAGAAGTGTGGGCTGGATGAATGAACTATAAGGTGGATAGAAAACTGGCTAGATCGTCGGGCTCAACAGGTAGTGATCAATGGCTCCATGTCTAGTCGGCAGCCGATTTCAAGCGGAATGCCCCAAGGGTCGGTCCTGGGCCGGTTTTGTTCAATATCTTCATTAATGATCTGGAGGATGGTGTGGACTGCACTTTCAGCAAGTTTGCAGATGACACTAACCTGGGAGGAGCGGTAGATACACTGGAGGGTAGGGATATGATACAGAGGGACCTAGACAAATTAGAGGATTGGGCCAAAAGAAACCTGATGAGGTTCAACAAGGACAAGTGCAGAGTCCTTCACTTAGGACGGAAGAATCCCAAGCACTGCTACAGACTAGGGACCGAATGGCTAGGCAGCAGTTCTTGGTAACCTGACTGGAAGTTTCAGCAAGGGCCTTACCGCAGTAAGGTTGGATTTTGACATAGAACCTACCCTGCACCTACTATCTGGGGCCCTTCCAGGTCAGGATTAAGGCCCATTGATAAGACAATATGGGCAAATTTCAGGTTAATGATGCATACTGCTGAGATAAGTAGGAGAAGGATCATAATTCATATATAGTAGTCACATGGTGTAAATCAGGATAATGACATTGAAGTCAAGCAGTTACATCAATGTAAAACTAGTGTAAGTGATAAGAACCAGTGTAAGAATCAGAGATCTAATGGTAGAAAATGTATCAGTCCCAGATAATTCCAATCAGCTACCTCTCTCCTGTCCAATTCCTTCAAAAAAGTGTTGTCTGCAAATGTCCTGTACAGAAGGTTTCAAAAGAGACCATGGTTTACCTGAAGCACTACTACTAGGTATGGCTAGCTCAAGTCTCAGATTCATCATTATATCAGACATATGTGCCACAAACAATAGTGAGATCATAGAAAAAGTTATTTTGCATTTTATTTAAACTAGGGTTTTAAGAACTTAAATATTGATGTGCAGTACAACCTTGCCAAAGATAAGAAAGTAATATCTTTAAAGGCTTCATCAATCCTAACAAACCCAGAAAGATTCTGGCAGTTGGAGAAATAAATCAGCTTGTCACATCAGCTGAACACAGAGGTTCCCACTGTTTGGAACTCCATGTTCTTCATGCTTCAAGAGTTTCTGGAACAACAAAAATTGTGCATGTCTTTGTTGACAAATGCAAAATTGAAGGGACAGATGTTATTCTAACTTACAGCCATGGAATCTGGCTGCCAACATAGGTAGCCTACTTTGGCTGATTAAAAACTGACATCTTGGCACAAGGAAGCAAAAAGAGAGTGGGGGTGGTGGTGAGTGAAGCAGCAGCCCCCAGACGTTGGAGGTGAAGAGGGAGAGGGAAGGAATGGGGGGCATGAGGAACACATCCTCAGGTGCTTCTGGTCAAGATCTCCCCCGTTCTGTGTACTGTTCCTGATGGTGTCTCCACTCCACCACTCCATTCACCAAAGCTACCAGCTCCATCAAAATCTCACACTGGCCAGTGGGGTGAGCAACCTTACATGTGTAGCAAACAGTAGCATCTTTCACTTAGAAGCGATTCCTATGTCCGGGGTATATTGGATATGAAGTGCTCTGAGCTTGTATCACCACTTGGATTAACCAATTTGGGAGAAAAATGTGGCAGCTATTCAGAAGTACACAGCAATATTACATAGAGGCTCAAAAGGCATTTCAGAGGTACAAGAAGAGTGAATGACAGTAATCCAGACTGGAAGAGAAAGGTGTGGCATGTCCACATCTGAGTGAGATGGCTACATTCTCCTAGTCAGCTGCAGATAGGAAAAGCACTATATGCCATTGCTGCTATCTGCTTCACCTTGAGACTGTGAACCATACTGGAAGAAGGAAAAAAACAACAACAACTTTTCTTCCTCTGTCCTCAATTTCCCCCATCGACCTACAGCCATCACTTATGTGTTGTCTAGGCTGAATATTAGCCAGTTTGCTCCCATCTGGGTCCAAATTTCAAGCTTTGAGGAACCATGCAAATGACAGAATTTGAGTTTGATGAAAAGTGAGTGTTGAGTGGCATGTTGTTGTCTATATCACTGTCTTCTAGTAATGCTATCTCTTGCAACAGTATTCCATACAAATTGAACAAAGAGAGTGGTAACAACATTGAGCCCGATGGCACCCTGCATGCCAAAGCCCTCAGAGAAGCAGAGGAATTGCTCAATATCAAATTTCAGAATTTTCAAATGAGTCAACAAAAACCTTGTGGCCAATGGTAAAGTCTGCTTATACTATGGTAGTTGATACTAAAAGGATGGGTAACGTACAAAACCCTAAGGATGATAGGGATGCAGATTCCATGCTCTTGCATGCACATCCATTTTTAACACTTTTGCTACTAGTCTTGTGGATGTTATGGTAAAGAGAGAACAATTTATAAATGTTATAGAGTTCACAGGGACCTTCCAGATGATTTTTCTGTAGTTTTTATAAGGATGGTCCTCCAACAATTGCACCGCTTAAAAACATCATTGATATAGACAACAACAAAAAGTTAAATCATAACTCCAAAAAGAGGAAAGGGGAATGGCAGAGTTTATATACAGGGAAAAGACTGGGATGGAGGCTTTAGCCTTCCCCCCCGCCAAAATAGGGATTGAATTAATAAAGGAAACACTGAATTTGAACCAAAAGTACATTTATCTCACTTCATTAGAAATAGACAAATTTAGTCATGGTACAAAACATCTCATTAAAACATAACTTACAATTCTGAAAATGTTTCAAGCAATGATCTTCGTTCTGGGTTTCCTAAAATGAATTCTGCTGCGCCAGCTGCAAGCTGTAAGTCATTATTTTTGCCCTTGTGTACATGTACAATCCTACACCAGTTAAACTGTGACTGTCCCATTGTGGGTGGAAGCCACGTTTTAATACAAAATAGAACACTGAAACTGCACCACTTACAAACATTGATTTTAGTGTAATCAGCAACCATTTTTAAAAAATCAATTTCATCCCTTCAGAAAATAGGGGCTATCTGGTTTGGCTGAGTGAACTGAGATTTCTGAACTGAGTTCAATGACCTTGCTATAAGCTGACAGAAGGCTTGCAACAGATGAACCTGACTAATCAGTTAGTCATGGCTGAAAATTGGAACCATACACCTGAAGTCTTAAATTTGCATTTTTTTTACATTTGGAGTTAAGATTTAAAGATTTATTGAAGATTTACAATAATTGTGTAGCCTCTTCGGGCAAGTATGGAATCCTTGACACTGTAAAAGCACTTACCTCAATGTAGATGTACTTATAAAATTCCTTGCTGAATTTCGGTAGCTGGGTTCACCTGTCCCTATTTGCATTTTCTTGGGAACTTCTCTTCCTTGGAAGCTCAGGCATTCTGACTATCTTTAACTTTAAAACTTTTCTGGTGGATTTGCTCCCAGAGTAAGTTGGACCTTTCATTTGATCAGGTGGACTGAAATGTTACATTTTGTTTATGTAACCTCCTTGATTCCTCTCACTCCCAGAGGCTCTGGCAAGGGAAAGCCACAGGAGGACATTTATGGGCCTGCAGGAGTCATGGAATGCCAACATGTTCTGTCTTCCGAAACCCTTCACAGGAAACATCCCCACATATCACTGAGAACCATTATCCCCCATTGCTCGCCCCTTCTGATGAGGAGGGGAAGGAGATGGCTTCAAAGACATTAAAGTATAGGCAGTCTTCTCCTCAGTTCTCATCACATTTTTTTTAAAATATGATGGTGTACTTTCAAAGTTGTATTTCAAAAATATTCTAAAGAAAATTTCATTTTTCATCGATTCTAAGGCCAGATGGGACAATTATGATCATCTAGTCTCACTTCCTGCATACACAGGCCATAGAACTTCCCCACAATATTTCCTAGAGCAGATCTTTTAGGAAAACATCCAATCTTGATTTTAAAATTGTCAGTAATGGAGAATCCACCACAACCCTTGGTAAATTGTTTCAGTGATTAATCACTCTCATTATTAAAAATGTACACCTTATTTCCAGTCTGAATTTGTCTAGCTTCAACTTCCAGCCATTGGATTGTGTTGTACCTTTCTCTACTAGACTAAAGAGCCATTTAATGTGTTTTACTGCCCTAATTGTTCTTTTTACATTTTTCTGGAAAGTAAACCTTCTGCCTCAGAATTAGTAAAATTTCATCATTCATTTAACTGTGCATCTCCTTCTGCGTGTGGTGAACTTAGGGTGTGTTTTTTGATTCGGGAACTGGCCCTAAGCCTACAAGTAATGTAATTGTATTGCTTTTAACATTTTGGTGCCATTACAATTGAAATATTTTTGAGTCTCACCCAGCTCATCCCCAAGCTTGACAAATATCTGAACTCATAGGAATACATACAGGGAAAAAAGTGTACTGTATGTTTTCTGTGCTGTAAAAATCTCTACTACTTTTCAATGTAACAAATGTTTTACACATAGGCAGTAAAGGTGTAATGCCTTTCCAATACCTTTATTGAACATTTTGAAATTCAAAAATAGAAACAAAAAAATTACCGGCAATTTATCTGCCAGTACCCTGTACTCCCCCGCCCCCCAAAACACCCAACCTTAAGCTCTTTCAAGTAAATGTTGAATTAGGATTCTCTAACAGCTGTGAATTGCACTTGCCACTGGTGACAATTATTAGTCAATAAATTAACACAATGGGTGCATTTCTCCTCCCTACCTGCCCAAGAGACAATACATTATAAGTGTTTAATTACTCCCAAATACAGGGGTTTCAAACAAGCTGTGCACTGTGGCAGGCACATATAGGCATCCAAAAAGTTATGTAAGCACACAATGATGACCTTGTCCAGTTGATGGAAACCAATCCCACATCTTAAACTGTTCTTGAAGGTTGAAAATTAGGGGTTGTATTTCTCAGAGAAAATACTGGAAACATGGTATTTCACAGAAATAGTGCAAATGGTCCTTCACCCATTCAAAGCAAAACCAGAAACCATTGTGTACAGTTATGGATGCAGTTAGGGAGATGCAAAATAAAAGGAGTAATATGTACAAATGACTGAAGCTGTTGCTATCAGACACACCCCATTACTTTTAAAGTGAGTCACAAATTATTAACTGGGTTACATTCAGGTGTGAATAGTGAGGACAAAAACCCATTTAACAATGAGCATATAACAACAGCAAAATCAACCTTCCACAGCAAAAATCAACCCCAACCTGCTAACACAAGGAGGTGCCCTGTAATAATTGGGTTTGTAAACATTTGCTATATGACACGCAGTAATGGATAAGAAACTTCAGCTACAGCACCTCAAATAGGAACAACCCCCCTAAAAAGCTATGTAGCTCCATAACTATGTTTCCTCGTGTACAGTTAAAGCTGCTTCACTGAAAAGAGATGAAGGGGTCCCTCAGCAAAAGCACAAGGCAGATGTCATCCTCTGCCTCCCTGTTGTGCCAGGATGTGTGCACATATGGTATCCTTGATTTCCCTTGCTCACTGGGACCCAGGAGCAGTATGCATGTGTGTGTGCATGGCTGGGGAGGGAATCCGGCTGCCTATACAGACTTTGCAAACCAGATGCTTTCTGACCCCACTCAGGTCCAAAACAAAACAAAAAACTTTACACACCTCTCTTTTACCCTCACAAGTGTTGTGAGGTGCACAGCAGGTAATGATCAAATTAACATTATTTGCTACATTGGCATCTAGATGGGTCTGGAAGCAGTGTCAATGAGCCTTAAGCCTATCAAACACATATTCCATGACTATTCTGCAGCTACTTAGTGTGAATTCTTTTCCAGGGCCATTGACATCAAGGTACAGTTTCACAAGTATGGGATTGACACAGATACAACATATAAAAGAATATAGTTTCTGGGGAATAAAGTCTTGCGTCCCCTGTCAAGTACAATCCCGATCTCCTCAGCACCCTGGTATCCATGAACCTTTCCAGTGCTCTCCATGTTACTATTCATGAATCTGCCTCTGCGGTCCACTAAACAATGTAAAACAGCCTTTTGTGTTCACTTACTCACTTGATCCTTGTGAAAGGCAAACTATTAGGATGTGTGTGCCATCAATGGCCCCAGCACAGTTCAGAAACTCCTGCCTCTGAAAACCAGCTATTATTTCTGGAAAGTTTCTTATGGAAACCACCCATGGGTAAATCACAGTATTAATTGCCTCACAAACCTCACAATCCCAAAGTGGTTAGCCAGAGACGTATCACTGTCTGAGGTAACAAGCTCCTACAGGACAATAGCTGCCCTTTTGTGAACTGGTATGGAGTCCCTGAAACACGTGTTCTGGCATTGATGCATTGGTGCAAGCTCTTCACACAGCTCCATGAAGGTCAGTTTGCTCACGCAAAAATTCTGCTGGTTATCCCAGATTTTCAAGCTGTGATGCCACCACTCCATGCTAGTTCTTCTGCACCAGGAGCGATGTTGAACTGAGAAGGAAACAATGGCAATAAGAATATACATATCTGAATTTTTTTCAACCCACACAGCCTACCATCTTCAATGAGGAATTGCTTTCTAAACAGCATCTCCCAGAGAGCCTCCTACCCACTTTTTCAAGGAAATAAGTGAGAGGCTATGTGAATCTGCAAGAGCCATCAGCACATGTGTGAAGGTGGAGAACATTCCCCACCCCCTCCACACACACACACACACACACACACACACACAGATTCTAGGGGTCTCCCTCTGATGCAAAGACCCATGGGATATGACCCCTGATGTGGTAGTGATAATTCATGTACCTAGAATGGCAGCGTGGATGCAGGTAGATGTGTACAGAGTGTTATACCCACATCCAGCACTGCATGTGTGTACTCTCAGGTACAGGTATAGGGAGCACGCATGAGCATGAACATGATCCGGTACTCAGCTATGCACGCCAGTGTAGATATAGTCAATGAGTTATCAGGAGACTGTCCTGGCTACAATAATTAGATTATTTAACTCTAGCCCCTCCCTACCCCCAAAAAAGTTGTCTATGCCCCGGTATACTTGCTCCATTTGTGTATAATTGCATAAATTGTAGAGGGGAGGTTGTAAGTGCTGATGGCTGAGTCACTCTTGTATGTTGCTGCAGTAGCTCCCAAGAGATCCATTTGGCATCCTGGGATAGCCAGAGCTCAGAGGTATGCCCCTTTCCCCTGACCACACCCCCTATCCCAGGGGAGAGGGCCAGGAGGCGATGCAAAGACCAATATGCCAGCATTGTCCAACTGTGGGATTAGCTGAGAGAATCTGCCAGTAAATGCCAAAGTACAATTCACAACTGCTTTGTACTGGCAGACTGGCACAGAACAGCCACAGCAGGGGCCAGGATCAGGCCCTGCACTAGAGAGCTTCCTATTTAAATATGAGGCAAGACACACGTGATAGCTAGGAGACCATGGTTAGGTAATATAGGGAAAAGGGGGACAAGGTTTACAAAAATAAGGTTTAAAGGTTTTGCTGCTAGGCTTGTTCATGTCTTGGTAGGTGATCTCCATGTACACGTGAATGTATGTACACATACATGTAACCTTGGTGTACATGTTATTTGTTTTCTTTTAACTATTAGAGACCACAGGATTGTGTGTTTAATCTGTGATGATTGTACTAATATTGTTCATTGTCTCAAACCGAGCACAGATCTTTGTCTCAGCACCATTTATTGAGATCTGCTTGGTACACAGTCCAGCTACTTTATCTGTGTGCTGTACCAGCTGCAGACTGAACACAGTGTCTGCATATAAATGTTGCCAAAAGTGCTGGATGAAGTCTAGCGTGTGATGTTATTGGAATTCCCCCGGCAACCAGGCCACATTGAATGCTGTGCTCCCTTCACAGTCACCAGTGCTCCCCTATGGGGCACACTGACTACACAATTAATCAGCCTATGTCATCAGCATCCTTAGACATTATGAACTATCTGTGTCAGTCTGGTGCACTTGCACCTCTCAATGGATTGCAGCATTTGTCTTAACAGAATGTATCCCTATATCCAGGGAAGCAAGAACTTACGCAAGTACCACCCCTCCTTCCCAAGATGAAGAGCCTGGAGGAGGCAACGCTTTAATCATGCTGCTCACAGCTGGTTATCATTTCTACAGCATCTGCAAACTATACCATATCTTTACTCAGTCAGCAACTACACTCAATGTATGCATGTGCAAGAGAGATCCTAGACCATTAGACCTGACAATCAAGTGACCACTCAGCTGCTGGGTTGGTTGTAGGAATTGTATTGGGATTTGCTAACTGAATGCTCTCAGCTGGTGTATGGATTTGGCTACCTGCTCCAGTGACTTGGTGTTTGGCTCAGATGTCATCTGAGTATCCTGTGCTGTAACTAAAGCTGAGTGAGTACTTTTTTAGTGTGATGGTCAAACTAAAACAAAAAAACAAAAACAAAATTAAAAAAACCCACAAAATGTTTTGTTCAACCTGAAACAAAAAATGTCATGACCTTGAAACAAAGTTTTGTTGTTTTCATTTTGGGTTTTGGGGGTGTTTACTCTTTTTTAAAGAAAACATCTAAATGTCTAAACAAAAATAAATTTCAAAACAAAAATCAAAACATTTCATTTAGAAAGTGTCAGTGAAGGATTCTGACTTTGTGGGGTTTTTTGGCTGAAACTACTCACCAAATTTGACCCGAATTTGTAAATAGTTTCAGTTAATCCAAAACTACATTTTCAAGTGACTAAGTTGTTCACATGAAAAATTTAATCAAACTCTATTTGTAACACTTTTCCTTCTCACACCCACCTAGCTGCATGAAAAGCCATGCAACAACTGTAAGTTCTCTGTATTGCACACTTGTTTATGTTGTGTACTGGGTGCAATTGTGGAAATTGTGTTTATACAGCACCTAGGGCATTGTGGATGCCATGGAAACTAATTAGTAATTATATTGGGTGAGATTTTCAAATGCTTCTGGACATGTCCAGTGGGAAGCATTGGAAATCCCACCCAATGCCTAGGTTTCTCGTGTTCATTCTGTCTCCCTCTCATACTGTTTGTATGTGTTCCTAAGAGAATGTTATATTTTATACACACACAAACTCCTTCCTGTATGTCTAGCTGATGCATGTTCTAAATATTTTTTGTAGTATATACAAAAGTCAAAATAGCCCTGTTTGGCCTAATGTTCCATTCCTGGCATTATTTTCCAAGCAAAGACCATCTTCTTCAGCTTTCCCTGTGAAGTCCTATCCTTTCATCCCCATTATCATTTATTGCTGTAACTGAAGTGCCTAGCAACCCTACACAGGGATCCATTGTACTAGGTGCTGTACAAAAGTACCACAACAGCAGACCCCATCTGTGATTGAGACCCCATCTGTGATTGAGACAACAAGGAAGGTGGGGGAGGGGAAGGGGAGACCAAGTAACTTCAGACAGGTATTATTGTGTCGGTTCATAGTGGTCTCACTAGTTATAGGTCATCACCATCCTAATAAGTCCTAGCAATTCTTGATGTCTACCATTGTCCAGTTGTTGCTAATGTTGGGGGTGCTGTTCATTGACCTAGTTATGGAGACATTTTTGTTTTCAGGCACCCTGTGAGCAGTGGATCACTGTGTGGTTATATTTCATTCTGTGCCTTCTTGAGGCCTCCCAGTCACTATTCCTCTTTGCTAATCACTGCCATTTTTCTCTTTCCTTATTCCTCTCTTTTTCATTCCATTATGGCAGTGCAATATACTTTTTTCCAAGCTTGCTGTGCTGTCTCCACCCTCCTGAGAGCACAACCTCTGACTGGGCTGGTAATACCTTATTCAAGTGGGGAAAAGTGAGCAGAATCTCTGCCACTGGGTGAATCAGCACAGAGTGATTTTAGGTATCGTAGTCCCTCATTTATATGAGCCACAGCCCCTCTGGCAAGATGCAGTGTTCACATAAGTTTATAGATATCCCTTTTTGGCCATTAGTTTGGCATTTAAAACAAAATAAAACCATGACATAGCTGGCTACCTTTACTTCGGATTTTTATTTTCTCTCTCATATGTACATGCACAAAGGTAGCCAGAATTTAGTGTTTTGCTATAAATGCTTCTTGGTATTTTGATGTGTATTTTGTCCTTAGTGCTTTTGTTCTCCTGCTCATCATTTCATTCCCTGATCCTTGGTATCCATAGGGTCATTTTCCATACATTAAGTTTATTTGTTCTCTTGGTTCACAGTGTAGCCACTAATAACAGTAAACTATTTGTTTTTCCTCTAGTGCATAAAATCCCTGCTTCCTTTCTGTTGTCATTGGATTTCAAAACTAAACATGCTGTAGTCCCTTGAGTAAGCCACAATATATAGCTGAATTGAATAGTATATCGTTTTATACATGCTCTTAAATTCACATTTTGAAAAATTAATGTGAGCATTTGGGGTTGGCAGCCCTTTTTCGAATAGGATGAAATCAATTTTTGATCCTGAAACATTGTCAGAACAAGACATGCACTTACCAATGAGTATGCTTGTTTCTAGAATACTGCATTTGTACATGCTCAGAATAATTTTATATTCATTGTGATTAGAGCAAACTGCTTACTCTCAAGGAGTTGACAAACGTTAAAGATTTCCACTTTAGTGCTTTACAATGACATCAAAGTGGCATTACATCTTTGCAAAGATCTGTTTCCTTGGCAACATGAAACAAACTATTCAGTTCACAGGTGCCTATAGAGAGTAACTGAGATTCTATTTTCATGTTAAATACCAAAACTTAATGTGGATAATACCATTGTACAAAATATACCACTGAGTTAAAAACAAGATGTTATACCTTCAATAAACAGTGGAAATAGATGATTTGGAATATCAATAACTTCAAATTACCTGTAGACATAATGTGTTTGAAATCAAAAGTATGAGATGTTTTCATGTGTACATGTATGATTAGTTTAAAAAAACATTGGATACACAGAATATCGGCTGATAAAATGAGTATATGAACTACAGACAGCCTCATCTCAGTCCCTGGAAAGATCATGGGGCAGGTCCTCAGGGAATCCATTTTGAAGCACTTGGAGGAGAGGAAGGTGATCAGGAACAGTCAACATGGATTCGCCAAGGGCAAGTTATGCCTGACCAACCTGATTGCCTTCTATGGTGAGATAACTGGCTCTATGAATATGGGGAAAGCTGTGGATGTGATATATCTTGTCTTTAGCAAATCTTTTGATACGGTCTCCCACTGTATTCTTGGCAGCAAGTTAAAGAAGTATGGATTGGATTAATGGATTATAAGGGGGATAGAAATCTGGCTAGATCATCGGGCTCAATGGGGAGTGATCAACGGCTCGATGTCTAGTGGGCAGCCGGTATCAAGCGGAGGGCCCTTGGGGTTGGTCCTGGGGCCGGTTTTATTCAATATCTTCATTAATGATCTGGATGATGGGATGGATTGCACCCTCAGCAAGTTGACAGATGACACTAAGCTGCGGGAACAGGTAGATACACTGCAGAGTAGGAATTGGATCCAGAGTGACCTAGACAATTTGGATAATTGGGCCAAAAGAAATTGGATGAGGTTCAACAAGGACAAGTGCAAAGTCTTGTGCTTAGGATGGAAGAATACCATGCCCCGCTACAGGCTGGGTACCAACTGGCTAAGCGGCAGTTCTGCAGAAAAGGACCTGGGGATTACAGTGAACAAGAAGCTGGATATGAGTCAACAGTGTGCCCTTGTTGCCAAGAAGGCTAGCAGCATATTGGGCTGCATTAGTAGGAGCATTGCTAGCAGATCGAAGGAAGTGATTATTCCCCTTTATTCGGCACTGGTGAGGTCACATCTGGAGTACTGTGTCCAGTTTTGGGCCCCCCACTACAGAAAGGATCTGGACAAATTGGAGAGAGTCCAGCGGAGGGCAACTAAAATGATTAGGAGGCTGGGGCACATGGCTTACAAGGAGAGACTGAGGGAACTGGGCTTATTTAGTCTGCAGAAGAGAAGAATGAGGGGGGATTTGATAGCAGCCTTCAACTACCTGAAGGGGGTTTCCAAAGAGGATGGAGCTAGGCTGTTCTCAGTGGTGGTAGATGACAGAACAAGGAGCAAAGGTCTCAAGTTGCAGGGTGGGATGTCTAGGTTGGATATTAGGAAAAACTATTTCACTAGGAGGGTGGTGAAGCACTGGAATGGGTTACCTAGGGAGGTGGTGGAATCTCCAGCCTTAGAGGTTTTTAAGGTCAGGCTTGACAAAGCCCTGGCTGGAATGATTTAGTTGGGGTTAGTCCTGCTTTGAGCAGGGGATTGGACTAGATGACCTCCTGAGGTTTCTTCCAACCCTAATCTTCTATGATTCTATATGAAAGTGTGTTGGTTAAAAGAACCAATTTTAAAGAGGTTAATAAGTAATATTTTATCTAGTGTCTAATGATATCTGAAATTTGCATTTTTCTATTGGAGACAAACTCTATGTATTCTGCACAGTGATGAAAAATTATACAGAATGTGTGCCATTCTTGTAAGTAAGCTACTAACAAACCCTCATCCACTCTCCATTTGTTCATTACACCCTTTTGTTATGCCTTAAGTTGTGATCCAGAAAGACAAATAAAGAAAAGCTTAGTTACAAATACAAGCTTAGCTTTACTTGCAACCTTTATAATGAGTTGTGTGTGTAGATATAAGGAGAACAAGCAGCTGAAAGGGATTAGTGTGGGACAAAAGGATAAGTAAGATGAAACAGGGTTATCCACCTCACAAGCATTCCCTTGTAGCCAGGAGTTGCTGTGCAGCACCCTACCTCAGTTTCCTTTCTTCAGCTCCTCAGTAACTCACCAAAGTCTTTCAAGAGTTCAACAACAGTGCTTCTTGGAATCTGGTTTATTAACATGAAGTTCAAACTTAAGTCAAGCCATCCTCAAAGTCCCAAGGTAATCCAAACAGTCGCTTCTAGGCCTCTCTTATCTGCAGCCTTTCCTTGTGACACAACACAAACAGAAATAAAGTTACAAACACTCAGACATGACAGATTAGGGACCCTGGCTAGAAGTGTATATTAACTGCAAAATTACCTGGGATTTGGGGAGACCTTAGGGCTAGAACAATCTAAGAGGAGGGACCTGTATCATGATCAGTGAAACTGGAGTCAGAGGGCCCAATGTCTCTAGAGGGACTGTTATTGATGGAACACCAGCAGAACAGGGAATGCAGGGAGTTATGTTGGAAGCAGCATAGATAGAGCGGTGTACAGGGTTTACTTCTGTTACTTCTGCATACCCACCAGTCTGCAGCACTCGAAGTCACCATCTGAAGGAGAAGCTGCCCCAGGAAGGCAATCTCACCTTAGACAGATACTTCAGACATGGCGTGTGCAGCAGAAATCTCAAGAGAAAGAATTAAAGTCCCTGGAGGCACAACATCCCCTGAAGAATATGCAGTGAGACAACAGCAAAGGAGAACAGGTGGCCAGCGTTCCATACCCATAGTGAGAAGCATTTATTGTTTGAAACATTATGAGAGGGTAAAGGAGAGAAGTGTCCCTGCCCTAGGACAGCAGTGCAAGGAATGTGGCAAGTTGAACCATTTTTGCAGTGTTTGCAAGAGCAGAGGACAGTCTCAGAAATATTCAGTCAGACTTGTACAAGAGGGGATGGCACATCAGACAGTAGTGATGACATCATGACTCTCTCCTTGAGAATGAGACCATATAAGGTTCAGGCTGTTGGGACAGGAAAGCAATAAGGGCCAATCCCAACCTCTATATAGGCAACAATATTAATAGGGAAATGCTCTGGGCAATTTCAGTTGGAGAGTAAGGCATCCTGCACTGTGATTCCTCATGGTGAATTGGACTGGCACACACTCATTACAAAGAGCAGGCACACTCCAATAGTGTACAATGAATGAATGATCTAGCCCATATGAAGTTATAACACAGCATACTAGTATGTGCTGTAATTCACACCCCTGTAGTCCACAATGCAAGGCCATGTAGATGTAGCCTAAGGCTCCTTTACACTGAGGGAGCTGTGTCAATTTGATCACAACTATTCAGCAGGCAGATGGCCCTTACAGAAGTGATTAAAAAAATTTTTTTTAAGTTTGTATTTTTTATAGTTTTTCTTTTTCTGCTATTAGGAAAAGAGTGGTACATACTGGTGCAAGATAACCTGCAAGCTACAGAAAGAGGACTAAAGTACACTAAAGTACCTGACCCAGAACCTTCAGAGTTTTCTGGGAAAGTGATACCTCTTTCAATGATCAAGACAGCATTCACATTTGTTATCTGTGTTATGTATTTGTGATCTTCAGCACAGAGACCAAGAGAGGTCTGTGGATCCACTTGTGCACTACACCATGACTGTATCAAAGAAGTTGGCCATCAATTGTTCATGAGAAACATTATTTCGCTGACTTTTGTTGGGGATCTGACAATTCGTTATTATCTCTCTATTTTCTTCCTGGTTAAGTAATGAACTGCAGGTTGTACTAATGTTTATATATGTTAAGTTGCCTGACAAGGCGAGATACAATAATAAAAATGAACTTGCAATCCTGGAGCCTTAAAATTCCACATGTCCTGAAGAAAGGGTGTCTTAAGGAACTGATTGTTGTGGGGGAGGGGAAGGACAGGTGGAACATCAGCGCTGCAGAACAGTACCTGTCAGTATGATTGCCTCATCTTAGACTTTTCATTGCAAGTTGGGTGAATATCAAATTACTGCAATGATTTTTCCTTCCAGTGGGTAAACATAATTTTTGGCATATAAATGGGTTGCTTTTCACTGAGATCCCAACAGAGGAATGCCAGCAATTTCAAGAACAGTTGACAAGTGATTTTGGAGGGGGCTGTTCAGTAGGCCCCAGGATCATGCAAATACTTATGCACGTATTTAAGTTAAACAAGTACACAAGTGTTTGTAGGATTGGGGCCTGGAGTTCCTATTGCTCTGTAGCCCAAGCAAGAGCTATATCATTTTGGCATGAACTGAATAATCTTTACATTCAGAAAAGAAAAAATTCCATTAATAATGCAGGTATTTTAACTGACCATTGGAGGAAAAATAATTTAGTCCAAAGGAGGTAACCAAACTAAATAATTAAATTTAACAGAGCATGAAAAAGATAGAGAACTATTGAATTAGGAAATAACAGATGGAGATTCACAAGCCCTCCATAAACAGAACAATGTGTTTCAGAACCATGACTCATTAATTTTTGTTTTTGTTTTTTAATCTGGCAGTCACAGATAAACAAAATTCAATGAAAAGGTTTAACTGTGTGATTTATGCAAATTCATTGAGTTTAGAGGTAGTTTAACAAAATGAACTCTAGCATTTACATTTGGTAATATGTTAATTTGATTCAGCTTTAAATATTTAATTTTAAATTGCATTAGTATGTAGTCTGCCCACCACTTTTATGCAATAGGAATTTTTAGTTCCTAATAGTTTCTTAGGGATTGCAGTTTTTTCTTAAGTCAAATGTGTGGTTCAGTAGTTTTTGCCATTCTACCAACACTTACAAACCTGCTGTCTTATAGTGCAGTTGAGACAGTGACAATAGAAATATCTTTTATAGTAAATAAAAATATTTAGTACAGGACAAGCACATAAAACAATACTGACTAACCTTTGATCCTTGAACCTCAATTAGACTTTACCACAATGGCATGCAGTAAAAATTATACTCAGCCTTCTGGCTGCGTATGCAGACTGTGTCCACTTATTCAAGATAAATGTGTCTGGGTACAATAGTTATTTTTGTAACTTTATGATGGGCAATAATACAATAGTATTAAACCACGCTACATAAATCCTTCTGGCTACTTAGGTATAAAATATTCATAGCCAAGTTTGCAGGATATTATTGTGAACAGGAAGTTTGAGAGTTCCCACTATGACCCCCAGGTCATTCTGTGTGGTCTTATTAACTGGACAGTAGGATATTGTCCAGCCTCAATTTTCCAGTCTGTTATATGGGGTTATTCCCTAACAGGGATATTGGGAGAATTAACGTTTATGTATTTCCAAAGCCTCAAAAAATGCATTACATTATTCACCATCTTATCTTGAGCAAGAGAAATTCCTCCAGCCAGAAGTCCCAAGTTTTGTCCACCTTCTAGACTCAGTCCTCCAGTTTCCATTTGCTCCTCTCAACCTTAGAATCACTCCGAGCCCTGCAATCTCCTTCTCCAATATTTCCTGTCTGCAAATCTGCCAGTCACGTTTCCAACACTACCTGTTTATGCTGCTGTTTTGATTCTGCTTCTGCTGAATTTTTCATCCAAGCCTTCATGTCCTACCTAGCTAACTTCTTTATGCCTCCACTTCCACTCTCTTACTTTCCAGATACCACCATATGCAAAATCCTGCTGCCAACATTCCAGCATATTCACAGAGATGAAATCACATCACCTCCCTCCCCAAATACCACTCACTCACCATACATTTAAAACAGTTCAAAATCCCCTAGGGGCATTGTGACACTGAGCCAGAAAGGGTTAAGCAACTAGCAGGCTACATGACCCAAATTTAACCTTTAGAGACATATTAGAAAATCATATGAATGGTAATTAGGGCCATTCCATGTTAGATAAACTAGAGCTTTGAAATGCAAACCTGTATTGTTAGAGAAGTAGAGGTAATACTAATTGTATATATTTACTTATATCTTGTTAGCTGTTAACCATGTAAACAGACGACACCTGTCTGTTAATATATTCTATTGATTCAGAGGGGAATATTAACATTTAGATGAAACTTGGGATAATAATATCATTGTCTATATTTCTCTTTGAAGTTTGTAGTAAACTGTCTATGAACTGGTTAATGGATAATTACCTTATGCTGATGAATGCAACTAGTTACCTGTGTATACATAGGAAATAGGAGGTTCTACTTCAATGCTCCAATGCTTCACCCAAGGAATGCCTGCTGTCAAAAGGCTTCCAGAGAATTATAAAAAGAACTCTTGGGGCCTGATCCTGTGTCTCAGATCTGCTTAAGCTTTGTCAGGGGAAGTTTGAGTCACAAGACTTAGGTCTTCCTCTCCAGTCTGGATCACCATGATATTGTACGTTAGACTATAACCTATAGAACTAATTCTGAAAGAACTTTTTGCAACTCTGAAGTAGGGCTGTCAATTAATCGCAGGTAACTCACATGATTAACTAAACAAAATTAATCACAATTAAAAAAAGTAATCGTGATTAATTGCAGTTTTAATCGCATTGTTAAACAATAGAATACCAATTGAAATTTATTAAATATTTTGGATGTTTTTCTACATTTTAAAATATATTGATTTAAATTACAACACAGAATACAAAGTGTACAGTGCTCACTTTATATTATTTTTTATCATTATTTGCACTGTAAAAATGATAAAAGAAATAGAATTTTTCAATTCACCTCATACAAGTACTGTAGTGCAATCTCTTTATCATGAAAGTACAACTTACAAATGTAGATTGCTTTGTTATATAACTGCACTAAAAACAAAACAGAGCAAAACTTTAGAGCCTACAAGTCCACTCAGTCCTACTTCTCGTTCAGCCAATCGCTGAGACAACAAGTTTGTTTACATTTACGGGAGATAATGCTGCCCACTTCTTATTTACAGTGTCACCAGAAAGTGAGAACAGGCATTTGCCAGATATGCTAAACATTCATAGGCCTCTTCATGCTTCGGCCACCATTCCAGATGACATGCTTCCACGCTGACGATGCTTGTTAAAAAAATAATGCATTAATTAAATTTGTGATTGAACTCCTTGGAGGAGAATTGTATGTCTCCGGCTCTATGTTACCCGCATTCTGCCACATATTTCATGTTATAGCTGTCTCGGATGATGACCCAGCACATGTTGTTCATTTTAAGAACACTTTCACTCCAGATTTGATAAAACACAAAGAAGGTACCAATGTGAGATTTCTAAAGATAGCTACAGCACTTGACCCAAGGTTTAAGAATCTGAAGTGCCTTCCAAAATCTGAGAGGGATGAGGTTTGGTGCATGCTTTCAGAAGTCTTAAAAGAACAACACTCCAATTCAGAAACTACAAAACCCGAACCACCAAAAATGAAAATCAACCTTCTGCTGGTGCCATCTGATTCATATGATGAAAATCAACATGCGTTGGTCCGCACTGCTTTGGATTGTCAACAGCATGGAAGCATGTCCTCTGGAATGGTGGTTGAAGCATGAGGGGACATTTGAATCTTTAGCACATCTGGCATGTTAATATCTTGTGACACCAGCTATAACAGTGCCATGAGAACACCTAACCACACGTATCTCTGTGAGAAAAGCAGAAACTAGTCAAAAGAAACAAGAAAACTCAGTGTATGTATTTGCATATAGTAAAATG
This sequence comes from Terrapene triunguis, assembly GCF_002925995.2. Taxonomy (NCBI): domain Eukaryota; kingdom Metazoa; phylum Chordata; order Testudines; family Emydidae; genus Terrapene; species Terrapene triunguis. The sequence goes on along the minus strand of NW_020664417.1, from coordinate 57,462,533 downwards.
AGAAACCCTAATCAATACATCAGGAGTCTGGCCAACCATCCGCAATCCCAAATAATATGTGCATCTTGTGGAGCTTCAGAACTCTGTCTTACCACAAACCTTATACACCTAAAACTCTACAGGTCAAGTCAGTGTTAGTGGCAGCCTTCCTCTGCTGGTCTGCTTCAGTCCAGAGAGAACTGCTCTGTCCGGTCCTGCTCCGAGAAGTGGCCCCCGGGTCCAGTTGTGCAATTTCAGTTCTATTCCACTGCCTAAATGGCTCAGTGCACTGTAAAATCAGCTCAGCACTGCCACCCTGCTGGTCTGGCTGGGCCATATTGTGGAGTCACCTCTGTTCTGCTGCCACCAGTCCTCATTATAGATCCAACACTGCTTCTGCTGTTCATCCAGACCCTGTTGATATTCACCCCTTCTTGTCAACTGTTTGGAATAGGCCACTTCCACCTTGATTGAATTGGCCTCGTTAGCACTGACCGCCCCCCCCCCCACACTTGGTAAGGCAACTCCTATCTTTTCATGTGCTGTAATATATATACTGCTTACTGTATTTTTCACTCCGTGCATCTGATGAAGTGGGTTTTAGCCCATGAAAGCTTATGCCAAAATAAATGTGTTAGTCTCTAAGGTATCACAAGGACTCCTCATTTTTTTTTTTTTGCTGATACAGACTAACACGGCTACCCCTCTGAAACTTGTCCACATAGTTGTTGGCACCCTTAAAGAATTTGAATAGATTGGTCAGGAATGATTTCTCTTTACAAAAGCCACATTGTCTCTTCCCCAACATGTTGTGTTCATCTATGTGTCTGATAATTCTGTTCTTTATAATAGTTTCAACCAGTTTGCATGGTACTAAAGTAAGACTTCCTGGCTTGTAATTACCAGGATTGCCTCCGGAGCCGTTTTTTTTAAAGATCAGTGTACATCAGTTCTCCTCCATTCATCTGGTACAGATGCTGATTAAAGCAATAAGTTACATACCACAGTTTGGAGTTCTGCTATTTCGTATCTAAGTTCCATCACAACTCTTGTGTGAATACCATCTGGTCCTGGTGCTTTATTACCATGTAATGTATTCATTGGTTCAAAACCTCCTCAAATGACACCTCAATCTGGGACAGTGCCTCAGATTTGTCACTAAAAAGAATGGCTTAGGTGTGGGTATCTCCCTCACATCCTCTGCAGTGAGCACCAATGCATGCTCTGCAGTGAGCACCAATTATCTTTCCTGCTATGGCTTTGTCTTCTTTGAATGATTCTTTGATCATCCAGTGGCCCCACTGACTGTTTGGCAGACTTCCTGCTTCTGATGTACTTAAAAAAAAATGCTGTTAGTTTTTGTGTCTTTTGCTACTTACTCTTCAAATTCTTTTCTGGCCTGTCTAATTATATTTTTACACTTGACTTGTCAGAGTTTCTGCTCCTTTCCATTTTCCTCAGTAGGATTTGACTTCTATTTTTTAAGACGATGTCTTTTTGCTTCTAACTATCTCCTTTGATCTGTTGTTTAGCCATGGTGGCATTTTTGTTTGGTCCGTTTACTTTTTTTTAATTTGGAATATGCATTTAGTTTGAGCCTCTATTATGGTGTTTTTAAGGGTATATCTACATTTAAAGCTCTGCAGTGGTAGAGGTGCAGCTGCACCACCATAGCACTTCACTGTGGACACTACCTATGCCACTGGAAGGGGTTCTCCCATTGGTGTAGGTAATCCACCTCTCTAAAAGGCGGTAGCTAGGATTATGGAAATATTGTCTACAGCGAGGGTTAGGTTGGTATATCTCCATCTCTCACGGGTGGGAATGTAAAGTCCTAGTGTAGACCAGCCCTAAGTAGTCACCATCTAGCTTGCAGGTGTTTCACTCTGGTAACTGCTGCTTTTCAAAATTTCCAATTAACTAGGTTCCTCATTTTTGTGTAGTTCCTCTTTTTGCTTCTTTGGTGCATATTTTCCCCCAGGGTCCCCCTCCCAAGGAAACACACCTACACACCATACCTAACTCTGGGCTAGAAGTGAAAGACCAAGGAAGGCCTGAGTGATTAACGAGTCACTTTACCTGGTGTAAAAAATTCTTTGGGGAATTTAAAGCTTTCACTATTAAAGATGAGCTTAGTCAACAAATGCAATCAAGATGCAAATTCACAAATGTTTGTGCCTATAAAGGAAAAGGTATGGCAATTAGCTAATTGCACATTTTTCTTTACAGAAACAATGTTCTCTATTTTCTACAGTCAGCATGAATTTTAGATCATCCATGGTTTTATGAAGTTACAGATCACAATGTCTTAAAAAATACAAAGAGCTGCATTTAGACCAGATATGGGGTAGTGCTATCTATCCCCTTCCAAGTGAGATTCCTACTGAAGTGTGTGGGAGCCAGTACCATGCAGAATCAGGAACTTCTGTTGTTCCTTTTAAAGAAACTTCAGTCAACACTTGATGAAGGTGGAATATAAAGAGAAGGGCAAGTAAAAGTAACTGTTAATTTCTGCATTTTGAGATGCTGACATCCAAAATAGGTAAGTTAACGCTATAAGTATACTACAAAATAATATAACAGAGTAAGGTGGGCAGCTTTAATCTTTTTCTGTACCAAGTTTCAAAAACAAAAACAGAAAATAGAAGTGTTTTCCCATCAGTCATAAGAACAGCCATACTGGATCAGACCAAAGGTCCATCTAGCCCAGTGTCCTGTCTTCTGACAGTGGCCAATGCCAGGTGCGCTAAAATAAAAGACCAGGCTTCAGTGAGATTTAAACTCACAACCAGCAATTTACAAAACCAGTATGCTAACCCCTGAACTGTGGAGCCAATCAATGAATAATATTGAAACAGAGGTTTTAAGAGCACAGTTGAAGAAATAAAAGTAATTAATGGATGACCTGATTCTATGTTCCAGAAAAAGATAAAACTACCAACACAGGAGATGCCGGTTGTTGTGTTCAGCCCCACTGGGTCCCAGTAATATTAGGACTAGCTATATCCTACCTTTATAAAATCCTCTGTGAGTAATGCAAATGTTGAATGATAAATCACTCCTTCAAATAAAATAACATGTAAGAAAACAAACCTTGTCGTGCATTCCAATAATTAGTTAATGGAACATCATAAAAACAAAATGAAAGAGACACAGCTGCACTACCCCAGGAGCAGAGTAGATAAGTCACAATTTCTCCCCCAGTCCCCTTTGTTCAGTAGTAAGCTACTTCACCCATTTTTGTGGAGCAGATGACTCCCCATTCCACACCCAGCTATTCTGGGCAGTGATTATGTCTGTATGGGAGGTAGGGGACAAAACAAAGGCTTCTCACCCGCTCTGTTCCCTCCTGGGGTATGTCTACACTACAGGATTAATCTGAATTTAGATAATTCGAATTTGGGAAACAGGTTGTATAAATTCGATTGTGCGCGGCCACACTAAGCACCTTAATTCGGTTTTAAACCACATTAATTCGGTGGTGTGCGGCCACACTACCCCATTAACTTAAACACAGTAATTCGGTGGTGTGCGTCCACACTAACCCTAATTCGAATTAACAAAATCGATTTAGGCTCTACTCCGTTCGTCGAGGTGGAGTACAGAAATCGATTTAAAGGGCCCTTTAATTCGAATTAACTGGCTCTGTAGTGTGGACAGGTGAAGGGTTAATTCGGATTAAGGCAGCTAAATCCGAATTAAAGTCCTAGTGTAGACCAGGCCCTGGTGACTTGCTCACAGCAGGTAAGGGCTGGTGACTTATTCCTTCTCTGGTCCTGACAGCTGTAGTTGCAATCTGAGCAAGGCCAAGCTGGGGAGGCCAGCTAAGGGTTGTGACACTCTAGGGACTTAAAAGGCCAAAAAACAATAGTTTGAATTCCACCCAAAAGCCCCTAGCCAGCCAGGACAACTCAAAGAACACTGATGGTTCTTTCTGCTTTAAAAAAAAAAAGAAAGAAAAAAGTTGTTTAACTGGCTGCAGCATTCTGGACTAAATTCATTTTCCGAATGGTCTGATGGTGCAACCACAAGTACAGTGCTTTACCGCAGTCATGAAATACTGAAGTATAGCCGAAAAAGTTTTCTAAGTGACCACGTTGAGCTCCAAATAAGTTGCTTCACAGATTAATCCAAATGAAAAATAGATACATTTTACTGAAGATAATGGTGCAAAACACTCAAGTGTCCTGTTCAGTTATTGGCATCAGAGGCGTGCCCTTTTCACTCTATTTTACTTCTGCAAATTACAGCAGAAGTTAGGCAACCTGCCAGGGGAAGTTCTCCTCTGAGGACCTCTCCCTGTATGCCACTTCTTAATTATAAAATATGGAACATTCTCAAAGTGAAGTAATTCTGACTGGGTAGTAGTTCTAGATACATGATCATTAGTAGAATTTGACCTAATTCTGGCTCTGCAAAACTGCTCTGTGGAAAACAGAGATAAAAGCTAATGGAGGAAAGAGGCAGAAGTAACTGTTCATAGAAGCAGTAATTCAAACCAAAAATGTTTCAAAACTCATATGATAATATAACTATTAGTACATAATAATACTGATAGGACAAACAAAACTAATTGTGTAATTCTGTTATCAAAATATAAAATATCTAAAGTTTAACCTGAAACTCCTGTCCATGAGATTTTTTTCCAAATAAAGTAAATGGGATAAGAAACATTTTGTTTTAAAAAATGGCTTTTTACAAATTCAACATTTTGGTTTAAATTATCCTTAAACTGCTTTGTGTCTTTTGCCTTCAGGAAGCATGAGTGCTTTGACATTCATGCATTTGTTGTGTATTTTAATTAATCGTTGTGATACTCAAAAGACTCAGGGTCTTGTTCGCCTCTAAACCATTGATTTCACTGGAGTGTCACTAATTTACACCACTATCATATGAGAATGAGGTTGTTTTTTGGGTTTCATTTGGATTTGAGCACAGTTGTTTGGATGTTCATTTGCAGCCAAATTGTTTAGCACCATTCAAAGAACATCTAATAGGTCAAATCCTGAGAGATGCTGAGCCCTTGTTGAGCTCCCAGGGCTTCTGGGAGTTTTGAGTGCTCAGTATCCCTCAGGATTGATTTTAATGGGAGTTTTGCCTGAGCAGGGACTACACAATTTTGCCTGGAGACTTATAAGAAGTTTAATTTGGGTATCTGAAAAATTGAGCCATAAATCTGATTTGATGAGAACAAATTGTCTTGTGAGATTTCCAGTTAAACAGGAAATTAGTGCCAGAATAGTTTCTCAGCATTTCCATTTATGGTCTCACCTGCAATCGGGAAGAGCAGAAGCACACAAAAATCAATACTAATCTAAAGGCTAAGATTAAAAACTTGGGTTCAGTTCAAGTTTTGGATGAAGCTTTAGAGAGAAAATGGAGACAGAGTCCACAGACATGAAGGGAGAGAACAGGATTCCTTTTTTCATCTAAACTTAGGGCTAGATTCCAAGTGTGCTGCAGTAGCTTTGCATCTGACCCATCATTTTTTATTTAAAATATCAGTAATTGCAGGTCAAATTTCAGCTGATATTGTAAGATTAGACATTACAGCAAACCAGAGTTTTATTTATTATTTTTTAATATTTATGTGGCAGTTGCACCTAAAGGCCACAACCAGGTTGGGCCCCATTGTACAAACATATAATAAGTGAAAGATATTTTATAAATATAGTTCTTGGGTCGGAGCTTACAGCTCGCTCAGCACTGGCCTAACCCTGCTCTCACTGAAGTCAATGGATGTTTTACTTTGACTTCAGTGAAAGCAAAATTAGGCCATCACGGAATGCTTTTTCGAGATGACATCCTAATGTACAAATAGTGGGCAGATTTGGAAACACTTCTTTAGTCCATTTTTAAAGTCACTAAAATGTACATTCAACTCTATTAACTTATTAACATGCAATGTTAATTACAACATTAATTTAGCAACCTATTAACCTGCAATGTGCCAGTCATCACTAGGAAATACTTGTCAACTGGGAATAGATATCTCTTCCCAGGTGACTAAGAAAGTAGTCTACACTGAACTTTGCTCTCTCTTCCATGCCCCCTATGAATACTTAGGGCTGTCCCATCACCAGAACTTCTCTGGTTGGAAAACCATCAGCCCTCAGGAAACCAGCTCATGTGCAGGAGAAAGAGCTTTGGGGAGTGCGAGAGGGAAGGTGGGGGGGACTATCCAAGACTGTGGAACAAACTCCCATCAGAAGTAAGAACTACCACAAACTTCACCATCTTTCACTCCAAGTTCAAGGTGTGCTTCTTTGACCTTGCCTTCACTAATATAAATATATGACACAGTGCTCATATAATTTATCATAGTTAATAAAAAAACCTACCAGAACAAAACCCCACACTGCACAAAAACAGTTTCCCCCAGGAGAGAGAGTGACAGAGAGAGTGAGTACACATGTTAGAGGGAGGGAGACAGAGAGAAAAAACACCATGACAGACATGAGTCACGTTGACTAATGCAGTGTTGAAAGATACTCAGCTATTACAGTGATGTAAAGAACCTGTATAGAATAAACACTTAACTTTCTGGCCATTTTGTACAAATACTTAAGTAGTTTATTGGAGAAATTAAGTGCTCCTTATGGTCTGATCGTGACAAAACTGCCAACAACTTCCATGAGAATGTGATTGGTCTCTACTAAAAAATATGGACCCAAATTGTCCTCTCACTTAATATTAAATTTGAATGGGTTTCCTCCATTTAAGTTAATGATGCCAAACTCCTGCTGACTTCAGTGAGTGCAGGATCTAGTCCACTGGGAGTTGCCAGGCCTTTTTGCCCCTGAGCTTTGGCCTATTTGAAGTGCAATTTCTAGTGAAGGCAATTGCACCCATGTAAGTGAGACTAGAATCAGGCTAGTCTCAAAGATCTCTTAAGCAGATCTCAAATTTCACTCTATTTAGTGTGATTTTTTCCTCCCTCTTTCTGTCTTTTCCCTACAACACAAGTACGTACACCCATGTGGTACTTTAATGCAGGATTACAACTGGGAGTTGGAAAACTGGGGTTCTATCCCTCTACCACTATTATGTGACAACTTACTTCTTTGCTTCCTGTTTACCAGTCTGTAAAATAGGGATAACACCTACCCAATTTTGGAGACAGCTTTGAGTGCCTCAGATGAAAGATGCTTTAAAAATACTTTGCATTAGCTGCCGCAAAAACACTAATTGCTTTTCAGTGCAGAGTAAACGGTCTGGCAAATAGCAACAGGTAATTGATGAATATGAGCCAAAAATGACTTACCTTTCTTCCCCACTGGGTAAGAAGTCTTTATTGGAGGAAATTAATTGTGATGATTCATGCAGAAATCTTCCTCCTTATTAACAGAAGAGCCTCTTTATGAGGACACCATTCTCTATACTTTAGTTTAGAAGCTTTTTACATTTATGAAACCTTTTACCAGAAGAGGATGTTTTCACCTTTCTTGCCCATAACATGGATGTTAATGTTAAAAGCGGGGTGAGGTATTCCCAAAGAGAAATTCAAATGGGGAATCCTCACAAGAAATAGCAACAAAAAGAGATGTAGCCTAGATACTATTTATACAGGAGGGCATTTTTCAACAGTATTTTACAAAGGATGCCACACTAGCCCCCATTCACCTACACAATGCAAACTGAAGGGTCACAATGAGGGGGCCAGAGAATATCTATACATTTGACAGTGTCTCTGAAGAATGAATGTCCCTTCCTTTGTGGTCATCCATCTGAATAAGAACCTCTCTTAGATACTTTATATAAAGTCCCTGGAATAGCATTACGATGACACGTGCTGCTACTTAAAGGCTCCATTAAATCCCTTCTGAATATACAGTTGTGTTTTTTGACAGATGAGAAACTGGTGGCAGAAATGACACTAAATAGGCCCATGCCAGGGAAAGACATGTTGGGAGAGGAAACAGGGGATTGGGATGGAGGAGATTAACAGAATGTACTAGGGGAGGGGGTACCCTCTGCCTCCAGCATAAGGGAGTCTCACTTGTGCTTAGCTAGGTGTCAGCTCCCTGATACCATCCACCTGTTACCCACTCAAGCACTCTTCTCTGGGCTATGCCAGCCATTACTTTGCCTTGCAAAGTACAACAGGTGTACCCTAGTCCCTGAGCCCCTTTGAAGTGTTCCATGTGATAGCCAGCCTCTGACACTGGCTACTCTCAGAATTACCAGGCTTCCAGTTCCCAAAGGAAAAGTACAGGCACCAGCTTGTAAGATTCAGTTCAGGACCAGCACTTTGCTTAACACCACAACACAGATACAGTTAAAACAAGAATAAATGTACTATCAAAGACTAGAGAGATTCAGGAGATAGTGAGTAAGGATATTGGAAACAAATTGTTACATATAAAACAAAATCATAACACACTTTCTAGAGACAAAATTTAAGTTAATCTCCTGTCTCAATAAGTTTTTCTCACCCAAAATCCTTTTCAATGTTTTCAGCCCAGGCTGGCTGAGATCCCATTTTCATTAATGGAAACACACTGTTTATGTCCTACGTGGGTGAGGCAGGTCTTCTCTGCCTTCTATATACACCCCCAACGATAGTTGTCCATACTGAGACACAGGATAATCACCTATGGTTTGTTTTTCCTATGTGCTGCTTCTCTGTTGACTTTACATCTCATTGTAAACATTTACTTCATATGTAAATAGGCATCCATTGTGTTACTTTGCAATGCTTAATTTACATCCGGACAGACAGATACATTTCTTACCTCCTGTATGGAGGGAAACCTGTTTTTCACCTCTGCTGGTGAGGAATACCTTGACAGAGATGAAGTCATTCTGTGAAATTTCTTTCAGCTAGGAGCAGAGAGCTGCTTTTCCTCTAGAGCTTCAGGCCACAGGGCTCACACATAGATGGTGTCCTTTTATATGCAACAGATCCTGAAAAAAACTTGATCTTCTCCTAAGAATATTTTTACCCTCTAGTTATCAGGGAAATAACAATCACTTTGAAATACTGCATTCTCACTACATGGCCACATTTGAAATCTCAAATTACTTCTTCTATGAGGTTTTAAATTAATGCAACTACACATTCTTTGGGAATCAACAGCTCTAGAAATATCATGGATCTCTATTTGAACTGCCCCAAAATAATCAGCAGATGCTTGCTAATCCTTTTATCTCGGGCAAGATTTCCATTTTAAAGTAATACAGAATTACTGAGCAATTGTAAGGCGAGAAATAAGTAACTCCAGAGAACACTTGACTGCCAAGAGCTATGGTTATCAAGGTGTGCAGCAGCTATGCAGACTCTGATGAACCAGCCTCTTGAAGCTTCCAAACCAAATACTGGAGCTGGTTGGATGAACAAGGTTTCAATTTCTGCCTCATTTTAAAATTTGAGCCTGTTGCTTGTTGCCTTACAAACCAAACTAGACCCGTATTTATCTGCATTTGTGTGTGTATTCCTTGTTAGTTCAACTTTGAGTTATGTTTGGCAACCTCATTTTCCCCTACCCACTGCCAAGCCAGACCATCACTATTCACAGGGACCAAAACATGAATGTGTACCTCTGACAGGAAAAACAAGGGCTTGGTTTGGACATTTAATCCCTTTATAGTGTTTTGTTATCCCTTCTGGCCTGAGCAGTTATCCAATATTTGAAGCCTTGTTTCAGTTAGGAGACATTGATATTGTGTACTGTAAGGTACTTCTTGTGTGCAATCCTGATTGTTTACAGAGAACATTGAAAGTATTGTTTCCTTGAACTAATAGAGGAGGTATCTGAGCCTCTAGCTATTATCTTTGGAAAATCATAGGAGATGGGAGAGATTCCAGAAGACTGGAAAAGGGCAAATATAGTGCCCATCTATAAAAAGGGAAATAAAAACAACCCAGGAAACTGCAGACCAGTTAGTTTAACTTCTGTGCCAGGGAAGATAATGGAGCAAGTAATTAAGAAAATCATCTGCAAACACTTGGAAGGTGGTAAGGTGATAGGGAACAGCCAGCATGGATTTGTAAAGAACAAATCATGTCAAACCAATCTGATAGCTTTCTTTGATAGGATAATGAGTCTTGTGGATAAGGGAGAAGCTGTGGATGTGGTATACCTAGACTTTAGTAAGGCATTTGATATGGTCTCGCATGATATTCTTATCGATAACTAGGCAAATACAATTTAGATGGGGCTACTATAAGGTGGGTGCATAACTGGCTGGATAACCGTACTCAGAGAGTTGTTATTAATGGTTCCCAATGTTCCTTAAAATGTGTTTGTCAAGAAATGTATAAGCACAGTGTGCTTTAGACAAAGGAATGTGTATTTGTTCTCTGACCAGCTCAGTCTTCAGGCAGAGACAATGAAGGTCCATGTTTACATATCTGGTAAATAAAGCTATCAAGCTAACAAGTGCAGGAGTAGACAGCATGACATCTGTACCTAGCAGGTGAGAGAAGCTTGGTCTGGGTCGGGGTAGTCAAGAGGCAGACCACGGACCATGTCCGTACTGTCAGACACTTTTGAACGGACCCCAACATCTTTTTATTTACTTATCATTTATTATTATTTTCTCTAGAATCTGAACCTTGACTATACCTCAACCAAGAAATTTGGACCTCGACAAAAAATAATTGACTACCCCGGTCTTGGTTTTACTATACAACAAATACCTTGCAAACGTTTAGATAGACACAAGAGGCCAGATCTCTTGCAAGCTGAAAAAGATGGGTTCTTCAACCAAGGGGAGAGAGTTGAAGTCTCTGGAAACTGAATGTAGATGAGAAACCAGCTTAGGCAAAGATCTTTCACTCAGGAAGACAAGGGAATCCAGCCCCTTGTGCTTCTGTGGGAAGTCTTGACAGAAGGAGAGTCAGCCATGGCTGGGAAGGAGGAAGAGTGGTGAGAAGAACCATCGTGAACAAAGCCTGTACCTTGCTAGATGAAGTTTTAGACTTTTAGATGCATGTTTTCACTTTTATTTGCTTGTAACCCTTTCTAACTATTGCTTTTTTACTTGGCATCACTTAACCTATATCCTATTGTTAATACATTTGTTTTATTTTTACTATAAACCAGTTCAGTGCTGTGTTTGATGGGAAGGGTATATTTACCCCAGTTAAGTTAATAAGCTGTGATGTGCTTTTGTGTCTTTAGAGGAATAAATGCACCTTATTATCTCACTGAACTGTTCAGGAGAGGGCTGGACATTCTAAAGCACATGGTTTTGGGGAAACTTGGGACTGGGAGTATGTTAGGGTCACCTTGCTAGTTGTAACCAAGTCTGGTGGAAGCCAGAGTGGGGCTATGAGGCTGTAGACAGACTGCTGCGGTTCAGCTGCTGAACCAGGGCTGACAGCATAGCAGACAGACACTCAGGTGACCTGCATGCTTGTTGCTGACTGTGAATGTTCGAGGCAGGGAATTACAGAACCAAGGCATTTGCAGCACCCTGGGTTGCAGGGCAGGTGGTGACTCAACCCCTCAGTGGTCTGGATTGCCTACTGAACCCTGTGACAGGACCAAAAAATACAAACTCATTGGGAGAAACTAAGTTTTGGAAAACTAATTAGCCATGGAGTTAATCCGAGCATAGAAAATCTGAAACCTTGTAAGTAGTTACACCTGGGTTATTTGGAATACAATATGAATAATCTTAATAAATTGTATTTCACTTTAACTCATGTTATTGAGTTATCGACTTCAGCTAGTTCCATTAAGAGCAAAAACTCTTGACTCTTAATTTGAACCTAATTTGGTTTATTTTTCACTATTCAGCAAGCTGGAAGCACCAACATTACTGGCTATTTTGACATTTTATCCTAAAATGCTGAAGGAAACGTACAATCAATTACTGAGGAATTTTTCCATTTCCACGAGAAGTTAACTGCCAAAATTGTCTTGCACAATTGGAGAGCACTATTATTCATAGAATCATAGAATCGTAGAATATTAGGGTTGGAAGGGACCTCAGGAAATCATCTAGTCCAACCCCCTGTTCAAAGTCATCTAGTCCAATCAATTGCCAACTAAATCTCACTATTCTCTTATCCTCATGAAACCGCATTATTTGCAAGCCTGTGCCCATCTGCCTTCTTTCCAAAGTCAGTTTTAAATTGCTAGCCTGCTATTTAAACTATAGTGATCCTGCATGGCTCAGAGAATTAGCAATGGGATAGAGAGCTTGTTTGCTCTTAGTCAGTGGCACAAATCCAGCTCCTGAATAAAACTAAAGTTGGTAGCATCTGAAAATTGTGGTATCTATTCTACACCGTACATTAAATGAGTCAGCAGATGAAGCCAAGTTCCTAGGGGGTGGATGTCATTACCTATTGCATCACAGGAACCACATTTGTGATTAGCTGCAATTGAAAGAAGTTCAAGATTAAATATTCATGGAAACTGAAGTACTTATTCTTCTCCTTCCTGGGCTGCTGTTATTAAAAATGGCATTTTATGGTGGGGCATATTGATGTGCATATTCTCCTGCCAATTCCCCGGCGGTTTTATTGATATATAGAAGATTCCCAGGCTGGGGAACTCACTTTTCACAGGCACTACATTAACTTTTACATAAAGTTAAAAGATTTGCAGTGCCTCTAAGCACAGACCTTCATGGCAGATGCGTATTTGTCTTCTTTGTAAAGTGCTTTGATGGATGTGGTCAAAGCAAGAAACCAAGAAGATGATTTTTGCAGCAGCATTTTGAATGGATTTAAGAGCAAGATGACATTTTCCAAGACCAGAAAGGAGGAGATCGCAGCAGTCAATGTGAGAGGAGAGCCTGGGCCAGAATTTTAGTTATGTAGATAGAGAGAAAAGGTGGGATCTTAGAACATGAATATTTCAAAATCTATCCTAGGACTTCCATGTAACTGCTGTGAATACTTAGCCTTGTGAAAGGCATTTGACTTGGTACCACACACCATTCTGATTAAAAATTAGCCCTATATAGTAACAATGGAAAATGTTAAATGGATTAAGAACTAGCTGACCAACAGATCTCACAAAAGTTGTCAGATGAGGACCCACCATTGAATTGGGATGTTTCTAGTGGGATTCCATCCACTAGGACAGAAGTCTTCAATTTGTGGGGCATACCCCCCTAAAGGGAGTGCTGAGTATCATTGGGGGAGGTGCAGCTGGGCCCCAGACCAGCCCCCCCTTCCGGGGGCAGGGGGGGGAGCACCACCCAGCTCTGCTCCTGGCCTCGGCTGCTGGCCCCACACCCAAGATCCTGGCCGTGGTCCCAGCCTAGGCCCCCTTACTCCTGTCCATGACCCCCCCTCCCGGAGCTGTATACAACATTAGTGCGGCTTATACTAGAATACAGCGTACAGTTCCAGTGTTGACTTTTTTTTAAAGAGGTTGAGAAATTGGAGAAGGTTCAGAAAAGAGCCATAAAAATTATGTGAAGGAAGGAGAAAATGCCTGTTTAGTTTATCAAAAAGGTTCAGAAAAGAGCCACCAAAATTATTTAAAGGCTGAACATAAGAATGGCCGTACCGGGTCAGACCAAAGGTCCATCTAGCCCAGTATCGTGTCTACCGACAGTGGCCAATGCCAGGTGCCCCAGAGGGAGTGGACCTAACAGGCAATGATCAAGTGATCTCTCTCCTGCCATCCATCTCCACCCTCTGACAAACAGAGGCTAGGGACACCATTCCTTACCCATCCTGGCTAATAGCCATTAATGGACTTAACCACCATGAATTTATCCAGTTCTCTTTTAAACACTGTTACAGTCCTAGCCTTCACAACCTCCTCAGGTAAGGAGTTCCAAAAGTTGACTGTGCGCTGCGTGAAGAAGAACTTCCTTGTATTTGTTTTAAACCTGCTGCCTATTAATTTCATTTGGTGACCCCTAGTTCTTGTATTATGGGAATAAGTAAATAACTTTTCCTTATCCACTTTCTCCACATCACTCATGATTTTATATACCTCTATCATATCCCCCGTTAGTCTCCTCTTTTCCAAGCTGAAGAGTCCTAGCCTCTTTAATCTCTCCTCATAGGGACCCGTTCCAAACCCCTAATCATTTTAGTTGCCCTTTTCTGAACCTTTTCTAGTGCCAGTATATCTGTTTTGAGATGAGGAGACCACATCTGTACGCAGTATTCGAGATGTGGGCGTACCATCGATTTAAATAAGGGCAATAATATATTCTCCGTCTTATTCTCTATCCCCTTTTTAATGATTCCTAACATCCTGTTTGCTTTTTTGACTGCCTCTGCACACTGCGTGGACATCTTCAGAGAACTATCCACAATGACTCCAAGATCTTTTTCCTGACTTGTTGTAGCTAAATTAGCCCCCATCATATTGTATGTATAGTTGGGGTTATTTTTTCCAATGTGCATTACTTTACATTTATCCACATTAAATTTCATTTGCCATTTTGTTGCCCAATCACTTAGTTTTGTGAGATCTTTTTGAAGTTCATCACAGTCTGCTTTGGTCTTAACTATCTTGAGCAGTTTAGTATCATCTGCAAACTTTGCCACTTCACTGTTTACCCCTTTCTCCAGATCATTTATGAATAAGTTGAATAGGATTGGTCCGAGGACTGACCCTTGGGGAACACCACTAGTTACCCTCTCCATTCTGAGAATTTACCATTAATTCCTACCCTTTGTTCCCTGTCTTTTAACCAGTTCTCAATCCATTAAAGGACCTTCCCTTTTATCCCATGACAGCTTAATTTACGTAAGAGCCTTTGGTGAGGGACCTTGTCAAAGGCTTTCTGGAAATCTAAGTACACTATCAGAGGGGTAGCCGTGTTAGTCTGAATCTGTAAAAAGCAACAGAGGGTCTGTTAGTCTTAAAGGTGCCACAGGACCCTCTGTTGCTAAGTACACTATGTCCACTGGATCCCCCTTGTCCACATGTTTGTTGACCCCTTCAAAGAACTCTAATAGATTAGTAAGACATGATTTCCCTTTACAGAAACCATGTTGACTATTGCTCAACAGTTTATGTTTTTCTATGTGTCTGACAATTTTATTCTTAACTTTTGTTTCGATAATTTGCCCGGTACCGATGTTAGACTTACCGGTCTGTAATTGCTGGGATCACCTCTAGAGCCCTTTTTAAATATTGGTGTTACATTAGCTAACTTCCAGTCATTGGGTACAGAAGCCGATTTAAAGGACAGGTTACAAACCTTAGTTAATAGTTCTGCATCTTCACATTTGAGTTCTTTCAGAACTCTTGGGTGAATGCCATCTGGTCCCGGTGACTTGTTACTGTTAAGTTTATCAATTAATTCCAAAACCTCCTCTAGTGACACTGCAATCTGTGACAG
Source organism: Terrapene triunguis (assembly GCF_002925995.2). Lineage (NCBI taxonomy): Eukaryota > Metazoa > Chordata > Testudines > Emydidae > Terrapene > Terrapene triunguis. Next base: position 57,447,281 of record NW_020664417.1, on the reverse strand, counting down.
TTCCTCAGATTTGTCACCTACAAAAGCTGGCTCAGGTTTGGGAATCTCCCTAACATCCTCAGCCGTGAAGACTGAAGCAAAGAATCCATTTAGTTTCTCCGCAATGACTTTATTGTCGTTAAGTGCTCCTTTTGTATCTCGATCATCAAGGGGCCCCACTGGTTGTTTAGCAGGCTTCCTGCTTCTGATGTACTTAAAAACCATTTTGTTATTACCTTTGGAGTTTTTGGCTAGCCGTTCTTCAAACTCCTCTTTGGCTTTTCTTATTACATTCTTGCACTTAATTTGGCAGTGTTTATGCTCCTTTCCATTTGCCTCACTAGGATTTGACTTCCACTTTTTAAAGGAAGTCTTTTTATCTCTCACTGCTTCTTTTACATGGTTGTTAAGCCACGGTGGCTCTTTTTAAATTTGGGGTATACATTGAAGTTGGGCCTCTATTATGGTGTCTTTAAAAAGCGCCCATGCAACTTGCAGGGATTTCACTTTAGTCACTGTACTTTTTAACTTCTGTTTAACTAACCCCCTCATTTTTGCATAGTTCCCCCTTTTGAAATGAAATGCCACAGTGTTGGGCTGTTGAGATGTTCTTCCCACCACAGGGATGTTGAATGCTATTGTATTATGGTCACTATTTCCAAGAGGTCCTGTTATAGTTACCTCTTGGACCAGCTCCTGCGCTCCACTCAGGACTAAATCTAGAGTTGCCTCTCCCCTTGTGGGTTCCTGTACCAGCTGCTCCATGAAGCAGTCATTTAAAGTATCAAGAAATTTTATCTCTGCATTTCGTCCTGAAGTGAAATGTTCCCAGTCAATATGGGGATAATTGAAATCCCCCACTATTATTGAGTTCTTAATTTTGATAGCCTCTTTAATTTCCCTTAACATTTCATCATCACTATCACTGTCCTGGTCAGTGGTCTATAATAGATCCCTAATGTTATATTCTTATTAGAGCATGACATTTCTATCCACAGAGATTCTATGGAACATGTGGATTCACTTAAGATTTTTACTTCATTTGATTCTACATTTTCTTTCACATATAGTGCCACTCCCCCCGCCCCCCCGCGAACGACCTGTTCTGTCCTTCCGATATATTTTGTACCCCAGAATGATTGTGTCCCATTGATTGCTCTCAGTCCACCAGGTTTCTGTGATGCCTTTATATAACTATATCCTCCTTTATCACAAGGCACTCTAGTTCACCCATCTTATTATTTAGACTTCTAGCATTTGTGTACAAGCACTTTAAAAACTTGTCACTGTTTATTTGTCTGCCCTTTTCTGATGTGTCAGATTCTTTTTTATGTGAATGTTTATCATCTGATCTGGCCCTTACATTATCCTCTTCCATCCTCTGCTCCTGACTATAACCTGGAGATTCGCTATCATTAGACTCTCCCCTAAAAGAAGTCTCTGTCCGATCCACATGCTCCTCTGCAGCAGTCGGCTTTCCCCCCCCCATCTCCTAGTTTAAAAACTGCTCTACAACCTTTTTAATGTTTAGTGCCAGCAGTCTGATTCCACTTTGATTTAGGTGGAGCCTCTCTCTCCTGTATAGGTTCCCCCCATCCCAAAAGTTTCCCCAGTTCCTAATGAATGTAAACCCCTCCTCTCAACAGCATCGTCTCATCCATGCATCGAGACTCTGAAGCTCTGTCTGCCTAACTGGCCCTGTGCGTGGAACTGGGAGCATTTCTGAGAATGCCACCATAGAGGTCCTGGATTTCAGTCTCTTCCCTAGCAGCCTAAATTTGGCCTCCAGGACATCTCTCCTACCCTTCCCTATGTCATTGGTACCTACATGTACCACGACCACCGGCTCCTCCCCAGCACTACACATAAGTCTGTCTAGATGCCTCGAGAGATCCGCAACCTTCGCACCAGGCAGGCAAGTCACCATATGGTTCTCCCGGTCATCACAAACCCAGCAATCTACGTTTCTAATAATCGAATCTCCCATTACTAACACCTGCCTTTTCCTAGCAACTGGAGTTCCCTCCCCCGGAGAGGTACCCTCAGTGCAAGAGGCAACCCCAGCACCATCTGGAAGGAGGGTCCCAACTATGGGAAGGTTTCCCTCTGCTCCCACTGACTGCTCTGCTTCCCTGGGCCTTTCATCCTCCTCAACAGCACAGGGGCTGTCTGACCGGAAGTGGGACAATTCTACAGTGTCCCGGAAAGCCTCATCAACATACCTCTCTGCCTCCCTTAGCTCCTCCAGTTCCACTACCCTAGCCTCCAAAGTCCGTACGTGGTCTCTGAGGGCCAGGAGCTCCTCGCACCAAATGCACACATACGCCACCCGCCCACAGGGCAGGTAATCATACATGCTGCACTCAATGCAATAAACTGGATAGCCCCCACTCTGCAGCTGGGCTTCTGCCTGCATTGTCTCCTAGTTAATGAAAGGGTTGTTTAAGCAAGAAGTTTTGAATGTAGTTTGGGTTATAGGTTTTAAGGGGAATAAAGGGAAACAGATAGAACCGGCAAGGGACTCCCGCTCCCCTTCCAAAACTCCCTTGCGAAACTCCCTGTTAGCAGCCCCTGTTCGCTGAAGAAAATGTCTGTTTAGTTTATCAAAAAGAAGACACAGATGAATGGATCACAGTGTATAAGTACATTCATAGGGAGAAAATACCAGGTATTAAAAGGTTCTTTAAATCTAGCACAGAAAGGCATAACAAGAACAAGCTGAACCCAGGCAAGTTAGAAATTAGGCACAATTTTTTTTTAAGCAGCGTGGGCAATTAAATACTGGAACAAACTACCAATGTAAGTGGTGGATTCTCCATCTCTTGCTGTCTTCAAATCTGTAGTGGATGCCTTTCTGCATGATATGCTTTAGTCAAAATGTAAAGCCTAGTCTGACCTCCTGTACATCACAAATTATCTAATGGTTCCTCACGGCCTTAAACTCTATTAATACATCTGGAGTTCAGTGAAGTTAGCAAAGAGCTGCTGAAGAGATGATCTCCAGTCCTTGGCCTGTTGGACTACTTCTGCTTGGGTTTAATTAATTCAAAACAGTGCTGAAAAGGAATCACAGATTCTGACTTGCTGAACTTCTGATGCTCAGCTAGAACTTTTTAAATGGAGGTAAAGTGAAATGTTCTTCTACCCTGGAAGCCAGAGGTCTGATAAGACAAGGTCGGTTTTGAAATTACTGACAGTTATTGGGGATTTTACTACCATAAGCGACACAACCACTACTTTTGGATGCAAAGGACTCCAAGTGGCATCATATGTACAAGGTGCACATACCCCATAGACTGAAAAAGCAGTTAGCAGTTTTAAATGGGTCTCTTGAATCTGATATGTATGCTCTAAAGGAACTCACAAATACCTTTGTGAAAACTGTTGGTATGTTGGGTGACTTGGTAATGCACTTACAGTGACATCTGCACAATGCTGGATAAGCAATCGACATTTGTGACTTCTAGATTTGCAGTATCCTTTTAGTTTCACTAACACAATTGGAGTTTACTTAGCATTATTAATGTAGTTTGCAAAAAGGCTGACTATAGGCCAAATCCTACTTGCCTCGCTCACCTGAATGTTCCTACTGAAGCTAAAGGAAATGCTCTTGTAAGCAGGAGTTAGCCTGGCATGCTCTTCCTCATACAGAACTATTCCAGTCTGGGACATTCTTTGGGCTATATAAGGTCACGTGTCGAGATTGCTTTTGAGTTTGTGTGTTATGTCAATGGATATTTCTTTTGGGGTGAATTTATTCAGCATATCTGTAATAAGCAGGAAGAAGTTTTAAAAATTGAGTAAATTTTAAAAAATATAAAGTTTCAGATTGGCCCTTTCGAATTGAATACACTGAGCACTACAGTAACAGCCTCTTAACATCTAGCACTGAAGAGGTCAATGAACAGGATGTACAATACAATACAATATCCCTTGGTTTAAAGTGACAGTTGAAGAGGGAAAAATTGTTAAATATTATTTCATTAAAGTATATTACAAGCAGCAAAACAGCTTGAATATGATTCTCTAAGTAAGGCAGAGAAAATGGGTTTAAAGAACCGTAATTTGAATTATAATATAGCAGTCTTCTATCAGCAATAATATTACAATTATACAAGTCAAATGATTTCTTAATATCATTATTAGCATTTCTTTGCAATACTAGGCTATAGCAAATGTGTCTCCTAATACTATAATGGTAAGGCTGCTGTTCTAAATATAGAATTCCACAGAGGACAACATAGATAATATAAATAAAGTATTTTGTTGGTATTGAGGCTAATCTAAGTTAGAACCATCATATAACAAAACTACAAGTGCACTGGTCCAATAAAAACCTTTGCATACAGTCAGTTTTGTTTGCGGGGGGAAGACTGCAGAGACAAAGGAGTTTCACCACCCAAGTTTGGGATGTAGTATGTACATTGACACTGCTGAACCCCTCGCAGCTCCTGTTCTGATGCTTTTAAAAACAAACAAACAATCATAAGCCTAGAGATGCCCTCTTGAATTGTGAGTTAGTATGTGCAAGATAAAAGAAAACCCAATGCCTAACTCATTACTACAGTAAAACCATTAATGTGATAGTTAAGACTGCAACAATGTTCCTATTTTACAAAGCAACTCCCACAATCTCCTTATGAATATGTAATTGTGTAGCACATAAAATGGAAAAACTATAGAAACACTTGTATCATATCAGTCTTACAGACATTTTCATCCTAGAGAATTAACATTCCTTCCCCGCTAACATATAAAACCCTAGGTGACTGATGCACAGTATTAAAAATGTAACATCCTAACACATTAGTAATTCAGTTGCAATTGATCTGCAAGAATGAAAGTGTGAGGTGAAAACACCAAACAGAGCTCTAGTTGTAGCCACGGGGGGGGGGGGGGAAGAGGGGGAAACAGGGCAGGGTAAGAAGGAACTGAGGGAGTTGGGAGCTGCTGCTCTTCCATAGCCGGGGAGGGGCTAAAATTATCAGTACTGCTAGGCAAAGTTCTCTGGCTCCAGTGCACTGGATGTGCACACACCTAAGTTGAATATACAGCTGAATCTACTCAAAGAAGAACTCTCCATTTGGACCATAAAACCAATACTTTTTCTCTCTTCCGGTCACCTCCCTCCACATACAAATGTTGAATGTTATATGCAAAATTTTCACCATCAATTCCAACGTTGATATGTATGTTTTTAGGTAAATCAGTAATACACATTATCTACTATTTTTCATGCCAATAAATCTTAGGTAATGATATTTTTAAATTGAAGGTTATGGTTATTCAGGTTTATAGTCCTAGGGTTACACTATACTACACAATAAATTCATGCAAGCCTTACTTTGTTAGATGAGAGTTTTACATGGTTCGAGTAGCTGCAGCTGAATATTAATAACCGATTTAGGTTCCTGGAAGGCCCCAAAGTTGTAAATAAGTAAATAGCAAGAGGGGGAAGTGTGCAACAGAGAATTTTTTAATCCTATGCCCTTTCAAATATTAGATCAACATTTCAATAGGCTAAGGTAATTTACACTGGAGTAATAAACCAAAGGGTATCACAGCTAAAAACCTAAATGGCTACTTTGCATGCAAAGTTTGCAAAGTGATCTAGATCCCCAGTTGTTGAGTGCTGCGTGGATACATACTGCACATACGTGGCTTTATGCTACCTTTCCTGTGGCTGGCTGTTCCCAAGAAGTCCCTGTGCTGCCCAGAATATCACTGTAGTGCACTGCACCCTGACTTTTCCCTGACATACACCCAGCTCACCCTGGAACACACCTGTGCTGTGAGGAGCCAGGGAGCAGATGTAGCCCTTTAAAAAAAGAATCCTCAGCTGTTGCCTTAAGACAGCTTTAAATCCCCTTGTGCCGCTTTCTTGCTGCAAAGGGGACTTAAGAAAAGCCAAGCACCTGCCCATTCTCTTTAAAAATATGAAAATAAGAAAGGAGATGCAGCTTCCATTCCTTCCAGAAATAGCTATCCCTTTCTGAATTGCTTGGTAACTAATCTATAATGGATAGCTTTCTACCACTTCAGAAGGCTTCAGAGCATGTACAGTAACAATTCAGACTTCTTAAGGATCGATCTTTCTGCTATAAACAAGGAAAAGGAAGAGCTGAGCTGCAATAAATCTTTTTGATTTGTCACTAGCTTTAAAACTATCAAAAAGTCTGTTTGAAATTCACAAATTGGGATAGTACCCATGGATAATTATTGTGTTACTTGCTATAAGACAACCAGATGTCAAACTGAAAAGGGTCACAACATCAGGCATATGGCATCTACAAATGCAAGACATCAACAGGGAGGAGTGGTGAACTGTAGCGGCAAGGGTGCAACTCATCATTAAGTAGCAAGGTGCTGCCTAATTGAAATTTTTGAGGCATAAAATGAGTCATGCTTCATGTCTTGGAATTCTGTGAAATCTTCAAAGGAAGAATCCTCTTTCAGAATGGGCAAGAAAGCTAGCAGGCCATCTCTGAGTCAGAGAGCATTCAGTATGCAATGACCTCAACATGTGTTGTGGAAAATTGTCCACACTGTTGATTTTGGTTCAGACAGCCTGAGGCTCCTTTATTGACAATCAAACATGCATGCATGGGGGAGTCAGCCAACACAGCCGAACCCCCCTGACAGATAAAATGCGAGAGATTATATAGGATAAAACCACAAAAATTACATATACTTCCTTAAAGTTTTACATCCATATAAGGAATAAAGCAAAACAAGTTTTCCTGTTTTTCTTAGTTTTGCCCCTTGCGGTTTCTTGCTCTGTCACCTGACATCTATTAATCATAATCTGTTACAAAGGTTAATTCTACTTTTATAATGTCTACAGTTAGTTCTGCTTTTATGATTTCTGTCTACCCTTCTCCTTTTACTTCCCCCCACCCTTTTCTCCTTCCTCCAGCCACAGATACAGTTCATCTGACCCTACATACAGTTCACTTGACCAAAGTTTAGGCCTTAGACTATTTTTTCCTCCACACATGTAAAGGATGTCAAGAAGCAGAGTTCTCTTTTAAGCTCTCCACAGTTGCAGCTGGAAAAAAGGCAACAAGAGTTTGACTGTAACAAGGGACTTAGTTTATTTTTGCACCATCTAGAGAGCTCATCTTTTTTAAACACTATTAAGTGTTATGGCTATACCCAACCTATACAAAGGTATTCCAATGTGCTGACAGTGCAACCAAACTCCTCCTAATTTGTCCATAGAACTTTCTCATGGAGATACTACTTCTCAACCTACACTGCTGTGTGTCATTGGTGCATGCTGGCAGGTAGATGGTGATTTCCACCCAAGTGGTTAATGGCTACACTTCAGTGACAAGTCATGTTTTTCTGAATATAAAGGCCCCGATCCTACAAACGCTTATGTTTAAATGTATTCACTTGGCTATAATTTAACTACTTACACTGAGTAAAATTACACAAGTGGACGTATGACTATTTGTAGGAACAAAGGCCCAGGTCACTTATAGAGGGCTTTGGATTCTTACAGGTGTAAGGGACTTTAATACAGTTAATTTTATTTCTATAATAGCAATAAAATTGACAGTTTTGTCATCCATTCTCTTTCTAATGTTGTTCCTAAACATACACAGTATGGAGCATGGTATTGTACTTAGGAATGACAAAACCTTGCCTTATACGTTTGGCTGCAACATCAGGATCTTGGACACACAGGATTGATGTAGGTTAAGCAGGCCGCAACTTTATTACTTAATTCATCTGGGAATTATCTTGTACAGTCCAGGTCATGATTCTTTTCTCACTCATTTCCACCTATTTGGGAGAACTGCTGCTAGCCCTCCACCCCTCATCCCAGCCCATTGCTGGAACCTCACCACTCTCCCCTCATCTAAGGGCTAAAGGGCTGGGGAAAAGGGGAGTATCTCCTTTTTGTACCAGATGTTAAGAGCTTCAATCCCATTCCCCAGCTTCTTTAGAGGATGCCTTCCTGTAAGTCAGCTTCCAACTTTGTTTTATCAGACAACCAGATTCCCTATGTAACGACTATCTACAATGGACATCTGCCACCAGGAGAAGCCAGCAATTACCTGGGCAGACTCCCCCCTCATCCTCAGCCAGGTTCCCAGATAGTTAACAATGGCTTACATCAGCCCCTAGCTCAGGTGATGGCACCTCTCTCAACATGAAGGAGGGAAGGACCCCTTAAAGGAGCCACAACCCCTATTCCTGCTTGATCAAAGTCTTTCCCACTCCTTGACTTTGAGGTCATGAGTTTTGCAGAACCTCCACCAGAAGAGGGCAGATTGCCAGAAATGACATGAAACTGGAGATCAGAGGTCAGTCCTCCAATTTATATGGAGAAGCAAATATTTCAGTAGTAGCTCCCCATTTGTAATAAGAAGTTTAAAACAGCTGCTATATTAGCTAGTAAACTGGATGGTGTAATCTGTATATCCTCATTGTGCAGTAACTGAAAATAAGTACAAACTTCTCTATCAGTAGCCAATGTAAAATAGCTAATATCCTTTCTCACATTCTTATTTTTTTAAACTTAATGTACATCGAGTGCAGTTCTTAGGCCCCTATTATTCATTCCTTTATATTCCTCTGCTTTTCAAAGTGTTCTTCAATATCATGATGTCCCCTCACCCACAACAGCTATAAGACAGTATGTTTTAAGCTTGCAGACCTTTCCCTTGATGGTGAGCAACTATGAAATCTGTTTCCATATTGCAGAGACTACTACTACAATAAACTCCTTACACTATATTTATTGGCCTCTTGCATGACCAACATAAAACTGTGTTGACTTTGTTTCTTCAAAAGGTGTGCATAAGCTTTGTGGTGGATAGTTGTCACTTCTGCAGAGGGATCATCTTCCCCATCGGTCTATAAAATACCATGGGGCAACTATGCCATGGCATTGAAATCAATGGCAGCATACCACAGATAAAGCTGGCCCCTTTAGCTACTAACTGGAAACAAGACAAAAAGTAAAAGAAGCTGTATTTAAAAAGGCACCTGCCTATTTCTCCAGGCAAAATTGAAACTTCTGGTCAGAAACGGAAACCTTCTGAGTTATTTCAGCCTTCTTTCATTTTTCACAGAGTACACGACCTTTGATTATCAGCTGTTTTTTTCTTCTTAATTTAATGTGTTCTTATCACATAGCCAGTCATGTTGGCCTAAAAATTCTAAGTTCTGAAACTACATGGTCCTAACAGTTAACCATTCACTTACCAGAATCAAAATTCACTGTATTAAAATAAAAAAGTGACAGTATTTTGATTTTTTACATTCCTGCCTGAAATATTAAACCACCAGTAGCCAAGCTCAAATACTGTCCCATTAACCCACACTGTCTCACCATCATTCCTAACAGTATTCCCTGAACATGACGGTGAAAGAATTGCTGAGGCTGATGACATCACTAAAGGGGGGGGTGGAGCCTCTGTTGGGCAGGTCAATAAAGGAGACAGTTGGAGAGTGGATTTTGAGAGAGGGAGCTCAGGGAATGGTGGCAGGGTAGTCACAGGGAACCGCAAGTTGGAGGGGCAGATGGAAAGTCTGGCTAGATTTGCTTGGAGAAGGGGGATAACTGAAGGAGAGTTAGTAGAGCTCTGAGGATGGGGCCTGAAGAGAACTCAACATGGTGTGCCGAGCCCCAGAGGCTTCCCACAGAAGTTGATCATGGTGAGCTTTGTAGGAGAGAGATTCCTCAGAGAAAGTGAGGGCCTCTCAAAGCCATCCCAGTAACCCAGCAGCAGGGATTAGTGCTCAGAAGTTACCTGGAACACAGACAGGTCACAGCACACGAGGTGTGTATATTTGTACATAATTAAGAAGTTCAAGATTGACTGATGTGGACAGGGTAAGAAGAGTGTTTTCTGTGTATAAAACTATTTCTTTACTGCTTCCGGCTCCTTGTTAGATTGTACTTGTTCTTGATGTAATAAATAAGATTGTTTTCACTAACCTAAAACTAAGCCTGATATGTGTACTAAGTTATTTAGACACCTGACTGCTGCATCTTAAAGTGACTGTACATTATAATTACCAAGAGTATATCTCTGGGTTTTCCAGTTCCTGGTGAGAAAGGGTTTTAACCTTTTATTTCTAAAAGAGACAAGGAGTGAATACTGGGTGGAGGCAACAATGGCACCAAATAGAGAGTCACCCAGCAAAAGAGTGTGAGTGTGTGTGTGTACATATATGTGTCAGCTGTTCATCAGGGAAGCAGTTCATCTCAACGACTTATCGAGTTCCTCACATCAACCATCAAGCAACTGACATTTATAGATTGTATACTCTGGCAGGGACTGCCATTTTGTTTGTACAGCACTGTGCACAATGGGATCCTGGTTCATGACTGGGACTCCTAGGCAATGCATTAAAACAAGTAATGCAGAAGTGGAGCCTAAGGCCACCAACATAAGTGAAGCTTCACAATTATTAGAGCAAGCTAGCCACTTGGATTAAGTTGCAGCATTCTGGGGCCTGTAAACTCATGGTCTACTTTTCTGTATTAAGCAGAGGATGTTCAATTTATTGCAAATTAATAAAGTCTCCTTAAAAGGTCACAGCATGGCCCATACATGGGCAAGTTTAGCATATTTTTGTTTGTTTTTAATGGGGTTATATTTTGGAATGTGACTCTCTTAAAATAGTATTGTAGGGATCCACATTTATTGTTTCATAATGACTTCTGAATCACATTTTCTCCATAGGAACACATTTTTTCCCTTTCTGGCAACCATGTAAATTCACCCTAAAGAAATAGGTCACTGCATCACTGTGCACATGGGAAGGTCCCCAGGGAGACATCGAGAAGATGCTGGAGTGGATAGATTGCTGGTATGGTAATTCTTGTGTTCCCATTTCCCCATCATATGGATGAGGAAACTGAGACAGAAATAAAGTGAATTACAGACCAACACTACACTGGAAGTTGTGGACAGTTACAGCAACAGCACTCAGATAGCACAGACTTGTTCCATTAGCCACAAAATCATCACTTCTCCCTTGTGACTCAGTCATCTCATCCACTATGCATGTGCAACTCCCATTTCCTTTTTAGCAATGTTTAGAAATACTCAGTTGAAAATAATTGTAGGCTTATTATCGATAATTAACCTACCAATACAGTTTTTCTATGAAAGACGTGTCATTCCATTGTCTTACAAGTACTCTGAAAATTGTCTGAAATGAGAAAAAAAACAAATGCCTAGATACTCTGAACGGTACATTAAAAATGTGATAGCTCAGAAATCATGTCAAGATTATTTAATTTATTATGAAAATTAAATGTTTATTCTGTTTGATCGACTACTCACATGATATCATATTGTAGAACCAGGATATGGGTAAGGAAGACATTTTGAATACAATTAATGCTTGCTGGTCTTTTGGAAATGCCTCTTTAGAAAATCCCAAGTCTATACAATGGTGACTTAATACATAATGTATTTCAGCCTAAGATTTTGGTTAAGGTCAGAGACCATTAGAATCCCATAGAAAAGATATTTTAAGACAAGTAATACTGTAACTCATGGCAATAAGTTTCCATTAGGCTAAGTGAATGGAAGATTCATCTCGTCAAAGTGCTCACTCTTTTATGCCATTAGCACTCATATACAGTATAAGACCATGCAGCATAATTGTTGCAGAGCAGTCTCTGACTACACATCATCACATAGCAAAAAAGGTTTTAGATAAGAAAATGGTGATTTTTTTAAATCAAGGCTAAAAAATTGTTGTGGAAAATGGCTGTTTTTGACAATTTTTTAAACAACCTAAAGCTTTGGATTTTTGGCTGGAAAACTGGAAAAATACTGTGAAAAGCTGAATAAAATGTGTTTTGTTTCTTTTGAATTTTTTTATGAAAACACCATTTTCTGACCAGCTAGCATGGTTTGTATTCTCCTTAATTTTAACCTATGCAAACCATTTGTTGATAGCTCAAGCCATAGTATGAAAAGTCAAATATAGTTTATGGTTCTGGATTCTTGATTGCAGAATTTCTGAACAATTTTGAATAACTTTGGCCCAGATCCACAAGAGAACTTAGATTAGGGTGACCAGATGTCCCAATTTTATAGAGACAGTCCCAATATTCTGGACTTTTTCTTATATAGGAGCCTATTACCCCAGACCCCCATCCCGATTTTTCACACTTACTATCTGGTCACCCTAACTTAGATGCCACTGAGATCCTCAAAACCCCACTCAGCTGCAACTTAACTCTGGAGGTGCCTAAAATCCCTCAGCACCTAAATTTACTGTAAAAGTCCCCTAGATGCCCAAGTTTCTGCCTCTGGACATGTGCACTGCTGCCTCTAGCCAGCAGCTACTGGACACCTACTTCAACCTAAGCCTCAGTGTAATCCACAAGCCAGGTGAATATTGGGCAGGGTGGGGGAGGGAAAGTCTCCCTTGCAAGGCCTACTCGAGCAGCCTCCCTTACAGCCCATAGTCTAGTGGTTAAGGTACTCACCCATTCTCACTTAGTTTCTGGTCCAATGCACATTTAAATTCTTTATAAAATAGAACAGTTTCAAGCAGAGAGATTGAAAGAGACCCAAACCAGAGTATCTCATAGCCCAGTAGTTACCTCAGAATTAGTTTATTTAGTGGTTGGGTAGGAGTTCACTCAGCTCTACTGCTGTCCTCTGAAGCACTCTCTCTCTCCAGCCAAAGAGCCACCTCTGCATCATTTCCCATTGCAAAGTCTTCCCAGTAATAAAAGATCCTCTGTGGAAGGGAACCAGTAGAAGACAAGATGCTTGCACAGACTCCTTACCCCTGGGGGCACGCTTCTTGCCAAAAGGTACAAGCACTTTTCCCCTTCTCTCAACTCAGTTCCATTACCCAACCAATTCTAAGTTTTAGTACAGTTATGGTGGCTCCCAAAATAAAACTGGAAAAATTCTGGGTAAATCGCTTATGCAGATGAAGTAGCTCTGTGGTCATTCTTCCCTCTGTTCACCAACAATGAGCTCTTTACTTTCTAGAGCTTCAGCCCACTGCTTATGTTGTATAAACTTTTAAGACAGCAGCCCAGTGTATTTATAGCATTAAATGAGATTTAGGATCACACTTAGCGGAGGTGAAAGAGGTTGTGGAGGTGACAGCAATTCAAGGGGTTCAGGTTCTTCCTGTTTGCTGAGTGAAAGCAACGTGCAGCATACAAAAATTTGCTCTGTATGATAAGGATAACCAGCCTATAATATTCATGAACTTATCTGTGTTTCCAACAGGATGAGAAAGAGAGAGAGCAGCAGATCCCATAAGATATAGAGTGGCCACTTGTCCCATAAGAGGAATGGACCTATCAAATGGCCCTGAAACAAATTAGTGAAGGGGGAAAGTTGACTGACTGACTCCAGAAGAACCAGAGGGGGAAATAGATGCTCAGTTGGCCACCCCTTGAAGGTGAAGGAGGGAGGTTGTTGGGCTCCACTCATCTCCTCTCTTCAGTCTGCTACTCAACGCAGGAAAAGATGCAAAGAGGGAAATACCTCGGTCTGTTGGGGACAATGGAGTGAGTCACAACCCACAGGGCCTGTTGGGAGTAGGGCAAAAGTGAAGGATGATGAAAGGCAAATCATTTTCTTCTGGCATTATATATCCCCTGGATTCATATATCAGAGATTACATAATACAGCTTCTATAGAACTTTCAACTCAGTTGACAAACTGAACCATTAATAAATGAACCTTCAAATTTAATGGTGTGTCCATCAAAGAGTAAAATGTGACATTTTATGTTCTGCGCTAAAAGACACATGCATTATACAAAAAGGGCGTGAAATGACCCTCCTAAAATGCCTGAAATGTCGAGAGAGACTATCCAATTTCTCCAAGGTTGAATTAATTCTGAGTGGTCCAACAGTTCTCTAACAGCAAAGATGTACTGTAGCAGAGGTTAATCTGACTAATGTGCTTCTTTCCTGGGCATTGCTCAACCTTGGGGAGAAGTGATAAAGGTCAAAGTACATGTTTTAAAATACTTTTTCCCCACAAGAAGCCAGAATAGTTCATCTTAGTTAAGGATAATAAAAAAAAATCACTCCCCCTCCCCATTATTATGACATGATTTGGGAATAAGTGATAAAATATTCATTACAGAAATATAACTAGAAAAGCCCTATGCAACAGTATGAGATGCATCCCTCTTAGGTGAACAAAAGTCAAGAACTGTTGACTTCAGTGGGACTTTGTGAGAGTGAAAGGGACCACCCATGTGGAACCAGTTGCAGGAGTGTAGCCATAAATTGGAAAAGCCCCCTGTGAGAAGGTGGTACATATAGTTATCTGCCCTCACAATCCTGATCTGTTAGGAGTTATAGCTGATTATTTAATGCTCATGAATTAATATAGTTGCAAGAGCATCTAGAATTTAGTTAACTGGTTCTCTGTTTAAAGAAAGCATCAGTGGTCTTTTGTTTGTGCATTTGAATTAATCCCTCAGCTTTTTTAGCTTTCCCCCAAAAAACAAAAAAGTGACCTTCAATACATTCTTTTTTTAAAAAAAAATTAAAATAATACTCTTGTCGGAATACTTGGAAAATATTTTCATGAAATCAGAAATTATGGGCCCAATCCTGTATGCATTGCGTGCAAAATGCCCAGCATTGAATGAGCAAGGAGGAAAGCAAAACTGTGCCCAAACTAACTAACTAAGAAATGCAACATGACCAAAATACACTAGAAAACAAACTAGATGTTATGGCTCGCCTTGTGAAGAGGAGTAGCCTGTTTTACCCAGAAAAGAAAAAACATTAAGAGTAATCTATTTCCCAGGGTCAATTCCTGACGTTACTGATGGATTTTTTTTTAAACACAAAGAGATCCCATAATCTCACAACAATAAGCACCTAGTCTTATTATCTACATAATAAAGAGCATAAAAAACAAACATAAGTGCAATGCTTTGTTTCAATTCAATCCTTCAATATTCAGCACTTCATTTTGTTGGTTAGCAAAGCTTGCTTGTAGAGTCCCAGAAACAATATTTATATATAGTGAACCCTTAGCCTACAGACCACTTTTCAATCCCAATATCATAGGACTATGTAAATCACACCTCTCTGTATTGGCAATGGCCATTAGATACCAGGAGGAGGATTAGCCCCTCACTTTGGAGAAGACAGAGAGCATTTGCACTGACACCTTACTCCATGGATTCCCCCACGGGAAGGCATTACAATAGAAGACCTATCAGAGAAGGCTGAACTGGGAATAGTGAAAGGTTGAGGAACAGTTTTGTTTTTACCGTCATTGTTGATATTTCTTTTGGAGATCATAGCAGACAAAAATCTTAAGGAGGATTTGAATGATGGATCGTGGCATGCCAGATGAACATTGGAAGGGAATTCAAGTCTAAGGAGTTGATATGGGATAAATGGAGGGGGAAGTATACAAATGGAACAAGAAAGCTTGTATCACTGCTGATGCAGAGAGGAGAGGTGGTGGTAGATGACCCTCATATATTTGTTCACATTACACTGGTCTACAATTTTTGAGAAGTCGTCTGCTTCAGAGATAAAATGTGCTATTTATTATGTATTTTGATGTGCTGAATTCAAATATGACAATTAAAACAACTGATTGGCTACTGTTTCTAAGATATTTAAGTTTTTACATTTTATGTCTATGTATATTGTGTAGATAGTAGAGTTTTAATCATAAATTGTAAACCTAGGTCTTTTCATGTGTTTATGGTTGCTTTACATGATAATATTTCACCTGTCCTGTTTATGTAACACTTTAAAAATCAGCAAAAGGGTTATATAAATAAAATTTATTATGAAACAAAAGGCAAAAAACTATTCTGTACATAGTTTAGTACTATTCAGTGTCTACTCAGCGCTTCTTGGCTTGTCTCTTGTATTCATTAAATGGAGCATCTCTTGTCACTGTCCAGCAATAGTCTGCAAGCATTGATGGACTCCATTTGCCCGGATAGTGTTTCTCCATTGTTGCAATGTCCTGGTGAAATCGCTCGCCGTGCTCGTCGCTCACTGCTCCGCAGTTCGGTGGAAAAAAAAAATCTAGATGAGAGTGCAAAAAAGGTATCTTTAGTGACATGTTGCAACCAAGGCTTTTGTATGCCTTGAGGAGGTTTTCCACCAACAACCTGTAGTTGTCTGCCTTGTTGTTTCCGAGAAATTATTGCCACTAACTGGAAGGCTTTCCATGCCGTCTTTTCCTTGCCACGCAGTGCATGGTCAAATGCATCATCTCGAAGAAGTTCACAAATCTGAGGTCCAACAAAGACACCTTCCTTTATCTTAGCTTCACTTAACCTTGGAAATTTTCCACGGAGGTACTTGAAAGCTGCTTGTGTTTTGTCAATGGCCTTGACAAAGTTCTTCATCAGACCCAGCTTGATGTGTAAGGGTGGTAACAAAATCTTCCTTGATTCAACAAGTGGTGGATACTGAACACTTTTCCTCCCAGGCTCCAATGACTGTCGGAGTGGCCAATCTTTCTTGATGTAGTGGGAATCTCTTGCACGACTATCCCATTCGCAGAGAAAACAGCAGTACTTTGTGTAGCCAGTCTGCAGACCAAGCAAGAGAGCAACAACCTTCAAATCGCTACAAAGCTGCCACTGATGTTGGTTATAGTTTATGCACCTCAAAAGTTGTTTCATGTTGTCATAGGTTTCCTTCATATGGACTGCATGACCAACTGGAATTGATGGCAAAACATTGCCATTATGCAGTAAAACAGCTTTAAGACTCGTCTTCGATGAATCAATGAACAGTCTCCACTCATCTGGATCGTGAACGATGTTGAGGGCTGCCATCACACCATCGATGTTGTTGCAGGCTACAAGATCACCTTCCATGAAGAAGAATGGGACAAGATCCTTTTGACGGTCACGGAACATGGAAACCCTAACATCACCTGCCAGGAGATTCCACTGCTGTAGTCTGGAGCCCAACAGCTCTGCCTTACTCTTGGGTAGTTCCAAATCCCTGACAAGGTCATTCAGTTCACCTTGTGTTATGAGGTGTGGTTCAGAGGAGGAGGATGGGAGAAAATGTGGGTCCTGTGACATTGATGGTTCAGGACCAGAAGTTTCATCCTCTTCCTCATCTGACTCAAGTGAGAATGATTCTGGTGCATCAGGAACCGGCAGTCCTTCTCCGTGGGGTACTGGGCGTATAGCTGATGGAATGTTTGGATAATGCACAGTCCACTTTTTCTTCTTTGACGCACCTTTCCCAACTGGAGGCACCATGCAGAAGTAACAATTGCTGGTATGATCTGTTGGCTCTCTCCAAATCATTGGCACTGCAAAAGGCATAGATTTCCTTTTCCTGTTCAACCACTGGCGAAGATTTGTTGCACAAGTGTTGCAGCATATGTGTGGAGCCCACCTCTTGTCCTGATCTCCAATTTTGCAGCCAAAATAAAGGTGATAGGCTTTCTTAACCAGAGTGGTTATACTGCGCTTTTGTGATACAAAAGTCACTTCGCCACAAACATAGCAGAAGTTATCTGCACTGTTCACACAAGTACGAGGCATCTCTGCTCACTTTGGCTAAACAGAAATGTGTCCCTTTGCAAAATCAAACACTGACAAATAAGAGAGCACGACACTGTATGATTTCTAGAGCTGATATAGGGCAATTTGTTCAGCAGAGTGATGTAAGCTTCGTTATGATTGCATCATCCATGACTTCTAGGAATAACATGATGCAATTCATATCATGTATGACGCAATACCAGCTTCAGATTGCATCATTCATTGTTTTGCCTAAAAAGCAACCCAGTTATAGATTTATTCATAGATCCAGTCAAAGATGTATTTTAGTCATTTCTGGTTTAAATTGAGATCCCTTCCCTTTATAATTCACTTATCCTCTGCCATTCCCAAGTCAAGGGTCGTATATACTGACCCAATAGCATATCTTGAAAACTAGAGCCAATCAGCAATTTTAAGCATCATTTTCGTTCTCAGTGACCCAGAATTAGTAAAGTTTGACTACATTTATTTCAGAAGCATTTTGGCTGTAGAGCAGTGTTATTTAGTGCCATTGACTTAAATTAGACTGGTCACAACATTAAGGGCTGCAAGATCAGAACCTTCATCTAATTTCACTTGAACCGGGGGAGACAAGAGGGTGTGCGGGGAGGAAAATCACGAATGTTCATCCTTAATAGTTCTTCTATTCTAAGTATATATTTGAGGCATGCAGGCAAACTCTTCTGTTCTGCTGTATTCCAAAACTTTAATTTGATCATATATGAACCTTATCAAAATTTGAAGATGTTTTAGAACTACACATCTAATTGAATTGATTTTGGTGTTGGTGGTGGGGAGTGGCATTTATTCTGCGCTACTTTCTATTGGTCAAGAACTAAAATAATCCAATGTCTAAAAATATATTTTAACTATCCACCTTCAAGTAGTACAGAAAACAACAAACAATTTGGGAATAAACGCTTTCCATCTTGGCTGAAAAGGCCTATTGGCATTAAAATGAGATTTTGTTTTACTGATGCTCCCTTTCCTTTCCACAAGAGTTGAAATTTTACAAACTTTTTGTAAAATTATTTTGGAAGAGTAAAAACCTAATTACATTGAAATGCCCAGAAAAGAGATGTAGATTTACTGTTAGATTTAACACACCACCAGGATTTAGGTGTGCAACATAATATTTTTGAGAAAACACCCTGTAAAGTTATGGTATGAAATGAACCAATGTCAAGCAATGTGCCACTTAATATTGAGAAGGCACCCTTCATACCACTGTTAGAACCCTAGGTGGCACACAAGATTTAATACTGCTACAGTAGGAATTTGCAGATACACAGATAAAATCTGATGTACATCTTAAATGAATACTTCATTCATTTAAGGACAATAAATTCTACCAGAAAAAACGTAAGTATTTAAGATACTTACAAGTTTGTTCCTAGAGCAGGTAGATCTGGCAGTACCAAATAAGAGAGAGAGAGAGAAAAAAAAAGACCCCTACAACAGAGATCTGATGCATAAACATATAGGTATGCTCTTTAGAAGTATCATTTCATTTTCTCAGCATGCAGTGCCATTGATGCAAAAGTACTGTAAACAGTACAGTCACATGTTGACCATTTGACTGTACAGATAAGTAAACTGACACCATCACAGATTCCATCAGATATTTGAGATCCCACCAACCATATTATGAGAATATAAACTCTATTGCATCATATGCATGCAAAAAATATGGAACCCTTGGCCAGTATATTTTTATGTCATATGGAATATCCTGTGTAGACTTTGTTCAGAAACAAATCAGCCTTATACATACATCCTCTGAAAATACTTTTGTGTAACAATTTCTTCAGACTGGATTGTTCAAAAGGCATTTTAACATTAACCTCAGGAAAAAAGACAAGCATTGATTGTGTCTCATAACGTCAAGTAAATTCACTATCCTGAATTGCAAGGGAACAGGTTTCCTTCTTACAATCAATGTTTGAGTTAATTCTATGAACTCTGTATTAGGAAAAGTAGCTTTAAAGTCACACAAATAGCAGTGTCATTTTATAGATTATAAACTACTATTCCAAAACCTGCCAAGATACTCAGAGTATTACTAAATAGGCTAGATGGTGAAACTATTACTACTACTCTACAGGCACACTGTACTGTACCTCACAGGGGAGCTCTCACCTATTTTTAGGACTCAGAGAAAGAATTGTATTTTTTGTGCATGGAGGTCTTACTTTGCCTCAGGCAAAGAAGTGTATAGAATGCAAAATTTCTGAGCTAAATTCAGCGTACACATATCTGAAGGCAGCTTCCATTGACTTCACATACATCTGAAGGCAGAATTTAAGCACACTTTAACATTAGTGAGGTAAGTCTGCTTGGTTGTATGCCCCTCACTGCAAATGCTACAGCTTATTATATTTCTGTATTACTATTTACTTGAGTTATGCAGATTTTTATATATTTTTAATAATAGTTCCAAGTTTTAAACATGGTTGTCTAAAGCTAGCACTTAAGTCTACATTTTCGGTAATTAAATGTGGGTTTTGAAATTTAAAATTGGCATATGGATGCATTAATATGGATTTAGGGGACTGATTTTAGACATTCAAGTTTGGAAATTAGGTTCACAAGCTTTCTTAAATTAATTGACTTTTCACTTCAGGTATAGATTGTATCAGATCTTCAGCTAGTGCAAACATGCGCAGCTCCCCTGAGGTTAATGGAGCCAGGTCCATTCAGACCAGCTACAGGTCTGGCCTGTTATAGTATTCTTGAAGTGAGCTATACGAGGAACTGATTGAGTGAAATTCACTTCTCTGTGCTAAAACCTCAGCTTTGTATAGGTGGCAAGGATGGAATTCACTACCATATCATCTGCCGGCTGGGGGGCGGGGCGCAGGGGACGACACAACTCAGCCCCTCCCTCCACATCCACTGCTTCAGAATATGGGCTAATAAAGCCTCTGCTATCCCTCTGCATCTTTTCCATAGAGGAGGCTAATGCGGATTATGCAAAAATAAAGTTTGCACTGAGACAGACATAGAAGCTAGTGTATCAAATATTAACAGGTTTATGTGTACTGTCTTCTTTGTTGTGCATAACAGGGAGGATTAAAAATAGTTGCTGATTTCATGCCTGAGATAATTATACTCCGATAGGTTTCTCCCCCCCCCTCCAATTGCTGGTGACTAAGGGGAAGGCTGGTCATGATGAAACTTCTCAATATTTTCACAAATTTCTTCAAATATTGAATTTCAATGAAAGAAAGGGGAAACAAACAAACAAACAAAAACCCTATAAAAATTAATGAATTCCCCTCCCCCATTTTTCTGCCAGCAGTAGTTAAATCACTGAACAGTAACATGTAATTTATTGCACTAAGCAGTGAATGAGGAAATGGCAGATGCTAATAGTGTGGCTGTTATATGTATAACTTAAAAGAACTGTAAAGAAACTATATGTATAACTTAAAGAACTAACAAAAAAACAAGGACGTGTTAGGAGTGCAGAATGCTCTGATTTTTTCCACAGATCAGTAACAGATGAGCAAGTTATGTCTGTCTTGTTCCTCAAATGCAACAATCCATGGAAAGTGGGTTCTTGTAGGTTGTAATCTTGTAAATGGTGTCAGTCTTCCAGATGTGAAGAGGATAGGCTCAGTCTTCACTGCTCTGGTAGATTTCTGCCTCCTTACTCTTGCTAATCTCACTGGTGTCAGTGGATCCTACAGCTGATGGCATTTGAAGAGTGCCATAAAACACCTGCAAGATGGCCCGCACAACATCACTCAGCTCTAGACTCTGGATCGTGGGTTCATTTTGGATGTTGTAAGTTGTTACAGTGCAGCTGTCATTCAGCTGTTTACAGCTGAAAATTAAGCTTTCCTCTTCTAAATTGACATCTTCTTGGGCATCAGACTTGACTTGGATATTGGCCTTGGCATTCCAAGTGTTGTCATTGGGATCCACTTTCACTGAGATGCCAGTCCAAGTCTTGTTTTTCATAGAGATCTGCATGTTCTTTGTTTAAAAAAAAAAGTGAACTTAAGTTAAAACTAGCATGCTCAGGTCTGAGTTAAGAACGATGCCTCCAAATGCCAGAATATTAATTGTAGTGGCCTGGGAGAAGACCATTTACCTTAGTTGTTTAAAAGTCAGTATTTACTTACCCTTTGCAGGAGTATCAGAGATACTACAGCTCTTTTCTATTCTAAGAATAAAGGAAAAACATATGGATTCTATGATTGTGTAGTAACTATGGGTAATGATAGTTAATAGCAACTATTCTTCAATGCAATTAAACCCATAAAAAAGGCATTAGAATAGTCAACATCTTATTTTTCTTCTGTTTATTATTACCAGGCACCCAGTTCAGGATCAGGACTCCATGGTGCAAACAAATAAATGCCAGAAAGAACTGCATAGACAGTCTAATCTAAGACAAAACATGCTAAACAAACACAAACTTTGTAGACTTGTGCCTACTTCTCTGTGCTACATGATGACATTTTCTTTCCATTCTACCCTTAGGGGTCTAAGTTTAGTGACTGGTTTTAAGTCCTGTTAGCCTATAAAATATAAATCACCTACCAATTCAGAACTATTCCTTCTTTTCCTAGTGTATTGTGTAGTTTTAAATGTCTCAGGAAATAGTGGTTCCAATACTTCCTTAGGAGACTTATTTCACAGATTAATAGTTCTCATTATGAAGATTTTTTCTTCTGATATTTAGCCCAATTGCTCCCTTCTAAAATAAATTATATTAATTGTTGATACATGTAAGAAATACCAATTGAGCCCAACATATTATAAGGCTTTGGGACATAGTCCATGTTTTTGTTATGTGTATGTATAGATCTTAGCACAAAGGGGCCCTGATTCCCAAATGTGGGCTCTAGATGCGACCACAATACAAATGAGAAACAATAATAAATGCAACTAAATTAGAAATTCCAACTACAATTAAATTACATGCCACAGCGGAAGGTGAAACCCTCCCTAAAATCATTATCACTTGGACCTCAGGGAAAATTCCTTCTCAACCCCACATATGGCAATCAGTTAGACCCTGAGCATGTGAGCAAGAACCACCCAGCCAATCGCTGAGACAAAATGCTCAGTTACACCTCATAACCCTGGCTCACCCTGCACATCTCCTGCCCTGGCCATCTCTGTTGCTTTAGAGGAAGGAGACAAAAACATAATAATAATAAAAAACAACAACAAAAAGACACCACACAATACACTGAGGGGGCAGGAATCCCTTCCTCACACCTGCAGGTGGCCAGCTGAAACAGTGATGCATGAGCTTTGAGGAACATAAAACAAACTAGAAGTGAGCCCCAGGGCTACTGACCCCTCCCCTGCAATCACAAGCAACCCAATCATACAATCACACTCAGATTTTGTTCCGGTCTCTCTTAAAACTAATTAAGTTGTTTGCCCCCCACAACTTCTTTTGGGAAGTTGTTACAAAACCTCATCCCTCTGATAGTTAGAAACGGTCTTCTACTTTCCAGCCTGAATTTGTACATGGCCGGTTTATATTCATTTATTCTTGTGCCAACATTGTCCTTTCACTTAAACAGCTTTTCATCCTCCCTGATGTTTAGCCCCCGGTGTATTTAGAGAGAACAACCATATAAGCCAAGCTCTTCCCATCTCCTCTTGCACAATTGGCCCTCCATTCCCCTGATCATCCTGCTCCAGTTTGAATTTGTCTTTCTTGAACATGGGTGACAAAAATTCTATTCCAAATGAGGTCTTATCAATGCCTTGTACAATGGCACTAATACTTCTCTCTCCCTCTACTGAAATGCCCATTTGCCTTTTTCCACAGTTGCATCACATTGCTGGCTCAGTCATCCTGAGATCGACCCACACACCCAGGCAGAACTATTAATGAACTATTTCCTCACAGGACCTGAGACAGCATGGAGGACACCATTTTGTAGAGCAAAATTGACTTCAGTGGAGCTATGCCAGTCAATTTACACAACTTGGGCAATCACTGGGTCTATTTGTTTATTAAAAACTTAGAAAAATACAGAGGACCAGAATCTCAGCTTATTATTTAATGGAAATATTGAAATACAGAGGATCACTAGTACAAAAGGAAAGAGAATATGGACAAGTTGTGTAAATAAATTTAACTATTTAAAAGTAGGTAAATACAGGAGGTCAGACTAGATGATCACAATGGTCCCTTCTGGCTTTGAAGTCTAGGAATGAGTGAGGCTGAATGAGGCTGAAATAAAGCCATTACAAAGAACACATGACATGGGATTAGTATATAGCAAGTTGACTAACAAACAAAAACCCAAGAGGCCCACAACAGTATCATTTTAAGTATGTGAAACAACTCGACAGGATCAGAGCCTCCACCATATTCAGAGACATGGTAATACCAAAGTGAACTGAATCACCTTCCAGCTGAGGCACCCAATTCTATGAGGTTGCCTCTTGCAAGGTCTGGGCACCCCCCATCTTCCACTGACTACAAAGGCAGTGGGTGGGGCTCAGTAGTACCTCAGTGTCAGACCACAGACGAAGCAGCATCGGCCTGTTTGCAAAAACATTTCTTCTTTCATAAATCTCACTTTATGGGAGAGATGTATTAACATAGGAATTAGGCCATCAGTGTGTTTAGCCAATTTCCAGTTCTACTCTTATGAAATAGCTCTGCGTAATACAGGGGATCTCCTCTTTCTTTGTGATTAGAGGTACACCTCTACCCTGATATAACATTGTCCTTGGGAGCCAAAAAAATCTTACTGCATTATAGGTGAAACTGCGTTATATCAAACTTGCTTTGATCCACCAGAGTGCGTAGCCCCGCCCCCCCCGGAGCACTCCTTTACCGCGTTATATCCGAATTCATGTTATATCGGGTGGCGTTATATTGGGGTAGAGGTGTAGTGGGTTACAGTCTCATTTACACTAAGGATGCTTTATACCACTTTGGCAGTGTAAAAGGGCCTTAAAGGTGGAGTAATTTATATTGTCATTACATTTATTCCTATTTTAACACCCCTTTGCACTGTCAGAGTGGTATGAAGTGGCCTTAGTGTAGTAGTGTAGCAGGCCTACTACTGCTCTATTGAGATACATTAACTGTTTGAATTCTCTGCCTTCTTTACAGATTTGTTCACTGTTTGTTACTTGATCTTAAATCAACACAAAATTCTAAAATACTCCCTCTTCTTCCAGAGCTTAGATCATAATCACTAAAGGCTAGACTCTGCCACCCTCTCTGACATTAAGTAACATCTTACTTCTCAAAAAGTCCCATTGATTTCAATAGAGCATCTCATAAAATATGGTACTGTGGAACATAAGAGTGGCCAAAACTTGCCCTATAGTAACAGCACCTTCTATGTCAAAATAAGTAACAGATTCTTTCATCCTTATTCTTTTCTCTAATAAAACTGAAGGGAACTCTGAAGCATCAGTTAAATTGTTCCTACCAACCACCTCCTTAACACACTCCAAACAGAGATGTCTGTAATATTCATTAAGTTCTCCTAAAATGACTTTAGCCTCAAATTGCCTTGATCTCTGCATTAATAACTTTAGGAATAATCCCTTTTCCCACCCTCATAACTGGTAAGGTTTAAGCTGATTCTTACCGCAGTCCTGTGCATCAATGGTAATATTTTAAATGGACAGTAGCAGAAGAGAAAATGGAGCCCTTGAGTCATAAAGTAGTAGTATTTCTAAACCAACATGGTCACCCATTCACACATTGTCTGTTCTGCCTGGCAGAATGAGTTAAACTGAGGAGTCTCACACTCTAAGTTGTGCCTGGAGTAAGAAAATGCTAATACCCACCACACTGTAGCTGGGAGCGATCTCCTTGGCCAGTTTGGCAAGTAGCTCAGCTTTGTCAAATTCGATTACTAGGTGGGTTGCTTCTGGTTTGGTGACTGGACTGGATTTGACAAATTCAGTCACCGTTGCTGCTTTTTCAGATATGGTGACCATCTTAGTTTCACCAAATGTAACAGTTAGCCTTGTGCTGAAAAGCAGGATGCAAAACATTACAATCAAGCCAAAAACTAGGATCAGCCCAGCCAAAATGCCAAACAGCAGAGACAAGAGAGTATTTATGATGTTCATGATTGTCGAGTGTTCTGATGTAGTGAAAATAGCTGTATGCCGTTCAAAGAACACTGTAATCAAGTGCCATATTTCAGTGACCTCTTTAAGTTGTAGCCAGATCCATCTGTGCTCACTCAAGGCCTGGTCTAGTATCAGGGAAATTCTGCTACATCACAATGGATAATATGTGAACAGCTGCAATACACAAAGGGTCCTTCAGCAGCATTGCCACTTCCCTGAAGGGTCTTTGCATTTACAACTGCATTTTAAGGTCCTTCCTCTTTTTAACTTAAAGAAGCCATTACAGCCTTCTCACAAATTCCTCTTAAGAAGGCAAAATATTAAATAATTCCTCCATCATGCTAGCTGGCTTCCTAATAACAGAGTTCTTCACTGTAGACACCTATTCAATAGCTAGTTCAGTTTGCCAAAACATTGAAGGCAAAAATAAGCTTGTGCCCTTTGTTTGCTTCTTGACAACGCATTTTAAAAAACCCCAAGTAGTTTTAAAAACTGGCTAAAGTTGCTCAGGTACTTACCTATCCCATCATATACAAAGCCATGCATTTAAAAATCAAGGAAACGAAAAGATAAGGACACCATACATCTTACACTTCCCACATAATAAACAAACACAGTGAGCCAAATGTAAATCAGAGTAGCTCCGTTGCCGATTTGGTCCAACTAAGGATCTGGCCTGTTATTCTTATAAGGAAATGCCTATTTCATTAACAACAACAACTAAGTCTTCACTTTTACTATTATTGTTGTCTTGATTTTGGTACCCAGTTTTCTTTTAAGGGACACCCTTAAATGGGATATATTTTAAAATATTCTTATTACAGTAATGTCTAGAGACCCCTACCAAGATCAAAGCAAGTTTCTGATCGAATGTGTTAGTACTTATTTGCTGTTTCTTGAGAATAATGTTGTATTTATAGTCTGACAGGAAAACTGTCTAACATTATTGCTTTATGATAAAATTATGTACATCTGTGGACTTGCCTTCAAAGCTGATTAATACAGGTAATCAATGTGAACATCATGGAGTATTGGTAGCCGGTAGAGAGTTAAGATTAAAGTTAACTTTCCATTGTTCTTATGAAGGGAGTGTTTGAGTTTATATGGCACTTTTCATATCCAGGTACCACAATGTGCCATATATTGTATTCTTTCATTTCATTTAGAATTGTGGATTGACTTTTGCAGATATAAGAGAGATATACCTTTAAAGGCACCAAAGTAAATGAGACTCAAACAAAATTGGGTCCCAGGACTATTTGAAGTTTATGTACCAAGGCAAGGTTTTTGAGAAATGCCCTTCCAAAAGAGATCTCTCAACGTGAAAAATACCTCCGTTGTTCCAAGTCCCATATCTAAAAAACAACTTGTCTTATTCACCTTAGACTTTCCAAAAAACACACTTTTCATTTGTCTGGAGACTAGACATGAAAAATTCAGGCAGAAAGGAAGTTTTTGAGAGGGTTGAATCAAAATCTGGCTTTAAAAGGAAGTGAGTCACAACTTTAACTCTACAATACCTACCATGGCTCTATACTACTTTGTCAGTCCTGAGGCATAGGCACATATTTGAAAACAACATTTTTCCTAAATTCCTAGGGAAGGAAAATGGCATATTCACAGAGGGAGATTTCAGTGACAGGCTAGATCACATCGCCTATATTTGCAAATAGAGGGGACTCTGGGCACGGATCTCCCACTTTTCGTATAAAAAGGAACCTGGCCACTTCCACAGCCCGATCTGCCTTTCCCCCCCCCCCCCCCCCCCCACAACTCCAGGCCCTGCACAGAGCTCTGAAGTCTAGTGCAGCGTTTCTCAAATGCGTGCACTGTGGCCACATGTGGTCAACAGAGGCTTTACTTGCAGCTGCAGCCACAGCCTCCTGGGTGGTATTTGAGGGGGCGGGAAGCAGAGGCTCCTCCCTCAGGGCCACCAGCAGCGGTTGGTCCCTGCCCCCTTTTGGAGCCACAAACACTGTAAGAGCAGGTGACCAATTGGAATCCCCCACCTTCCCAGGGGTACTGGGGCTTGGGGCTTCAGCCCTGGGCTGGTGGGCGGCAGGCTCTGGCCATGAGATGGTGGGCTTCATCCCCCAGCCACAGGGATTTGGGCTCTGGCCCAGGGCTCATTCCCCCCCATGTCACCTCTGCCCCTGCTGCCTCCTACAGTCCCCAGCCATGCAGCAGGACCCCAGAATCTAGCCCTGTACTCAACCCCCCCCCAAATCTCCCGCATTGCCCCAATCCCCACTACCTCTTCCAGCCCCCCATCCAGTCCCCCATTGCCTACCTCCCCATCCAGGGTTTAATTTGTCCCCCAGCTTGCCGGGGAGGAGTAAGTCTGCTGTGAAAGGTGATATTAACAAATATACAAATATCACTTTTCACAGTAGCAGACTTACTAGCTAGCAAATTAAAAAAAAAAAAAATCAACCAAAAAAAGCAAAAACACTCAAAGCACCTTATTTGTATTGCTATTCTGTTTAGGTCCAGTAAAGATTAGAGACCACTGTACATTATTTTTATTATTGAGTCTGGAAAAAACCCTACATAAATAAATTACAATATTTGGACATGTATGTGTGCATATTTATTTGTTTTTCCTAAAGTATTTTAGGAAAAATTGTCTGAGCGGCCACCAGCAAGAGTTGGTGACCGTACTCTGAGGCCACCAAAAATTTCATTGTGAGAACCCCTGTGTGGGAGGGCAACTAGGTAGGTCATGGAAAGAGGAATGCACATCATTTCCCCCACCCTCTGGTTCCACAGAAATTAGATGCAGAAACATAACATTTCACCAGGGAGCCAGGGTTGCTAAAGAGGCATAAAGACTTAGAGTGGATGACTCTGGTCTCCGACAGATTCCTGGGATCTGCTAGGTTTGGGAATGGGCCCTATAGCCATTTTGACAAGGGGAAATAGCCCACCCCTCTAAAAGAATGAGGTGGGGGGGTGGAGAGGGAACTCTGGAGATTCTCACCCAGAGCCCACTCCCATAGGAATTTCCCGCAACAAGAGACAATATGGGTGTATGTGTTTAGCCCTGAAAGTCCTAGTTCTCTCTTCCTCCTAAAATAAACTATTGGAAAGAAATACTTCTCAGCTGTCTGGACTGGAGGCATTTAAATACAAAAGTGAAGCTTGCCTTATCACCTACCAAAATCCAGGCATATAACTAGAGCTAGAGGAATAGTAAAAAAAACATCCTGATTTATGGATATTTGTGGGAATTAAAACAGCAGTTTGGTTCACTATGGTACATGAGATCATAATACTTGTTATTCATGGCTATTTATGCAGTCACTAGGCATTTTATGAGTGTTCACCAAGCCAGAAAATGCCACATTTTAGAACAATGCGCACTTGTCTCAGAATTCACACTGGAAGTGCCCTGTATTTTATGGTGTTCTCCTGTTTAAAATGTTTCATTGACTTCAGTGGGTTTTGGAGCAGACCCTACCTACTTGTCCTATGTCCTGAGCTATGGATTTTTGGAGGGGAAGGCCTCTCCGTTTACTGTTGGTCTGTACATAGATGTTCCCACTATCTAGTAGTCATAGTAAACATGTTTGCTGAGCAAAGACTGAGCTGAACCACAATATTGCTGGCTCATTTACATGAATGCACAGATGTATTTGTAATAAGTAGAGCTGATCAGAAAATGACATTTCCCCCCCCCCCAAAAAAAGTTTTGATTTTTCATTGAAAAGCTGAATACCCCTAAACCAAAATATACTGATTTAGATGTACCAGCAGTGCTTCATAGGAGTCGGGCTTTGCATGCCTCATGCTCCCTTTCTCTTCTATAGGCCAGGCCTTCTAGTTGGAGTATGCCTCTCATAAAACCACCATGTCTCTTTTTGGAGTCTCTGGCTGTAGTGTATCATAAGAACGGGGAAATGAACAACCGAACTACAACCCACAAGGCATTGTAACAGCATCCAAATCAAAATATTTCAGTTTTTCAGTTACATATTTTTGGTTTCAGTTTCTCCATGAAAAACTGAAGGTGTGTGTGGAATGTAGACACTGAGAAATTTTGTTAGATCAAAAAACCCAATTTTCCTTTGGAAAAAACTGTTTAAATGGAAAATTTTTAGTCATCTCTAGTAAAGAACAATAACTTCAATAACATAATTAAAAAAAAAAAAAACACTTTGTGGAGGCATTACAATTAAACAGGTCACATGCAAGGGCTGAATCTACAAGATTTGCCATGTTCTTCCAGCAAGTTACTTTTCACTTTACAAAAACTTCTCCAAAACAAATCATTTTTAAAGGGAAACTATGTAGTTGAAGCTTTTAGATTTAGGAGGTTTGATGCATGGAAAGCAGTCAGGAGTGACAATTAGAATAGCTGAATAACCAATGTTTGGTTCATTGGCAATTCTGAAGAGTATTTTTAAGTTATTTCTGGTCAGATAAAAATGAAAAATAAAATAAAATCCTATTGGGTGAATTGAAATAAAGTGTGTGTGGGCAGGGGGAAGAATCAGGTTGAACAAAGTGATGTGGTGGGATTTTTTGGACCATTTTAAAATATTTAGGGTTTTTTAATAAAAATTAAAGGAACTTTGAAGTAAAAAGTCCCCTCAAGCCAAAAATTGAAACATTTGACTTTTAAAAATATAACAAGATATTTCAGTTTCAGAATTATTTTTTTCCAATTGAACAATTTTTCACAATTATGAATTCTCAAACATTTCAGCATCACTAAATCTACATTTTTTTTTACCAAAAAAAGTTTCAGCTTAAAAATTTTTCACCCAACGCTAGTGGCTACTACCTAGGATTTCCTCCATCCTACCATCCACCAGTAAATGTAATACTTCTATGGGGGGGGGAGAGGGAAGGACTATCCTCACAAAAGTCTTCGTTAATTCAGAAATCTGATGGAAAAGGCCACATTTAATTTGTACAATATTTTTGTTCCGGGGGGGGGGGGTTAGCATGAAAAAGAGAAAATTTCAAACTTTCAATTTTTAAAAAAAATAAATCAGATTTTAAATTTTCATCCAAGTTTCAAATATGAAAAAAATTGATCATCTCTGCTAATTTAGTTAGATCTTCCAGGATTGGAAATATATTTTGTCTGTTCTAGATTCACAGGGTGAAATCTTGATTCCACTCAAGTCAATTGCACAACTCCCTTTGTCACCCAGAAATCCTGCTAAAGTCAGAGAGTTTTGCATGTTGTTGTGCACGTTACTAGCATAACAATGGCCATGATCCAGTAATCAGATCCATACAAATGGACCCTTAGGGCTTTGCATGGATACTCTGGTCTGCACATGTGGATCTCATTGCAGGACTGGACCCTAAACAACTCAACTCAAGATCAAAACTAAAATTTACAAAAATAACGATGCACATTGAAGTTACTAAAACAAGGAGTCTGGTGGCACCTTAAAGACTGACAGATATATTTGGGCATAAGCTTTCATGGGTAAAAAGAAGTGAGGTTTTTACCCACGAAAGTTTATGCCCAAATATATCTGTCAGTCTTTAAGGTGCCACCAGACTCCTTGTTGTTTTTGTAGATACAGACTAACATGGCTACCCCCTGATAATTGAAGTTACTGAGGCTAATGTCTACACTACCACGGTAAGTTGACCTATGCTACGCAACTCCAGCTACGTGAATAACGTAGCTGGAGTTGATGTACCTTAGGTCGAGTTACCATGGGGTCTACGTCATGGGGGTGGGGGTCGATGGGAGAAAATCTCCCGTCGACTTACCTTACTCTTCTCATTGGGAGTAGAGTACAGGGGTCGACTGGAGAGCAAACTGCTGTCGATTTTGCGGGTCTTTACTAAACCTGCTAAATCGATGGCTGGTGGATCGATCTCAGAACATCAATCCTGGCTGTAGTATAGACCTGCCCCGAGAATCATTCCTTTTGAAACAGTTCATTTCCTTAGCTCATTTTACATATTTGTCTGCCACTTACCAGCATCACCTCTGTTGCTGCTGCTTTTCAGTCTATCAGGTATATTGCACCCTCTCTCATATTTTGTTGGACTTTCTTTGTCTTTTCTATATAGTTCTCAGGAGGTCATAAAGGATTATTTGTTTCTTTAGTTCACATTTAGCTCCCCCACCCCCAGTCTTTCAGGGCATCAATAAGCTGATCTGGCCCGTCAATTTTGCAGAGCTGCACAAGTTATGACATACAGTAAATGTACCTTCTCTGTATATACTCTTTCAGCTTAGGCAGAGATCTTTTATTCTTGTCTTTCAATTGGACCTTGGCAAGCTCTGCTTGATATTCAGACCTAATTCAGATACTAAGGGACTTGTCAAATTCTAGTAATGTTGTGCTAAATTTTAACTCCTGCAGATAAGAACCTTAGTAACTGGCTGCCAAAGGCTATGCTGCTCTGCAGATCAGTTATTCATTTGATGGATAATTGAAAACTGAAGTTGTAGCAAGCTGTCAAGGCTGTATCCCCACTTTGAACTTTAGGGTACAAATGTAGGGGCCTGCATGAGGACTCCTAAGCTTAACTACCAGCTTAGCTCTGGTCCGCTGCCACCATCTTAAGAATTCCCTCCCTGGGAAGCCTTGAGAAACCTTTCACCAATTCCCTGGTGAACACAGATCCAAACCCCCTTGGATCTTAAAACAAGGAGAAATCAATCTGGTTCTTAAAAAAGAAGGCTTTTAATTAAAGAAAAAGGTAAAAATCATCTCTGTAAAATCAGTATGGAAAATAGCTTTACAGGGTAATCAAACTTAAAGAGCTCAGAGGACCCCCCTCTGTCTTAGGTTCAAAGTACAGCAAACAAAGATAAACACTCTAGTAAAAGGTACATTACAAGTTGAGAAAACAAAGTAAATCTAAGACGCCTTGCCTGGCTTTTTACTTACAAGTTTGAAATAGGAGAGACTTGTTTAGAAAGATGGGGAGAACCTGGATTGATGTCTGGTCCCTCTCAGTCCCAAGAGCGAACCACCCCTTAAAACAAAGAGCACACACAAAAGCCTTTCCCCCCCCCAAGATTTGAAAGTATCTTGTCCCCTTATTGGTCCTTCGGGTCAGGTGTCAGCCAGGTTACCCGAGCTTCTTAACCCTTTACAGGGTAAAAGGATTTGGAGTCTCTGTACACAGAGAGCTGTTACCCTTCCCTTTATAGTTATGACACAAGCAGTAGGTAAGGTTTTGGTTTTCGTTTTCGTTTGGGAAAATCCCTACACTGTAGTCCTTACTGTAGTAAAGGCACCACTCATTTGCTGTTTAAATTTAAAGATAAAATACCACCACATAGAGTGGCAGTGAACAAGTGGATTTGGATGAAATTAACTCACAGAACCATCACCTGGAACACAAGCCAAGCATGAATCAAACCTTTTCTGAGATTAAAAGATTATTTTTTTTAAACATTATTTTCATTTCTGCTTGTGACTGAAAAATGGAAGTTCCAGGTTTCCATATGGTTCAGAGAAGTATCTGACCTTTTAGAGGTTTAGCGAAACAGATGGGAAGATTACCCATCACTAAATCAGTTGTGATTGTCATTAGTTGCACAGAGTGGGATAGTGCCAATTTTTGCATCATTCTGCACAGTATATAAAATACACAAGAGCTTTTCAGGGATTCAAGTCACTGGACCCACAATCCCAGTGCCAGCTACTGGATTGATGGAACTGATTATAGAGTATCACCATGGGTTCTGTGCTAATCTTCACTGGCTATCCAGAGTTCCTTGGAAAAGGCTAAAGTTTAAGTTGTATACTTGTGAACTTTAGGTGGTCTCCTTCATTAACATACGCACTGGCTTCTGAGATGGCAGCTCTTAGGATATCTGTATAGGTGCTCACATGTACTGAGCTGATGTGACTATCACCAACACAGTTCTCAGTTATTGGTTGGCAAAACTAACAGGTAAAAAAAAAAAAATGAAATTGTTCTCTTCTTCCCAGTATACCTGGCCTTCTGCCTGTGTGAGAGGTATAATTTAATTGGGCAATCATTCTCTTCACCCCTTAAGTCATTTTGAAATCTCAGCCCAATTAATTACACCTGCTGGGGGTACAGTGTAAAGAAGCTGTAGAGATATCTAACTACAGATAAGTTGAAGTAACTCCTATTCAGAATGTGCTACCAGAAGTGCAAGGGAAGTACACAGCAGAATCTCACTGACAGAAGGCTTTGAGGTGACAGAGAATGGGACCTGCTACAGGTGTGAGTAGCTGACTGCTTAAGCACATGAATCACTGGTAGCCAAACGTATTGCAGCAGGTACTAGCATAAAGCCACAAAAATGGTCTTTGCACAACACAAGCAACAGAGAAAACAAGTACAAAGTATGGGGAAGATGTGATATGTTGTAACTGGTTATACAGTAGGACAGCAACTCATCTTGCTGCCTCTATTTCTTTTATAGAATAGCAGGTGCATTACCAATCTACCCCATAACAGCCTAATGGTTTCATTTCAAGTCAGGGTGTCTATCAACTGGAGTTGTTTGTAGCTATTCTCACATATTCATGGGAGATGGCCATTAAAATGGCCTAGCTGATGTGTATTGTACTCTAGATACTAGACCTGAACACATTTTCCAACCCACCCCACCCATCCACTGGGATGGTACTGATGACAGAATAGTGAGCCAGGAGCTTTGATGCTCCCACTTTGCCCCTTTTACAGGAATGCACATTTAGAATTCCATTGGTGGGGGCAGGGGGAGAAACACCTAGGTCTGGCAGGGCTGTATTGAATGAGGTCAGGATTTCACTCCAAGTGAAAATGTCAAACATGCCACAAATGCAGATATCCAAGAGAGCACTATTATTCTCTCCCCCAGAGTACAGAGACAGTGGAAGTCTACTTCTCTGTCATTTTAAAAATGTTTAATTCCTTTAGCTTTGTTTGTACCATATTCTTTTACTCCTGGGGGAATTCTGCACCACTACGCAGAAGTCATGTCCCCCACAGATTTCTTTGCTTCCCTGCAGAAAAATGACTTTCTGACAGGGAAGCTGCAAGAGCACTCATGTACCACTCCCTAGTAATGCAGGTACATCATTTCAGGCACCCAGAGCAGCTGTTGGAGGGATAAATCACCATGGGACTGGGGACACCCAAGCCAGAGGCTCCTACACTGAGCCGGGATCAGCTGCTAGTCCTGGCTGGGCTGGAGGCAGGAGAGGACAAGACTTCCTCTTCCCCTGAAAGGAGAGGCTGGGGCTATGTCAGACCCACCCCCAGAAACTTCCCCCAGCTGCAGGAAGCTCAGCATCCTCCCATGCTTCCTCCCACCATTGCTCATCAGCTATGGGGGGGGAGGGGTCACTGTACAGGGAACTGCTACCCCATCCACCCAACCCCCGCATCAGGAACTCCTATACCCAGTCACCTCTGCCAAGCCTCAGCTGGTACATCCAGAACCCCCCCCCCACCCCCGCAGTCCTCCATACCCAAACCCCACACCACTGAACCTCAACCCCTGCCTCCAGACCCCCATCCCTGCACCCAGACCCCCTGCCTCCTGACCCCAACCCCTGCACCCAGACCACCCCCACTGAGCTCCCTGCACTCAAACCCCCACCCTGATGCCCCACCCCTTGCACCACCTTGAGCCCCACATCCAGACGTTCTGTATTGGTGATAGTTTTATTAACACAGTTAGCAAAGTTACAAACACTCCAACGGTTGTGCAGCAAGGTAGGTGCAGCAAGGTAGGTAGAGATAATACAGAATGTGCTGAGCATCCATATGCTTCTCCCCATCCCTTGCAGAACAACCTGAAGTGTTAGTTATCCTCTTCCTCATCTTCCCTTTCACCATCACCAGTGGTCATCATCCTGGCACCTCCTAAGGCACACAGGCTGGGACACAGCTTTTATGTGTTATACTGATACCACCATGCCTAATGCATATTCAGTATGGGTTTCAGCCCCTTTGTCTTATTTGTAGCTCCTCACCCTACTAATGTTGGGGTGTCCTTCTCTCCTAGGTCGTTAATCCTAAAGACTGCACAGGGGGTCTGCAAAATATTACCAAAAAAAAAAAACCAACTTTCACCACATCCGCATCCCCTAACAATTAAAACCAACAAATCTACTATTTCTGTTTACACAATGTTCCATGGTGCATGAACACCGCAATACTCACATTGTGCAAGTATCAATGTAAAAAAAAATCTCACTGCATTGCAACAGCAAATCAGAAGTGACATCCATTTTTTTGATGACTGAGATGTCTTTGGTGGGTAGAAGTGGAATATATTTTTGCAGTGTGTGAGCAAATTAGATTGAAAATGGATACTTTTTAAAAAATGTCCTCATACTAGTACTGTAGTTGTGCTGAAGCCATGGGCAATGCAAGTAGTAAGAAACAAACGAAGAACAGAGTTTGACCAAAGTTATATTGATTTTGGTTTTATGGAATTTAGTGATGGATGATCGCAATGCATTGTATGCTTATACATCCTATCAAACAAAGCAATTAAACCTGCCAAGTTGAAACAACACCTCGCAACAAGGTACCTGGAGTATGAGATAAATCCAGAGACTTTTTTCAATGAAAGAAAGAAAGAAAGAAAGAAAGAATACAGTTGACAGAAAACTCAAATGACAAACATATCAGTTCCAGAAAAGGCTCCAAAAGCATCTTTCTTAACAGCACTTCAGACTACAAAGAGCAGAAAATCCCATACCATTGGAGAAGAACTGATTCTTCCACCTGCTGTAGGTTAGGGATAATGCAGCGAAGAAACTTAAGGCCATACCACTTTCTAATGCCACAGTTAGTAGAAGAATTTAAGAGCTTTCAAATGATGTAAAATGCCAACTAACTGAAAGTCTACATACATGTAAACAGTTTGCAATTCAGCTTGATCCCACAAAATTCAGATGACACAAAAATTGATGGAGTGGTAAATAACAAAGGGGACAAGTCACTGAGCGAATCGGTAAGCTGGCCACAAGCAAACAATATTCATTTTAATATGGTTAAATGTAAACATACATCTAGGAACAAAGAACGTAGGCCATACTTACAGCATGGGAGGATGCTATACTAAGAAGCAATGTCACAAAGATTTGTGGGGTCATGGTAGATAGTTAGCTGAACATGAGCTCCCAGAATGACATTCTGACTAAAAACAACTATTCTGAACCTTGGATGCATAAACAGGGGAATCTCGACAAGTAGACAGGTTATTTACCCCTGTATCTGGCACTGGTCCAACTTTTGCTGGACTACTGTGTCCAGTTCTGGTGTCTCACAGTCCAAAGGGTTGTTGATAAAGTACAGAGAAGAGCCACAAGAACAACTGGAGGCATAGAAAGCATGCTTTATAGTGTACACTCAAGGAGCTCACTCTATTTAGCTTAAAGAGAAAGTTAAGGGGTGACTTAACTGCACTGTATAAATACCTACATGGGGAACAAATATTTAATAATGGGCTGTTCAATCTAGCAGATAAAGGTATAATATGATCCAATGGCTGGAAGCTGAAGCTAGACAAAGTCAGAGTGGAAATAAAGGCATACATTTTTAACAGTGGGAGTAATTAACCAATGGAACAATTTACTGAGGGTCATGGTGAACTCTCCAATACTGGCAATTTTTAAATCAAGATTTAAATGTTTTTTCCTCAAAGATCTGCTCTAGAAATTATTTAGGGGATGTTCTATGAACTATGCTATACAGGAAGTTAGACTAGATGATCATTATGGTCCCTTCTGGCCTGGTAATCTATGAATCTGCCCCTCTTGCTGTGTGATTAAACAGATATCAGGTTTTAGGGGTACTCAGAGCATGCGTATGGGATTGGGCCCCACTAGAAAGATAGGCATCCCCCCACCTACTTTGAGACTCCAGCTTTGGTTTATGCTAGGGCTCTGAGTAGCTCTTTAGAAGTAGGGTTATCAATGTTTAGATGGGTTTTTGGACATTGCCTGGTGGAAATTTAGGCACTATTAAGACTTAAGTGCCTACAGGATTAGGAAGCAGCACAGTGGTTGTTTAGAAAATGCCAGTGGTATCCTGAATGGTAGACTTAGGCAAGTACCTTTAAAGATCTGGGCCAGAGAGATAAAGTGATTTATCAAGGCCACACATGAAGTGGCAGATCAGGGAAGTGAAACCAGGTCTAGATGTCCCAGGCTAATGCCCTAACCACTGGAGAATCCTTTCCCTGTAAAACACTCTTACATACAGAATAAGATGGCTTTCAAATGCATTAACCTTTATTGTAATAAAGTGCCAGTGGCTTTTATATAAGGCAGGGTATTATAACTGAGGTTCTGAGCAAGTATACAATTGAATGTACAAGCAATAGGAATGATTGAGTGTAAATCACATACACGGAGCAAGAGAAACATTAAAAATACAGAGGTTTCAACAAATGTTTTA
The DNA here is from genome assembly GCF_002925995.2 of Terrapene triunguis. Classification (NCBI taxonomy): domain Eukaryota; kingdom Metazoa; phylum Chordata; order Testudines; family Emydidae; genus Terrapene; species Terrapene triunguis. Next base: position 57,409,337 of record NW_020664417.1, on the reverse strand, counting down.
AATTCATACCAAATCTTATATTTTAGGTATTCCAGACTTCTATTTTTTCTCTCTGAATTCCTGATTGATAGGCTGGTTTAATACAAACTGAATCAGAGGTGAATGTTTCAGTTTCTCATGGCCTTTATCTAGAAGCTGGCACACCTCTAGTGTGAGCTGTAAGCAAGCAGAAGTCTGGCTAACATTTCTAAATAAAACTAATTTGACATTTCATGCAATGGACAGCATGCAACTGGCATGAATAGACCTCCCACTAAGGAGCCTCTTCCCTGTTTAATGATACATAAGCAGTGCAGTATTGCTGAGAGTCCTAATGGTTTCAAGGTTTGACTGAACAGATTATGGAGACACTGTTCCCTTAATTAGCTGGAGCTGTCAAGACAATGGCGGGAGGGCCTTCATAGCAGAGTTATAATCCTACCATTTTAGGTTAATCTGTCTGTGCCCATTAACTAAGAGATAACATTATGCATCTGATTTTTAACAATGCATTCACAAATTGTGCAAAGAATATACACACATACATCTAATTGGCATTTCACAATTACCTAGTTTGCTGTCAAATCATAGCTGTACCTGTTCATACAAATCAGATCTGCACCACTGTCATGAAGAAAAGCTGTGTTCGTTTCTGCTTTCCAACTGACTATATATTCATGTTATCACCTGAGAGTCAGCCAATTAGGTACCAAGTGCCTTTCCTCAGACTGTGGGGGGAGAGGATGTTTTCCTGTATAATTATGAAGAGCAGTGTAGAGTTGTAATCGGCTGATTTGATAAAGAGGACTAAATGCACAGCTTTGCCTTTGGCAAGTTGACATTTTATTTTTCCACAAAGTACATTGCTAAAGACTACAGTATGACTGAAATGTGCAAGGGCTTCTGAATAATGGGGTATCCATTCTAATGATAAAAGGTAACAGTCAAATGCATCTCTAAGGTTTAAAGACTCTTTGGGACTGTGACTAATAAATACCCTCTGACCAGGAGAGAGCTTCATTCTGGGTGCAACAATTCAATACAAGAAGCATGAAAAGTTCTCTCAAAGGTTGTATGAGGTTTACTTGGGGAAATGAGATGAAACGTGAGACGAGGCCATGAGTTACTGAGCTACGTGAGGTTTAAAGAGAGAGACAGACTAAAAAAAAAAGAGAAACTGCAGCTGCAGACAGCTTGTGCTAGATTCATTTGCAATGATTCCTGGGGGGAGGGGAGGGGGAATGAATATGTGCCCTTTCTACTTGGGTAGATCTGAGCCACTCTCAGTAAAACTGATCTACTAGGCTCAGAATCTCTCTTTTACTATGATTTTTTATTAAAAAAAGATTAGTATATTTAATACTACTTTAACTCTAGATCCTAACAAGCCAATTTCCATCAGTTGGTTTGAGGCTAAGAAATCCCTTCTTCCTGTTATGAAGGGTTCACTTTTATTTAAGTCTCTTTTTGGAAAACACATTAATGGGAAAGATCATTTCATAGCAGAAATCTGGATCCTTAGAGCTGTTCAATATATTCACAACAGAACCACAGCCCATAGCCAGACAAGTTTCACTTGGGTTTTGTTTTGAACACAACCTGGGTTCAAAGCTTTGGGGTTTTGTACTCCCTTTCCCCGCACAGGCCCTGGAATTAAATGGCCAGTAACAGCGCATTCCTTTGCTCTTCTCTTCTGTTGCTCTGAGAAGAGTATCCAAAGTCTCGAATTTGTTAGACATGCTCTAGTGTGGCAGCCTGCAACAAGTTACTGAATACCTGGTATCCCTTTCCACGTGTAAGACTTTAGAGACATTGCCCTGATGAATTAAGCTCATTAGAGATGCATGGTCAAGTTCCAAGACTGCTGAAACAAACCACACACGGGATGCAAGTAATCAGCACTGACCATGAGTTCAGCTGGTTTGTTTTCAGGTGGGGTGGGTAAAAATCTGTGTGTGTGTGTGTGTGTTGGGCGGGGGGGGGGACGGACGACATAGGTTCTTTCTCTGGCACTACCTTGGGATGAGGGGGCATCCTTGTCTTGGACATCCTTCTCTCAGTACTATGACTCATCTAGGTTCCAGACTTGGGGTCTATCCCTCCAGCTGTACTTCTTAGGGAGTATGTCGCCGTTCTGGAGTGTGGGATTTAAAGAAGTCCAAAAGAAAATAGAAAAACACCTCCACAGCCCATGAAAAGGGCCAGGCTTTTGCGGTTGCACACCAGATAAAGGCCAATAGAGTCCCAATTATTTATTTTTTTTATTTTTATTTTTTAGCCTGAAATAAAATGTAAGAATATGTAGGAAAGTAGGAGTCTGATTTTATCTCACATCATATGTCCCACAACATAATAACTGACACATACTGTGTGTATTTGATCATTTATTTTTGATACCACTATATTTCTTCAGTAGCATATTCAAAAGCTTACCTAGCACTGTAAGCTTTACTAGATTTCTTAGTGCAGGTTGTTAAATCAATTGTGAATTATTAGATCCCATTAGTATGTTTTTCACATGCTCTTTGCAAAGGTCAGAGAAAGAAATTAAGATACTGTACTTAGGTACACTTCTAGACAGATTCTACCATAGTAGAATGCAAAGTCCATCTCTAATCAGAGCATATACATATTATAGGCAATATTTTTAAATTAGAAGTGCCTCGAGTTTATACACTACAGTGGCCAGGCAAAAACCATGAGCTTATCTGCCCTTATTTTTATTTCTTAAAGTCATTCTGCAAATAAAAATATAGGCACATAATTTCAGGAGCATTTCTTTGCACTTGCAATTGCATAGTTTTAGATGCCTTACAACTTGGTGTGCAAGTACTCTGACAGAGTTCTAAAGAAATACTAGTGGAGGAGCATTTTAAAAAAAAAAAAAAAAGAACTTCCTCTATAAACAGAAAATTCTATACATTGCTGATGAAGATGCTCCAAATGTAACTGCCAATGGTCACCTTGAATAGTGATCAATCATAGCATTCATTGAGCCATGGACTCAATTGTCCAAATCCAGTTTAATTGAAAATACAAACAGGCCCAACAAGTACTGGGCACATGATATTTACATCCCACATCAATAAAACTGATATTAACCTCATCAGGAGTCAGTATTGACTTATTGCATGTTTCTTTAAGATTCCATAATGCTAGTCCTTACAGTACAAAAGTAATCTTACTTAAGATGGCCAAAATAATCTCTGTTGGACTTGGCCAGCTCAAAGAAATGAAAATCGGACTCTAAGAGAAAAAGCAAATTTCTTTTGGTCTATGAAAAGACAGCAGGAAAGAGTTAATCATCATTAAGATGAGAGACAGAGGCACACAATCAAAACTTGAATGTAGATAGTCTCACAAAAATATTGCTGGCAGTTCAGTATAGGAATGAATAGCGGTGAACCACTAAAAGTCCAAAACATTAAAAGTTTCAAAGAATGAATTTCATTCTAGAAAATGGTAGTCTATTTCAAAAAATGTAATCCATTATTTTCTTTACTCTGATTTTTTTGTACTTTTGCAGACCAGGATTTAAAGTTCTCTGTTTTTATTTCCAATGATTGAGTTTTGGGAGACTATTTTGCTTGTCTGCTGTTGCTGAATTTCCTTCCCTTCAATGTTTCCAGAGTCTGATATTAATTTTGATACCAATCAGGACACTAGGAGTCTTATTTAGAAGTCTAACTGCCATTCCATCTACACATCCAAAGAAGTGGGCTGTAGCCCACGAAATCTTATGCTCAAATAAATATATTAGTCTGTAACGTGCCACAAGTACTCCTCGTTCTTTTTGCCAATCCATCAGTTATCTGTATAATAAAGCCCTTTGAAAGAGAAAGGGCAGTTAGAAAGCCCATGATAGTGCTGGTGTTCCTACTGGGTACCTCTGCTGTCACTTCACAGAATGGCCAGGCTGACACTCCCCATGGGCACCTCATTGGTGCTGGAATGCGTACTGGCCATCAGCATCAGGGCTGTGGAGGCCACAGCAAGGAATGAGCTGTGTGGACCTACATGGCATCAGGTTAGAGAACATGTCCTTTGTAGGAAGAAAGTAAGGCCCTGATAGAGAGGAAGGAATGTTTGGAATTTTGGCATGAAGGACCCTTTACCACATTATTTTTCTGTTTGGGTTGTTTACTTACAGCTTTTAAGAGCAATTAGGTGAGGGCTATTTAGCCCAAATGTAAATTTGGTACATAAATACCCAAACTCTTAAATGCAAAATTTGGATCAATCTTTGGTTCAGATTTCAAAACAACCCCAATGTTTGAAGGGAAGGGTTTGATGTAGGATGCCTCAGATCTGATGCTGTGGTTCAGACACTGTTTCAGTACACACACCAGCTGTGCTAATGTCATCATCAGTAATGCTGGTGAGCAAACAAGGCTTCTGCTAACTCTGTACTCCTTGGTTACAAGGGAGGGGACAATGTTTATTATTATTAAACTAAAAAAAAAAAAAAAAAGGAAGACGACAAAATATGAGGGGAGGGGGGAAGTGTTTTCAGCATCTACTAGGATATTAGAAATAATGGAAACCAAAACTTTAACAAATCTTGGCAGTGTCCCTTTAACTTTACTATTTAAAGCTTCAATTCACTTTACTGACTGGAAAGCAGGTAGAGAACCTTCAAAATGGTCCTGGTTGTTTTAAGATGCTTTTTCACTGCTCTAGCCACTGATTTTGTTAAGTGACCATTTTGAATGCAGGCAAATCACTTTCAGGTGGATTTAATCAGCCTGAGCACCTCAGGAACATGCTTTGGGCCCTGACTGAGTTGAAGAGGCCACTGCTCTTTCTGTGTTTGAGCCTTTATAGCCTGAATTCCCTTAATCCCTCCTGCAGCAGCTGTACTAGACCTCAAAAGTCCATTTGCAAAGCACGTCCCTGACTAGGAGCTCCTATTTTAAGTTGTCTAGCCTACCTATATACCTTCTGATTCCTCCAGGTCATATACAGCCTAATGTAATGTGATGCACATGTCAGGTTGTATCACTGCTTTAAACAAGTGGCACTTTTTGGAGCAGCCTAGTAAGTAGAAATGGTAAACAAGTATTCTGCTGTCAGCATGTAGCTGCAATCAGGTTGATCTACAATCTGGCCTTTCCTTTCTAATGTTTTCTAAACTGCAGCAATTCTGCTCTTCATGTTTTAATAATACTAACAAACCTTATCCATGATGGCTGTGACTTTGAAATGGTAAATAATCAGTCTCATGAAAAAAGGCATCCTGGATTCAAAAGATGACAACTTAACAGGTTCTTGCAAGGACAAGTGGAAACAATGCCATCTGAAAGAATACCAAAACAGCACAGATATTTTTCCTTGCCAACGACAAATGAAGTAGTAACTGAGTTATACTACAACATTTAACTAACAATGGGTCTGCTTTCCTTAACATTGCTATTATTGCTCCCTGCTCAGGGAGTTGTATATAGTAGTAGTATGAATCAGCAAAGTATGCTGCATCAGGAGTTGCCTCTAGAATCTGAGATTTTTACTAGTAGTATCTACAATTTATTACTGATTGAGGGAGTAGATTGAGGCCCATGAAGATCAATGATACTGTAGTCAAGGGGATTGTGGGCTCAAATGAGATAGGGCTGCAGAACAGAACCTTTAGGCTGCAAGTCTTGCTTGTGAAGAAAGAGGACCTGGCTACTGTAGTACTTTTTGAATTAGACATTTGTTCTCTAAGGAGTTTTTTATTATTAAAAGGTTTTGTAAGATTGCCTTGCAAGTGAAAAGGACCAATTGTAGTATAGTTCTCTCCTGACCACTATGCTCTTAAATGAACTACTGCCCACCTGCCCCCACCACCCAAAGTTTGAATGTTCAATTCAGACATTTAAAGTTTGAAGATTTACCCAAAGCTTAATTGAAACCACATTGTTCTGCAAGCCTTATGTGAGCAGTATTACTTGGGAGAGGTCCCATACTTCTCGGCTGAGGAGGAAGTATTATGAGAACAGTGGGGGAGGGGGGGCAAACCTTTGGTACTTCCACTTTTCTTCTTAACCCAGGCACTGCACAGTCAGACAAAAGTTAGAAGAAAGATTTGGAACCCCCAAATGGATAGTCATTCAGTTCAACTTCTGGGCAAAGATTTGGCTCAATTTATTGAATCTGAACCAGGTTTTCCCAACCCTAGTATTAACTGGCTTTCACCCAAGTCAATAGACTATCCTAATTTACACCAGTTGAGGATCTGGCACACATCCTGCCCAATGCTTTTATGCTTGTAACTAATGCTGTAGGTATATGTTACTGTATCATTGCTAAGGCTAAATTGGTGCCTGTAGGCCCAGCCCTGAGCAGGGGTAGTTGCAGCACCACAATGCCCAAGAGATTGCTCAGTAAGGTCTTTCATAAAAGCTAGAGACACTGGTTATTAATACCATTGTGAAATGTATGTGCAAATACCATGTAAGTGTGTAGTCCCTAAAGTCTGAATCAAGGCATACATAAGAACAGCCATACTGGATTAGACCAAAGGTCGATTTAGCCCAGTATCCTGTCTTCCAACAGTGGCCAATGCCAGGTGCCCCAGAGGGAATGAACAGACCAGGTAATCAATTCATCCATTCCCTATCACCCATTCCCAGCTTCTGGCAAATAGAGGCTAGGTACACCATCCTTGCCCATCCTGGCTAATAGCCATTGATGGACCTGTTATTGGGGTGATAAAACAGGTTTTTGCTAGATAAAGGATGTATAGTCACCTGCTTGCCTCAGTTCACATGTAAATTTAGCATTGTAAGCCAACACAATGGAAGTCCCATTTATGTATGAAATCAGCACACTGCAGTATAAGCTTTGGGTGGGGGGAGGGGGTGCATGGGATGATCCTGACTCGGGAGATGAACAATGAACTTTGGGGGATACAAGGAAAAGGCAAAAAGCCTCCCCTTATTCCTGCACCTGAGGAAATAGTAGATTTACATTCATGAAAGTGTGATCCCAACCATCCTTGGTTGGAAGTGCTACAAAGGACATTTGGGTGAGATAAGACTGCTTCAGACAGATTGTTAGCCTGCTAAAGTTAACCTGCATTGTAGAAATTAAAACTTATAATTGTTTATATAATATATTTCTGTTTTCCTTAAACTCTTGATCTCTGGTAATAGGCTCATGATTGTTTTTGCTATACCACAGCACTGAGTTATATTTATTGTACAAGGAGCTGAACCTAAGCTGAATCAGTCCAGCTGGTGCATATACTGTTCCCCTGGGGACAACAAACCTGTTATTTCTGTGAATAGCCAGTGACAGGGACTGGATATCACAGGGGAATGCTTCAAAGAGACTCAGGAACTGGGGTGCACCTATTGTTAGCCTACAAGGCAAAGTAAGGAATTGCTATCTCCTTTGGGCTAATAGGCTGATGGCATCAGAGATGACAGCAAGTCTCTCTCTCGCTGGAGGCAGGCAGATTGCAAGGTGACTCAGCCTGGATACCTAAAGAAAGTGTCACAGGAGTGATGCCAAAAAACAGATCCCCAGGACAAAATTAAATAAATTTCCTGTGATGATGCATTCATTGTGACTTGTGCTGCTAAACAAATATGGCTGCTGCATTTTGTATCAGGGCTTTTTCCAGATGTGTGGCTTCATTCCTAAGTAGAATGGCTTGCAATAATAAAAGCCTACTTAAGTTCTCCTAAAACACCTATGCTGCATTCCTCAATGTAGCCTGTCTGGATACCAACAGCTTCTTCAGAAAACACAGCATGGGGAAAAATAGGGTTTACCCTCTGAAACTTCAGTTATCCAGGTAATTTCATATGTGGTTCAGAAAGAGAAATGATTAGTATCATACCTCTCAGCCTGCCAACCCAACTCAGAAACAGGATATGAGAGAGAGGTTTCAGAGTGGTACCGTGTTAGTCTGTATCAGCAAAAACAACAAGTATTTCTGGCACCTTAGAGACTAACAAATTTATTTGGGCATAAGCTTTCGTGGGCAGATCCATGGAGTGGAAAATACAGTAGGAAGATATATATACACAGTACATGAAAAGATGGGAGTTGCCTTACCAAGTAGGGGGTCAGTTCTACCGAGACAATTCATTTAATGTGGGTTATCAACAGGAGGGAAAAAAATCACTTTTGTAGTAGTAATCAGTGTGGCCCATTTCAAACAGTTGATAAGAAAGTTTGAGTAACAGTAGGGGGAAATTAGTTTTTAGTTTTTGTAGTGACCCATCCACTCCCAGTCTTTATTCAGGTCTAATTTGATGGTGTCCAGTTTGCAAATTAATTCCAGTTCTGCAGTTTCTCATTGAAGTCTGTTTTTGAAGTTTTCTTGTTGAAGAATTGCCACTTTTAAGTCAGTTATTGAGTGTCCAGGGAGGTTGAAGTGTTCTGACTGATTTTTGAATGTTATCATTCTTGACGTCTGATTTGTATCCATTTATTCTTAAAGAATAATCTTAAATATTTATTCTTTAATAAATGGGGCATGCATTAAAGTTGTTGTTTAGCTGTATGCCTCTATGTTTTCCTTGTCTGCCCCACACTCCCCAAAACTATTTTGGGGCTAGATTGTGACTAAGAGAGGGGGTATATAGCCCTCCTACTTGCCTTATGCCCCTGCACAGGGTATCCAGAGAATGGGTCCAGGCATGATGGATAGCAGGCAGTTCCTGCACCCACTCACTGCCCATCTGCTCCAGTGGGAAAAGCAGAGTCTTGGCTTTGTCCCCTCTGCTCATGGGGCCAGATTAGATATCCAGGCATGAAGAAGTAAAATGCACCCTTTTAAAGGCTGCAGTAACTTACTTCCCCATGAAGCAAGAGAGGGTCAGGAGACAAATTTTACCTCAGAGGAGCATGTCCATAACACAATGCCTCCTGGGCCACTCCTGAGGTGGTGCAGTTTGTATTCTGACTTTAGGCACAACCCAAAGTAATCTAGCCCTTAATTTGATTTCTCTTCTTTATTTTTAATTTAGGGTGTCAAACTATTCTGAAGAAAACATTTTAATCTAAAAGTGTCTTGCAGCTCTTCTAGTGCACATCTACAAAATCCTTAAAATGAAAATTAATTGGTTAAAGTGTGCATGTTTTAGTAGAGAATAAATCATCATATTTTAGAAAAATGTAGTCAACTTTCTCATGCGGTGTATCTGATTGGCATAACACTGTTTTCATTTTCAGGGTTATGATGAGACGTGGAAAATTTGCATTTCTTTAAATTCAGAATCAAAAGTGGCCACATGAAAGAAACTCACACTCACATTGCTTCCCTGATAAGGGCTCAATAGCCACATTACTCCTCATATAGCATAGCTGACTGTGGAACCACTGTTATGTAAGCCATTTTTTGCAACAATTGACAGAATGATCATTCCCCTGCCCCCCCGCAACTTCTTCCACCATTGAAATTATTCCAGAACTACCTTTTGTTCTTTATATAAAGTATTGAGTCACTTTCTCAGACCAAAGTGGTTTTCAATTTAAGGATTCATAGTGAAGTTTATAGCAGTTTATTTTTAGGTCTAAATTTCAGAAATGGAAGAAACAAGTGTGAAACCAGTTTTGAGAGCAGATGAATTTCCATGGTTTCAAGAGAGACTCTTAAGTATAGCTAATTTTCTTCAATATTAGAAAATTTAGTATTATAATGAGGACCTTACCTCTCTGGCATGGAGATGCAACTATGCTTTTGTTTCCCTCCTTGGTGGGTAGTTAGCCCTCTTGGCCAAACCAAGAATTTCAAGTGATTCTATCAGGCAGTCTTCACCCAGCTTCTTTCCCTCTATGGGCCACACCCTCTTCACTGAAGGCTGTATCAACCTTCCCACTACTACCACCACCACTGCACGCAGGGTTATAAATCCAGTTCACAAGGCCTCCCTCTCATGCAGGAATGCATCACGGGCTTCCACCTGCCCCCATCCAGTATCTGAGGACCACTACTTTCCCTCAAAAGGAGTATCAAGGTTCTCCTTTCTTTCAGTGTCTGACAGCACCCCTTGGTATTTCCTTAGGAGAGCTCATGCTTTTTCCTCTGAGAGCTCCACCCATGAGGCCCTGAATGAAGTAGAAGCCAGGGCCGGCTCCAGGCACCAGCAAAGGAAGCAGGTGCCTGGGGCGGCCAATAGAAATGAGTGGCACTCCATCTGTCATTGGGGCAGCACGTCCGGTCTGCGGCGGAAATTCGGCGGCGGGTCCTTCAGCAACTTGGTCTTCAGCAGCACTTTGGTGGCAACTCAACTCGGCTTCAGTCTTCGGCGGTGAGTCCCTCACTCCCTCTCGTCCTCTTTGGCGGCACTTTGGCGGCAGCTGAATCGGGTTTTTCTTTTTTCTCTCTTCCCCCCTGCCGCTTGGGGCGGCAGGCAAAAAAGCTGGAGCCGGCCCTGGTAGAAACAATCCATTTTTCTCCCATTTCACTTCCAATACGACTTCCTATGCTCTTCCCCTCCTTGGGATAGTCCAAGCCTCCTTTACACCCTTCAGTCTTTACTTCTTCTCAGGCTCTCTTGTGATGTTCCCCGCTGCCCTGGCACAATCCAGGGTCTTTTAGTAGAGAAAACAGGAACCAGTCTCTGCACTCTGTTGAATGGGCTGCTTCCTATATTCCTGGCATTCCTTGCTGTGTCTCCAACAGTCATTACTGTGGGAATGTTAGCCAATATTATATATTTTTAGAAGACTCTGTATTCTTTGCACTTATGCTAACTGTGAACCAGGCTCCCAGTATGCTTTGTTACTCATGCCATGCAGGTGAACTGTATGTAACCATTTGTGTATGCAGAACCTTTCAGAAGTAATGCCAAATATAACCAACATGGTTTGTTTATCTTCTAGGGATAATTGGTGCAGGCACTAGAAATAATTGGGGTAGGTATCTCTGTACCCTGAAAAAACAGGAGGTACAAACTAGGTAAGAGAAGAAAGGTCTGTATTAACCGTGGACTTTCCATCTGCTGTAATCAAGTATGATACAAAAGGAGGATAGGATTAAGATCGTACTTTGAAAACTAGCTGCTGCATGCTGTTTCCCAGATTGGTATAATGTATTTGCCTGTCTAGTGCTGATTTATCTTTGACTAATAAACACCAATAGAACTAAGTTACCGGACATCTGATCAACTATCTAACAGGAACCACAAGTTCCAGAATGTCCCTGTGGTTGGCTGAACTGGGAACCAGACCATGCCAGTCCTGTAGACTGTCTTACAGGGCCACATAACCTGCCCCTTCCTGGACATGACTCAAACACACAGGTTGAATGTGTGTTTGAGTCACCAGTACTACTACTTGCCTGTAAATATCAGGTGAGCTTGGCTGCTTTTCTTAACTCCATTTTAAGGGCCCTGCAGATCTCTGCAAACCCCAGTGATTGTCAGACCCCGATGTTGGAAGTGTAGTCAAAAACCACTGAAGTTTTACTTAACCCAACAGCAGTGTTCAATAATCTTTCTACTTCTAGGGACAGCCTGTTGTGTTCAGGCACACATACAAAGACATTAGATAAACATGAAATACACTGGCTGGAAGGCTGACATTACCCTACTTTATATCTTAGAATTCAGAATAACACACAAGAACAAACCAGAAACACATACAGCAGACTTCTCCCTAAACAGAATGTCACAACCCATCCCAACTTTCTCTAGGCTGGCTCTGATCCCATACTTTCCTCCAGGGCCCGCTAGCCTGCCAGCAACCTAAATTAAGTTTAAGTGTTAGCTTGTAATTTTAAACACAGTTTTCAATACTCTAAATAACCTAATCCAATAAGGGACCAGCAGTGCTTCCCCTCAGGGCCAGATAGTCAATCAATGATCCCTCTCCTCAGAAGCAATGGACAATCCTTCAAATTAACCTCCCAAAGTTCCAAATGAGCAGGAATCCAAAGCCCTCTATGTCTGGGCACCCAGGGGCTTGCTTTTTTTTTTGTTTCGGGGGCAGGGGGAGGAAGAGAAGTGTCTATATCCCACTTCATACATTTTTCCTCAACACATCCTATTTCCCAATCCACAGTTCCTCCTCCACCAGCCAGCTTGCCCTGTTACACATAAATTGGGAATGGAGCTAGCCAAAACCTTAAATTTCCTGTGGGATGGAAATTCTAAGATTTGAAAGTCTGTCCCTAGTCAGGATTAAACCAGAGTCAAAAAACCTTGGAGGTTTTTATAAAACTAAACATTTCATTTGATCTTCAAAGTGTTTCATTTCAGTAAAGTCAGAGCACTTCATACCAATAAGGTAATATAGCAGTGGTGGTGGAACTGTATAATCTCCAGTCCCAAGTACACATGTTGGATTAACTGATGAGGAATCTAACTTCTCAGTTTTACGCCATTTCGGTCTAAAATGTGTCTGTAGTTGCATTGTTCTGGGGGAGCATTAGGGGCACAGTGTCTGCTGGCGCAACCTGGATTTGTGCTGAGGGGAAGGAGTAAATTTGCCACAGCCCTGCCCTTTAAAGCTCCCTCACTGCTTAGCACCGTGGATCCTCCTACTTCCCACACTCACCTTATCCAGTGAATTGCTCCCATGGGGAGCAACCATACAGGGGCTATTCTTGGCAGCCTCTATGTGGCTAGCACAAAAGCACAAAGGGAGAGTGATGGGTTGGACCCCGCTTCTCGGATGCCACCTGATGTACTGGATTTCACTGAGTCTCTCCTGCTCCACCAGCATACATACAGGTAGGAGGGCCACACCCAGCTACAGCCACAGACTGAAGTCAGCTCTATGTGAGAGGACTTCTCCAGCACTCACATGAACATCCTTTTGGGAGATAAACCCAAAATAATACTGTTTTGCACTGTATAGAAAAATCTGCACAGCGCAAGCTCATAAAAATCCACCCTCTTGCTCAATGCAAAGAGATGTACATGACTTCCTGCCATCCCCAGTTAGAAATTACATAAACTTATTTTGTTTATTAAACCCAGTTTAACTACAGAAGGTAGATTTTAAGTGGTTAAAGGCTAGCAAACAGAACAAAGCAGATTGCCTTAGTAAATAAACAAAAGCCGCAAACTGAGTTTAGCACACCAGATAGGTGGGATACAAATTAGTAAATTAGCACCCTGAATGATAAACAGGCTGGCAGATTCTTAAGGTACAAGTTGCCTTAACTTTCCCAGATTCTCTTACACAGGCTGAAAATCCTTCCAGCCTGGGACCATCACTTCCCACAGTTCAATCTTTGTTCCTCGGGTGTTTTCAGTTGTGTTGTTGTAGGGAGAGTGAGGACCCCTCATACTGTAGTTGTCTCTCTTTTATATCTCACACACACACACACTTGCTGGAAAGCTTTTTTGCTGTGACCTGGGTCAAACAGTTCCCATTGTGCAGAGCTATCTCCGAGAGGTTTCTATTGCACACTGTTCCTGGGGTAATCCTTGTGTGCATTTCTTCAGTCAGCCACTAATACTGTTTGGCCTCATCCAATGTAGTTCATTTGAAATACATAGACATGGTCAATAGTCCCAGCTTCAGATAAAATAATGATACATGCATACAAATTGGATAAATACATTCAGTAAATCATAACCTTTCCAATGATACCTTAAATGAACCATCTTGCATAAAGTAAATCTCAGTTATGTCATATACATATCATAAGGATCTTTCCATAAAGAACATGGAGTGTAATGTCAGAGAGGAAGGCTCTTTCCTTCCTGTTTATCTCTCCTTTAACCTCCCCCACCCCGCCACCCACCCAATCATCCCTCACCAAGTAGCCATGAAAGGGCTAGCCCCAATCTGGACTTTTAAAACTGGGCAATGGCTATTACAGCTCATTGTTTGTATGTACATAAAAAATGCAAAACATTACCATTTCTCTGCTGTGCTGTAAGACAAAAATAGGTTATTTTGACCTAAAGCAGTTTATTGTTATAGTAGCTTATTCTGACAATAATCCCTTTAGTGAACGGGAGTCCTCAGAGGGAATATTTTCAACTGGGAGCATAGGAACTCAGACACTGTAAAACAGAGAAGTTAAATTGTACCAAGCCCAGATTTTCTCTTCCCCTGAGGAGTCCAGAGCAGCACATGGCAGGGAAAACCCAGAGCAGAGATATTCATTCAAGTTTGTGCTATGATCCATTTAAGAGGTGGATTTAAAAACCTGACTGCTTTATACTAAGAGAGGAAACAAAGACAGAGGTCAAATGTCCATTAAAGTTGCTTGCAAAACTGAGGTAAAGTAATCTTCAGGTACTAGTTCATATCAGAACCTTGTATGGGGGAGCAAGGAAGAAGTAGGAAGGAAGTAAGTACAGAAGAAAAAACAAAACAAAACAAAAAACAAACAAAAAACCACAGGCGAGAAGTTGTCAGATAATAAACTTTAGTTTAGCCATTGGTGCTGAGAGTCAGGAGCCACGAGTCTATTTAAAAATACACACACACTTTAAACTTCCTTGAAGTGAACTGTAAGGCTGTTGGCCTGTTTTGCCAATCAAGGAAGAATTAAACACACATTCAGATCTTTCTGGATCTTCTCTCAGGAAGGTTTTATTTTATTTATTAACAAAAAACACCACAGTATCCCCCCCCCCCCCACAACAAACCCAGGCTGAATGGGCCCAGAGACCTTTCACTGTGTACCCCTCTTTCTGCTCCAGGGTGACTCATGGGAACAAGGCTCCCTCCTACAACTTTCCTCCACCTGAGCGCTCTCCACTTTTATAGAGACCTCTTGACTCCTTCCCAGCTGGAACTGATAATCAGACCAGGCTGGCTGACCCCAGGCACCCTGAACCTTAAAGAAGATGACCACTCCAATACAGTACATGAACTTGGATGTTTATTTACAAAGTGAAAGGGTTTCTGTGTGGCCTAAGAGATTCATTTTCAGTTCCCCTTCAAAGTGTTGGTCCATCTTGCTCTGAAAACTGCTAATATAGCGATTTATAAAATTGCTTTTTGTGGGGAGGCAGTGGAGGAAAGGGGAATGTATAGCATCCTTCTCCTTCCAAACTCCCTGAAGCTACTGGTCAGTGAGAGCAGAAGACACCTTCTGAAGGCAAGAGGCTAGGATGGGGCCAAGCAATCACAGCCTGTTGGTCTCAAATCTGTACTTCATGCTTCCATTATGCAGAGCAGAGAAGTGGAGATGAGCTGCCAAGAGCAAGGGGTCAGAGCCCCTGTGTTCACTTTCACTGCAGCCGCCCTTTGGTTGTCCTGGTCACTGTATTAATACTATAATTGCTGTTGTGCCACGGGAGGAGAGTTTCTCCTCAGATGTAGTAGCATGTCCAGTTTGGCCTGGGTGCTCCTGGGAGCCCCAAGCCACTCTTCCTCCCACACCGTACCCCTCAACATTCATTTTAACACCCTCTTTTTTTTGGCCAAGTGAGCATTAGGGAAAAATGTAATATGCCTACCCTTTGCAGCAATTACATGATAACACCATCAGAACTATTTTCATTTTACTTTAGGGAAGACATGCTGCAATAGGTCATAACCTCTCAGTCTGTACCTACAAGCTTTCATTTTGTACTTGTAATATTAGAATAGTTACATTGCCTTGCTACCGTTAGTGGATAACTCAAACACTCCGTGCAAGCACCACAGTGAAATTTTAGAATTGTTGGCCTTTTTTAAAAAAAAAAAAAAAAGAAAAAGAAAAAAGTTAATGGAATTGAAGAGACTGGGCAGGAGAAGAGTGTCTTTAATGGAGGTAAGAGATAGATAAAAAAAAAAGTCATCAGATGTCAGGCCTTGCCAGCATAGGAAAAGAAGGAATTTTGAGGTGTCTGAAGAAAAAGCATTTGCCAAGTTAGAACATGGTATATTGGAAATACTCCCAAAACAAGAGGAAATATGCTAGAGATGCAATTCCATGCTCATGGGGACATTTTCTAAATCAGTTGACTTATACCAGTTTTCAAGCCCATTAGAACTGTAGAATGGCTTGAAATGGTTTAAGGTGGCCCTATCTTAGATGGTCTTGAAATTGGTTTGCAAAATAAAAAGGCAAAAAGAGGACAACCCAGGCTGGGTCTACACCCTGGTTTTAATAGGTTTTAGAACAGCTTTAGCTGAACCAGTTTTAAAACCAGCATCTCCACTGCAAAGAGGCCCCAACCAAGTAGCCATACAACACTGCCAGTCCTCGCTAGTAACTTAAGTGCTGTTAAATATATTTTATTTCCATTCCAGCTTTGTTTATAAAAAGTCCACTTTGTTTAGCTCAAACAAGGCTGCTGAATCAAATCTGTTTTTAGAATACTGTCTGCCATCTTGAAAAGCACGATGACGGTCCTTTTTCCCCAGAGGAAGGTAAAAAATTAGAGTAACAGTATGGTCACTGATCTTGTGCTAGGGAAGGCACTGATGACTCTGCTCCTAAGAGGCCACTGAGGAGTTTGAGGACACAGTGTACAAAATAACGACTGAGTTACAGATGCTGTCACACAGAGACCTTAATTAGTTCCATTGATTAAATGTAGTAGATGGTAGAAATATTTGAAGTACTTCTACATAGTGTTTACTTCTACTGAACTTAGTAGCCACTTCAAAACTTTCTGCAAGCATCTGATATACATTTTCCCCCACACTCGGGGTAATATCGGGCACATTGTTAATGGCTGTCTGCACATGTCCAAAAATTACTCACTATCTCAAGTGGCTTTGAGGACCATGTGGCTTCGATGTATAACTTAATTTAGTGTCATTTTAGAATGGTGCCAGGGCATCACATTCAATTGTTGCTCCTGGGAAGTGTAAAGGTTGTTTGTAATGCGATTTTTCCATTTAGCCAAGTCATCATTTAGAATTTTAAGGCACTGTGTGTCACCTAAAGGCAGCCACAAATCTGTAAATTAACATCACATGTTACTTGGACTGAAGAGAACTGTAGAAAATTGCAATGCAGTGTTTATGTAATTCAATCCTTACATTATTCACCTATATATACCTATAATTAAAAGACAAAACCAACCTGCTTTGTAACTGGAGATCTAGAAAAGCAATTCATGTTTAGTAGGAAAGAGACCCCACAGACCATGCCCCACTCCTGCCCTAAAAAACCTCACCATTCTGAAGTATAGATACCTTGCCATGTTTCTCACTAAAGATGGGCCCAAAACCAAAAAGAGTCAAGCCACCTCCTGTCCAAACTTTGGCAGGGGGAACATCTGACCAAGATCCTAAGTTTTATTGGAATCTCTCTAGGAAAGACAGATTTGGAATACCATTCCCAATCTGTCCTAATTTTGAGGAAGATTGAGTATAAATGTTATGACTGAGATTTAACTCCATTCACATCTTTGATTCTTTCAGCACTAGTCCAAACAGACCACTTAGCTGTGTTTAGATCAGTGGCAGCAACATTAACTAATATCAGCTGCACTTTGTGTCTTAGAAAGAGAGGATGTTATAGCACAAAAAAAAAAAAAAGGCCAGTCTTGCACATTGCAAAGTCATTTAGACCTGTGCAAAGTGGGTGTGAAATGCTACCAAGTCTGTATTCTCCACTCATGCCAGTGGAAACATTTTACACAGGTCAATGTCCTGGCACAGGGGGCATTCCAGGGTGTGCCAGAAATGGTAGGGGGAGTGGCCAGGGCACTTTGTTCCTATAATAAGTTGCCTCCCTTTGGTCCCTATGCCACACCTAGAGTCAGTGTAAGGAAGAATCTGGGCCTATAAATTCAGCAAATGAGATGAATTTTGGTCAGTCCAACAGACTAGAGTAAAGCTTTTCCTGTATCTGTTTTTCCATACAATAAATTAAAGAATATCAACCCCATCTCTCAAGCAACACCTTCTTTACACAAATACGCATTAAATGACACAAATTGGAATATGCACACTCACTGATAAGATCAGAACTGCAAGTATATTGGCAGTACAGTCACCATGTGACCTCTGAGTTGGTTTCCCATCATAGGCGCCGACTCCGTGGGTGCTTGGGGGCTGCAGCTCCCATGGGAAAAAATGGTGGGGGCTGAACACCCACCAGCAGTCCCCCTATCAGCTCCCACCCAGCACCTCCCCCACCGATCAACTCCTCCCCCTCCTCCCCAGTGCCTCCCAGCTGCCAGCAGGCCCTGCCGATCAGCACCTCCTCCTCTGTCCCCATGCCTCCTGCCCGCTGCAATCAGCTGTTTTGCTGCATGCAGGAGGCGCTAGGGGGGTGGGAAGGCTGGGTGCCATCAGGGAAGGGGGCTGAATGGGGCAGGGCCTTGGGGGAGGAGGGGTGAGACCTGGGGCAGAGCCAGGTGTCGAGCTCTCCCCTGGCACATTGGAAAGTCAGCGCCTGTGTTTCTCATTCACTGAAGCCAAAAAGTCAGTTCTTAGCTATACTAAAACAGCAGTGGAATTTAATGCAAAAAAACTACTGACTACTGTATCAAGTTTCTAGTCTATGACTCTGAATGATTTCCTTTTCGTTCCATAGGTCATATCATTTGCTGCTGTAAATCAGTGCATCTCCATTGGCTCCAATGGAGTTTATACTGATAGTGTCTGACCCATAAACTTTTTCAATAATCTAGGCTAGTCAATTGGGGCCCAGCTCTACATCACTGAATTAGATTTTTGCCATTGACGTCATTTAGACTGCAATTGGGACATTGTATCCTCACAGAACTTCTTTAGCTTGGTGCATTGTTGTAATAACTGGGTCTACAAGTTTTACAAGTTTACCCTAATTGTAAGCTCAACTGTGGGAAAGTGGATCAACTTTTATAAAGTGTTGCAATAACCTAGCACAGTGGCTCTCAATCAGCAGTACAGGGCCTCCTGGGGGGCAACGAGCAGGTTTTGGGGGGCCACCAAGCAGAGCCGGTGTTAGACTTCCTGGGGCCCAGGGCAGAAAGCTGAAGCCCCATCGCATTGGGCTGAAATCCAGGGCCCTGACCCCCACCACTAATGTTTAATAACTTCAGTCAGAGCATATTGGTCCAGGGAATGATCTTGATCTGCTCTCTCCTGCTCAAGTCTCAGCACCCTGAGTGTGCAGAAAGGAATATGTATGTAGCTTTGTGGGGGCCCCTGTGGTATGGCGGCCCAGGCAATTGCCCTGCTTACTACAGCCTAACATCAGCCCTGGCTTTTATATGTAGGAAACCAGTTATTGTGGCACAGGTGGACCATGGAGTTTTTAATAGCATGGGGGAGGGGGGGGCTCAGAAAGGAAAAGATTGAGAACAATAAAAGTGGATGGGGAAAGGTGCAAAATGGAGACAAAGACTAAGTAAGTCTAAACAAGAAGGCCTACTGATATAACTCAAGGACTGTTAAGATCATGCCAGGTAAACAAAAGAAGTCGGGGAAATCAAATTTGGTGTGTCCGAAGTTAGGCCTAATTGGTGAACAAAATAATCAAGGGGATGGGCTAGTCCACCCATCACTTCCTTTTGTGGTCCTTAAAAAATGCTGGCTGACTGGAAGATGGGAGAATAGAAAGGAGTGAGCTTCACCATCATGGCTGCCACCTCCACATCTCCTGGACCCACCTTTACACCATTGTGTGAAAGATGGCCTGACCAGATTGTGCTAGAGAGAGGGACCCAGATGACACTGCCATCTCCACCAGCTCTGACTAAATCCCAAATACCGCTAGGATATGAGACTTGTCTCCCTCCCCCCCCATCTTTTTGGGGTGTCCTCCTTCCACACCATGTTTCTTCTCTTTCCTATCCCTCTTCTTTTGCCTTCTGTTTTATAAAAGCCTGGCTTAGTCGGAGAAGACGGCATATTTTGCAACACTGCTGTAAGCTTGTGACTAGAGAGCCAGCTAAAAGCAATGTCCTAAACAGCCCAATGGCGGTACAAGGTTGTCAGGTATCAGAGGGACTTGGCACATGGTCTTATTAGCCCTTGTTTTTCCAGTAGTGAGGTTGAAACATGAGTCAATATCAGAGATAGAAAATGCATTTTCTATATTTGCTGTTCTCTTCTCTTTTGTGAAAGTTTGTCTTGTTTTGTATTCTAAAAAATGGGATCAGATTTTAAAAGCAGCAGCAGCCTGAGCCCATAACTAACTTCCTCTCTTTTTCCTAAGACAGTTACCATATTTACTACCATTTAAAAGGCTGTCAAATAAAGGTTTTTTTTCCCTTCTAACAGTTCTCTCCAGCTAAAGGAAAAGGGAACAAGCGATTGTGATGGGGTAGATTTGGAGTGAATAAAAAGGTAGATGATTGCTTCACACTCTCCTTTCTCTCCTTGCTTATAGCTATGGTGCTTGAAGGAGAGAATGAGTGGGAAGAGGATAGAGAGCTGGGCTGCAGTTAATCATGGACTATATGGCTCAGGGGATAAGTAATGGGCTATAGAGCCTGTAATTTCTCAGTTACCAATTCAAATCTAGCTCAGGCTGGTAGTTACTAAAAGTCATTACTATGTGACTGCTATTCTTTGGCCTGTGTGAAATGAGTTTGATGGTTGCTGTCCAGTTCCCAATGGACAGGCGATCACAAAAATAGCTATTGCAAATGGCAACTCAGCTAGCAGTTCCAGAGAAGCCAAGGACTGAATGCACCTGTACATTTAACTACTGTCTCATAACTAGCAATGGTTCATCTAGGTCAGGGTTGAGACACATTGCCAGAGTAGTGTGAAATACCTTGTGAGACTGATGTACCTGCTGTGTGGCTAGAGGGTGTCTGTCTCCAGATATTTCACTTCAGGAATTTAGCATAAATTCTAAGTCTACACACTTGATTAAAAACGGTAAATTAAAAAAAAAAATCTATTCTGACTCGACATTAAAAGAAAAATCTCAATTCAGTTCTGAGATTGCACCTCCACTTGTACTTAGATGATGCTCTAGGCATCTGAACTGCATTGCTTGTCTAAATTAGACTTATATGGGAAGGACTGGATGTTCCTGTGTGTTACTGCACACTGCATCCAGTGCACTAATGTTTAATAACTTCAGTCAGAGCATATTGGTCCAGGGAATGATCTTGATCTGCTCTCTCCTGCTCAAGTCTCAGCACCCTGAGTGTGCAGAAAGGAATATTGTACATAGACTCGTAGAAGATTAGGGTTGGAAGAGACCTCAGGAAGTCATCTAGTCCAACCCCCTGCTCAAAGCAGGGCCAACCCCATTGTTCTTTGGGGCTGCTCCAAGGATTTGAATGTATTTAAATCTGTACCAGGCACCTGTTGCTGAAAACTCATTCTAAAAAAATATATAGATGGCAGAATTTGCTTTTGAGGCCTGTACATACAGATTTTGTCTAAATTACCCCATTCATCAACTACTTCAAAAGAACCAAACTGTAGAAGCTAGTTTGGGAAGTAAAAGGCTATTTAAACAACACTATGCTCTCAGGGACGTGGTATTGGGTAGCAGCACAATTTTTACTGAAATGTACATCTAACAGATCACATTGGCAACCCCTAGCAGAGCCCTAGTGTTACTAGATACTTCAAGTAAAACAAAAGGAATACACAGATTCTGTCCCCCAAATCAGCCCCTCTACATACTCTAGCTCCCTGCAAGCCTAGTGTAGTAGGGCGTATACCAGTGGGAGCTATAGCCCAGGATGCTACAGGGGATTTGGGAATGCTCTGGATTGTGAAACAGCCCATAGGCAACCCTCAGGAGGTTAATATAATTTGTGCCAGGGCCTGAACAAGTCCCCGGAGCAGCCCAGAATCCTGTACAGCAGTGGCCTATAGCAACACTTGCTGCCACCCCCTCCCATTCCCATGGGCTGTGCCTCTCTCTTGGCACAGGCTTCTGTAGAGGTGGGAGTCCTCAGATACTAAATAACATGGGGGGAGAACACAGGTATGTTCTACCCTCAGGGCCTTGTGTGGCAGGGCACTTCTCTCTAATCAAGATGGGCTGTATTTCCACCTGGAGTCAATTAACATTATTCCTGCAAGTCAGTCCGAGAGGACCGCTGGAGAAGTAGATCAGGTATTCCCACCCACCTGGATTGAAAGTACTGCCTCCACATTACTTCCTTTACCAACCAGGGGAAATAGGGCTAAGCATGAGATCAGCACCCCCACATTGAAGCCCAATGCACGAGTCATATTGGCAGGATGGCCTTTCTAAGTTTTCACAACTTTTGGAACCATTCATTTTTAAGCTAAACATTTTTAGTGTTCTAGGCTTTGCCTCTGCTTGAAGGAGATTTAGCATTTTGAGATACATCATCCATTTGACTAAAAAAAAAAATTCTGCATTGTTCAAATAAAAACCACACACTTTTTGAGCAATGTTACAGCAAAAACTTCTAAAATCCTCATCCTCACCAACTCTCATTCTCATCCTCACCCATGATTGGAGTCGGTTCAGTTTGGGGAGGGAAAAAATAAAATAAATCTTATTGAAAAATCTCTGATCACGCCTAGTAGGCATCTGCTGAGATGCCAATAGAGGCTAATGTTGCTCCATGCAATACTAAACCATGTTCTCTGTCTAGGGGCTGCTGTTTTCCCGGAGACACAGAAGCAGCAGCAGCCTGCTGCTTTCAGGTAATTGGTGGAGCAATCTGCATGAGGGATACTGCATCAGTAAGAGAGCAAAACCCCTCCTTCCTCCTCTGCCCCGTTTCCCACACAAAAGAATCTGATAGGCATGAAAACAACAAAAAATTTAAAGCTAGGGTTTCAGGGGTTTTAAGTTTTGTTGGCAGCTTCTGCTGTATTCTGAAGTAATCTGAAGTAATCTGGTCTTTCCATTTATTTTAAAATACTACATTTTTCAGACCTGACCAATGATTTTGCCTCCATTTTTGGGTGTCCAACTTGAGAAAGCTTAAAGGACCTAGCTTTCAGCAAGTGCTGAACACCCCACCTTCTGAAAACCAGGCCCCTTTAAGGTGTATTAGATTGGACACCAAAGAATATAGGCAGCTAAAAAAAATAAAATCCGTAATCATGCTTGAAAATTTAGGCCTAACCTTCAATCTTGTCCCCACTGTGGACAGAGCTATCCCTGTTTAAAGCAGTGTGCACTTCTGCTCTTGAAGCACAAGCTTGCAAAAAGATGAATGTCTTCATCCACATAACAGCTGCACTAAGAGTAGGTATTCATCAGTCATATCCAAACCCCCTCACTGAGATCTGAATTTCAAAGATTATCTGCAGCCATTGAAGTGCTAGCCTTCAACCAGGCAATTTCTTTTACACTTTTTATAATAAAAAGAAAATTAAATGCTATGTTCTCACCCCCCCCCCCCCCACACAAACCATGCCCCCCCTCTCTACTGTAAGACATTATGCCCTATCTATATTTTACTGTGCAGCCCTACATGTTGCATTAACATAATTTATTGTTTCCTGGAGTCTTCTTATTTTAACTGCCACATAAGTAGACTAGATCTTCCTCCCAAAAGTTATTCCAGTGCACAGTAGCATAAGAAAATATGCCCCAAAAACATATCAGAATGGTAGTTCAGAGATTGATCTATATGTAAAAGTTGTAAACTCTCCCATCCATCCTAAAGAAAAATATGTCTCTCAATTTCTCATTTTCCTTTAGTCACTATGGTTCAAATAGGCCTGGTTTGACCATGATTTTATTTTGTTTACTGACTCTGAATTCTAATAGCTTAGTCACTACCTTTAATAATGTTGTCAAGTATTAAAAGAGAGTGAAGTTTGGACAGGATACTTACTTGGCAAAGGTACTTTATCAAAATGGAGAATCACATAACATTCCATTTAATACTTGCAAGTGCTTTAGTTTTGGCACTGAGAGACCATGATCTTTTAAGAGAGATCAAACAAGTCAGGGCCTAATCATATTAAAAGCTTGCTGGGATACTCTGAAGCTTTGTGTAGTTGAATATAATAGAGGCTGAATGAACACCAAAGTTACTGTTGGAATTGTACCAAACAGCCCAACAGAAATGTACATATTAGTACAGTCATAGGGAGACCAGCAAAATTGAAGCAGTAGTAGGGCTCTTGGAAGGGATTTTGGTATGAGTACAGGTTTACATTTACAATAAAAGTGTGTCTATGTATAGACATACAGTACATAGGACCAGAGCCTCAGCAGGTGTAAATAGATATCTCTGCATTGTTAGAGAGATAACTGTGTAAATTATTGTAATTAGCAGTAAGTTACATTGTCATTTGTTCCAATATTAAGTGCTCCACAAGAACTACCCATGTATTGTTCTACGGGAAAATCTGATAGACAGTAATGTCCAGCTATACATCTATAAATGTTCAATATGTACCACCATGATACATGGGGGCACACAAAACCCAACCTAAATCAACACCCTGAGTCAGACTTGATCAATATTTACTGAGACTCCCTTTAGTTTGCTAGCTCCTGTAACACTGAACTGAACCTCTGGATAGCAGTTTTCAGCCTGCTTAGGCTCTGGGATGGGCACAGAATAGAGTAGAAACTCCCACAAAAACATATAACCAATGACAGGCTAGGACTGCTCAGTTCCTCATGGGAGGGGGCAGGCTGCCACAGAGACAAAAGGAATGGGGGAGTTGTTTTAGTTTCACTTTGGGAATGTTTGAGTTTGGAGCTGGGAGAGGAACAGTTCAGCTTGGGCAGTCTACTTAATTCCCACTTCCCAAATAAAGGGGGACTTTTAACTATTGTGGAATTTGACGTGCTGTCTGGGAGCACCAAGCCCTACTGAGACCAGCAAGCAAAGAGGTAGAGAATAAACCTGGTCCAGCTGAGACCTCCACAGGGCTCCAGACCAGGGAGCCAGAAGACACCAAAGGGGAGCCCTTTCTTTTTGTGTAAACTGGCCAACGTTCACAGTGCTGCAGCACTCATCACAGGATTTATCCTCAGCATCCCATCTACCTGGAACAATGCTAGGGAGGGAGCTGGGGTCTGTGTACAGTTGCAAATGTAGGGAGGTGGGGAATGTGTTATATGGTTGATGTTTTAGTTAGTACTGATCCTTTGTTTTCAGCCCCCAGTACAGTTCTCTGTTATATTGTTCTGAGTGTGGCGTTTCATTGGTTGGGGCTCGTATTAATGTATTGTGTTGTTCATGTACTGGGTTATATTCCTTATGAATAGAGTCACAGTATTAGTTATTTTCCCCAGGGACAGCACTCCCTGTTGTCATAGAAATTTCTGTCCGTTCCAGCTGAGGAATAAGGAGAGACGGACACAGCTAATCAAGCAAGGAGCCGCGGGAGGGGCGATCCGTTTATTTCAATTGCAACTGGGTTCGAGCTCATAAGTCAGCAAGAACAAAGAAAACACTTACACCAAAGCATTATATGCAGTTGCTTATGATAATCTATCGCTCTATGATTGGCCAAAATTTGCCATCATTACCATATATAATTAGCAAGCTACATGTATCTGCCCCTCTTATAACCCCTTATTGTTCATCTATTTGCCTCCTCCTCCTTGCTTATTTTGCAAACTAAGCGGTTAGCTATCTACAGGACGCAGGCACAGAAAGGTCCATTGTCTCCAGGTTTGGAGTTTGGCTACATTTCCTCTTGAAGGAACTTCCTGACTACCTATAGCTGACCCTGCATTTTGTCCTTCTTCTTTCTCCCATGTGTACGTGACAAATTTGCCCCCTGGCAGTTAAGTAGAATAATTTTATATCACTGTGTCCCAGGCACAGAAAGGAGTTACCTTGAGCAGAGACAGGCACTGAAAAAGAATCCAAGACCCCAACCCATGGGAGGAGAGAAGAGAAGCCATTCCAATTTGCAAGCACCAGGAAGGAGGCCTGTGCAATGCTTTGGGGAGGGAATACTTTTTTTTTTAAACAAAGGAAACTGAATGAAAGAAAGGACATGTCAATTTGAAAATGAAAGTAAAGTGCAGCCAGGGCACCAATGAACTACTACTTACACTGTAACTCTGGGCAGGGACCTCATATGCGTGTGTGCACATGCTAGCATACTGCAGTCACATTTCCTGATTGGCGTCTCCCACCCCCAAATAAAATAATGACAGTACTGAGTATTGTCATTGCTAGGCTGCTACGGAGGTTTCTTTTGTTTGGTTATTTTTTAAAATAAAGTCTAAAATCAACTTTAATTGATTAGCACAACTTCAGAGATAGGGAAAACAAAGAATTCAAAGGTCAGCCTTATGAAAAAATTAAGACGCAAGAACTGGAAGATCAGTAAACACCATAAATTTTTCAGGGCAAGAATCCTGATTTCCAGTGGGCCTGATTCTGATGCCCTTCCTCCCACTGAATAGTTTTGTTGATACTAAAGGGACTATTTGTGGATTCAACACGAATAAGAATATCCCAATCTAGACCTTTATGTTTGCACAAAAGGTCTTAGCACACAATGGGCACTGTTGCAAAAAAAACTTCAAGAATAATGTGAGGCAATAAAGCCGGATTTTCAAAATTAGACATATGCAGACAATTATGATAGACTTAAGTGCATGAATGCCAATACGTGAGCACAGATCAGGTGTTTGCATTTTCACAGTGCCAGTTCAAGTTTCTGCACATACCTGACTTTGAAGATCAGGGCCATAATAGGACAGCCCCTATATCTCTGTTGCCATCATGTGATGGACAGAAAAACATGCCTTTACCTTCTTAGGTTCAAAGAGATCATGACCTACTGTCTACAGGAGGTTTGGTCTCACAACAAGTATCCCCTAATCAGTCTTCTCAAGGCAAGGGTGGTGGTGGTGGCGGCGGCAGAAAGTATCGTATTTCTGAACAGAGACTCATTCTACCATTTCTATGCCTGAACCAACCACAAACGTGAGTGTTGTATATTTTAGCATACAAGGGACTAGTACTTCCACTGGTCAACATTGCAACAGTTTTTTTCCAGCCATAATCCAGAAAGCACTCACTCTGCAACCCAACAGTGCTATCCTGACTCCTCACAACTGGAGGAATCTAAGAGTCACCTCCCAGATGTGCTGTAGAATAGCAAACCACCACACACAAGCCCTAGCCAATCAGCCTCAAGACAAAACATTCTTCCTTGACCCCATACATGGCTGTCAACAAAAATCCAGCCCACTGACCAAGATCAGTCTGTGAAGCCAAGAAGCATATGTAAAAAAAAAAAGAGTAGACTTACCACTGACACCCTCCCACATTTAGGGTCTCACAATCCTTCTTGAGATAATGTCCCACCTGAGGTCTGCCTCTCAGGCACATCTTCAGCAGCTCCCTCATCTACTCTAGGCTTCCTCTCTTTATAGTACCCAGCTCTCCCCAGCTGGGCTTCATCCTTAATTAGGCCTGGCCCACCCTCCAGGTTCAAACAGGTGGGTAACTTGGCCTCTCCAGCCCACATTAACCCTTTTACTACCCTTGTAGTGTAGACACCCTATCACAACACAATACAATGATCTCCACTCCCAATTACCTCTGAGTTTTGTTTTCTATTAGAGTCTAGCCAATTAAGGGGTGAATGGGAGAGCAACTGCTGCAGGGATTGTATGAGAGGGAAACCTTACTACTGCAAGCTGACTCCTCTCCCTCTTGAGGAGAGAGTGAATAGATCTATGGATTGGTGGGAACTGTACCCCTAATCACATAGCAAACTTTCCCATGCCCACCAGCCATCTGCCTGGCCAGCAGATTGAAATTTCTGCCTCTCCTATAGGGCCACAGAAGAACTTGGTTCCTAAATGCTATGTTAGTTGCCCACCTAAACAACTCTGAGATCAGAGGGTTCTGGAGTGATGCTACTTTTAGATAATCGATAGAGAGCAACCCTTCTCCTCAATGCCCCTTCATCTACTGACCAGCATACCATTAGATCTAGCCAGCTAGCAGGCTGGCTAATACCCCACCTTCTCTCTCTATATATAGTGGTTCACAGCTGGAGTGCTTTGCAGAGAGTCAGCATGGCTCACTCTCATATAGTCCAAGTTTTGTCAATCCAGCATTACCAGACATTTGGAGATGGAACCCTAATCCTTCTCTGCAGTGGGCACTCCAAAAACTTAGGGAGTCTGTTTTCCTTAAAAATGCCATGAGACTTCCACCACAGTTCACCTGGATTTTGTTATTAAACAAATTACTATCAATTTTGTTAATAAAACCTCTCTGTGAAAACAAGGCCTAGAGCCATTTATCCATTTTATTTTTATCTACACTTTTGCTTTGATTTGACACCTAATAGTCTCTCTGTAACTCTATTACACAGTGAACTGATTTTCTTTAGTGAGTCATTGGAAAATTGCATGGGCAATTTGCCGTGTGGTAAAGTATACACTATTTTCAAAAATACATGTAACAATTTATTTACTTAGTCCAATTCTTTGTGTAGATACAGTGAACATTTTTTATGAGACAATGAAATGTGATTCATGCAATCTTAT
The DNA here is from genome assembly GCF_002925995.2 of Terrapene triunguis. Taxonomy (NCBI): domain Eukaryota; kingdom Metazoa; phylum Chordata; order Testudines; family Emydidae; genus Terrapene; species Terrapene triunguis. The sequence continues at coordinate 57,381,136 of NW_020664417.1, read as the reverse complement.
TGGCTTAATGTAGAGGGCATTAATTCTCAAGAAAGGCCCTGTAAATACCAATTGAAACTTAATCAGCCATAAAACAAAAACATTTTCCACCTTGTTTTAATATCATAATAGCAATAACATCCCTATAACAGGATATTTCACAGGAATTCATGACCAATGGAGTTAATGCCATTAGCTCCTTCCAGCCAGTCAATAATCTCTAGAAAAAAACCCAGGTGGTGCTTAATTATGTCTTATTTTAAATCTGGTTGCTTACCATTTTTTTTCTGCTGTTATATTAAAAACAAAGTCAATTAAGCTGCAGGTAGAATAACAGTGTCACACTGAGCACCTATGAAAGATACTCTAACTAAAAGAAGCCAAGAAGATACAGTAGCCAGGATGTTAGGGTGAAGTTTTTCAAAAGTGACCTAATTCTGTCCCATTGAAGTCAATGGTAAAGCTCCCATTGACCTCACTAAGAACAAAATTAGTCCAACACTGGATGCTTTTGAAAATCTCAACCTTATTCAAAGCCAGGACAGAGACCTTCCATAGCTTATAGTGCATGCACTCTGCCATGTTGATGCTTTACTTGTGCAGAGCAGCTGGTCTGGGACTTCTACACCTCGGTGAATTGCTTCTTTGCCATGTTTATCAAGGTGTGTTGGAGATTTAAGCTTCTATGGAAATGAAAGCAAAGTAATTCTGTCAAGTTCTGTGCTTGTATTTTAGTAACTTGTTTAATTTAGCTCATGGACAATGATTTTGCTTTCCATTGGCTGTATGCATAATCATTAGAAGCTGCATTTTTAGATGAATACAATAAAAACAGATAAAAGATCATTTTGAAAGTATGACTATGCAAAGAAGAATTACAACAGTGTGCAATTTAACTTTAAACACTGATAAGGATTTTAAAAATATATAAATTAGGCTTATTTGCAGTAAGTCTGAAAATATGAATTGTGATGGTGAAGGACACTGCAACAAAGTATCTTGTTTTATACAAATATTTAAAAAATAAATCTAATCTTTTTCCGTGAGCTTTTGATACGAAAGACAGGCTAAGGGTTCACATTTTTATGACCAAATTACAAAGCATCTTTCAAATATCATCTTAAAACAAACCATACATTAACATAACAAGTAAGCAACAGGTAATTACAGTGGCAAAACAACATTGTCTGAAGTAATTCTCCTTTAAAATGTTGCAACATTCCATGTCATAAGACAAGGGACCAGGCCTATAAAGCATATTGAAAGAAATTGTGTGAAGCACAGTAATCAGAGTTCATATTTTTTTGCTTGGTCCTGTCACTACATAAAATAAAACATTCAAACACTGAGGGTAATGAGTGAAATACAATCATATACACAAAACCATGCTGCAAAATAACACATGTAGCTGCATTAACTCACAACAGAGATGATCATTTGACTATAAAAGTATCACTTAAGGTCTTTCACAAGATACATTTCAGAAATTTCTCAAGCCTATGAAGCACAGGTTTCATGCAGTCGTCTCTATTTCCATTGTCCCATCCCTCTTCATTTATATGGCAGCTGCTCCAAAGCCCTTTGCAATCATGAGAAAACCTCCCATTGACTTAAATATGCTTTGGATCATGTTGGTAGGGCTCAGTCATTTAAGTACTGCCTATTGAAATCAATGGGATTTAAACACATGTTTAAGGCCTAATTTTAGGAAAACATCTCTATTCATGAGATCACTTAAGCATATGCGCAAGTGCTTTCCTGAATCCAGTCCAAGTATTGTTCTGAACAGGGATGGACTTAAGCATGCACTTAAGTGCTATGCTGAATTGGGGCCAGAGTGCACTACTCCAAACCTCCAAATCTGACAATGGCATACCTCAGCACATAAGCCACTCTCCCTTTGATAGCTATGTGTATTTGAAAGATGATCACATCTAATCTCTGCTTCCTGTAATTTTTCATTAAATTCAGTTAGATGTCTTGGTATCTAGGGAGAGTTTCCATGCAGACTAGAAAGGAAACATGTAGGGCTAAATCAACACATTTATTGCATGCCAAGTTATAGTTCACTGCATTCCCATTTCTGTTTGCACACAGTACTATGAAAACCTGAAATGTTTTCACCAGAAACAAATGAGGTACACACAAAAGTTGGTTAACAGACAGAAGCAAGTGTATTTATAAGCCAAACAGCCCTAACATTCAATAGCTTTAATACTCCATTACATTGTTTCACACAAATTAGAGATGACAGACTTCTTGTCCATCCCCTGCCAATTCAGGATGTTCTCCCTTTGCTAATTCATTCACTGGAGCTGACTGGCAACTGACAACTAAATGAAATAGAAATAACTAACTGGATGTGCCAAGAGAGGGTTCCTCCTGCAAAGTGCTGAGCTCCCTAAGCACTGTTTGTTTAAATGGGAGTTGGTGGAGCTCAGCTCTTCATAGGATAGGGCCTTTAGTGATATAGTAAGCACGGTACCCTTCATTTTCCTTTAATCTACTGCTATTGAAACCACCCTCACCACATTCCCAATGCACAGTGAAAATATCACAACTGCACTGGGAGTTGGAACTGGCTCATTTCAATTTTTTTGGACATGTCCCAGAAACTGGACTGTTAAGCAATAATAAAATGATAGTAGATTAGGAAATGTCTTTAGATGCTGCATCACTTTTACCCTCATTCTAACAGGTAGGAGAAGCTCTGAGCTCTGAAAAGGTCACCCAGTAAAAGAAGTCTGACAACGTCAGTGGCAGTCTTTCAAATTCTCCTGATAATTTCTACATCCTATCAGCTAAATATCGAAATAAAGTTTGCATTAAACTGTGTCCATCAATACATTTTCCCCCCAGAATCACTGATTTTTTTTTTTTTTGGTCTTGGAGGATTCATCATTGAACTCAGAGGTCAAATGCAGTTCTCACATTTCACATGAGTAGTCCCTCTGGCCCAGACCCTCAAAAGACATTTAGGCTCCTAAATCCCATTGATTTCAAGGGAGTTAGGCACCTAAATATTTTTGAGGATCTGGACCTCTGAATTCAGTGTGGAATGTACATCAAACCATATTGTTTTTGGTACCAGTGACTATAAGGATACAGTATGTTTCTGAGACGCATCCAGAGAAGGGATGATTTCAATAGAACTCTAGAGTCTTCCCCTTTAAAATGATAAATCTTTGTCTACTTCAAGCTATCAGTTATTTTATACTTTGTGGAGATATCCTCTGATACAGTGAAGTCTGCACTAAGGCCCATCTATAGTAGACAACTCCTTGTCCCACACATCCCTTTTAAAGTATCCTCAAGGACTCTTTTGTTTGACTTTTAGTTAAGGAATTCTTCAATTACACAGCTGACTTTTGTGGGTTAGCTTGAGACCAGTTTCATTGTCTATGAAAGGTCAGAAAGCAGAAAGGATTGTACTTTTCTGCAGTAAAGACAAAATGATTTATGATACAAAACTGCTAATTAATTTAGCCAGCCAACAATATTCAACAAGCGGTGAGCTCAGTCTAGCAAGTCCACCACTTGCACAATATCCACTAATGTCAATGGAACATCTGAGTGAGGAGGGGGTGCATGACAGGGTCCTATGCTTTTTAGGGATGTGTCACACCATGGAGAATTACCTGAAATACATAATTATTTTTCTTTCTGAATAATACACATTTCCAATTAAACATACAATTATTACAACAGCCATTATAAAATCAATTCATATTACAAGTGTACTAAAACTGCTGCTTTTTAGTATTGACTCAGAAGGAGACACACAGAGATGAACAGAATCAATAGAAGCACTACCATTTTGAATTATCCTGTAAAGAATATGGGTTTCTGAGGAAGTGAAGGAGGCCTTTGCTCTGAGGGCTGGAGTTGGAAAGCAATGCCTCTGAATGTAATGACTATGGCAGTGGTAGAGTTTGGGAGAACAATAGCTGGCCCCAAGTCCTACAAACTCTACTGAGCACAATGGTTTTTACAACCCTGGATAGTCCATTTAAATGAATGAGACTAGTTGGGGGAAGAGAGCAGGAGAAAGGAAGGAGAAGCACTATGTTCAGTGCCCCGATCCTGATCTGGTTTAAAGTGGAATAGTTCTGGTGAAATCAGTAGAGCTGCGCCAATTTACATTAGTTAAGGATCTCTGCAGGATTTTGCCCCTTTTTCGGAACCCTAGGAAACTACCAATAGCTAAGTAATGACGGGCAAAGTGCAAGCATAAACTTAACCCAAGTTCTAAGCACAAAACTTATGTGATGGTCAGGATCACACCAGTTCAGAATTACTATCGCCTTCATATAACATGTCAGTTTCATGTTGCTTTCATTAAGTGCTAATTAACTGCATTCAGGTTTACACATACTTGTGACCAGTATTATGCAGAGGACAAATGGTTAAATGGACCAGAGGAATATTCCACGCCAACCTCTTTAAAATAGGAATTTATAAAAGTTCAGGTGTTTTTTATTTTTAAAAGTCACTCTGTGGTAGAAAAGGTAGATATGAGAATGATTCAATAACAGTGCTGCTACACCTATTTTATTAAGGCTTTGTTAACTTTGGTGTAAGAGATGCTACAATGTTTAGCTGTTATTCCATTTAAAAACAAAATGTAAAAGTTATGAAGAGGTGCCTGATTCAGCCATTTAACCACTGGTTTCTCTGCATTTTTGTTAGAGCTGGACAAAAGAAAAAATTTCAGAAAAAGTTTTTTGAAAGTTTTACCCCTAATTTCAAAAGTTAAAAATTAGCTATATAATTGATCAATTAGAGATGGAAAAGTATGAAAATGTCATTCTATTTCCTTTCATTTTTTCAGAATTTCAATTTTCATGCGAATTTCAGAGATTTTGAGCAGCTCTAATTCTATATTTTTCACTGAGGTACATTAAACAGTATCAGTGTTAAGTTATCCCTTTTCTGAGTTTGTCAAACCTCTGGAATTTATAGGTAAAGGTAACCAATCCAATAAACAAGATTGAACAAGGCAAAGGCTGTTGGAAAGAAGATTCGAGAATAGGAGTCGATTTTGGCAACACGGATGTGTATTCTTCCTTCTCTCCAAGAACCTGTGCGGCAGTCTTCAAAACAACAAAAAAAGCTGGTGCAGTCTTTGCCTTCCAGGCACTCATATCCATAATCCTCATCACGCTGTTGGAGGTGATTAATGTTGTTAATTGCTATTAATGTTGATCTAGGACGGACAGCAATTGCAGTCGATTTCTAAAGAAAACAATATGTTGGTTACAGTCAGAGAGAAAAAAATAACCCTTATGTTTCTCTGGGCGATGTCCAACTACACACATTTTACAGTACAATACACAGAATTTCATGTTTGAAGAAATCAATTCTGGAAACTTTTCCAGTTATGAAACATTTTATAATTAACTGATGAGGCCAAAGGATCATGAATATTTTCACATGGTGCAATGCACAGTAAATTGTTCTGTGAGGCAGGAATACTGAATAATAGGTTACACAGACAGAGTTAGGTGATCCTATCTATACAGCACAAAGAACATTTTGCAACACAGTTGCAGCCTGAAACTTGGGTCACAAACTTGTTCACAAGCAGGATAAGAACACTACTGCCATGGAAAATGGTGGATTCTCTGTCTATTAATGTTGTCAGATCAAGCCTGGATGCCTTTCCGGAAGATATGCTTTAGCCAAACAAGTTATTAGGCTCAATACAGTGGTAACTGTATGAAAGTTTAATGGCCTTTGTACACAGGAGTTCAGACTAAATGATCTAATGGTCTCTTCTGGAATTAAAGTTGATGAATGGTAGACTCGGGCAGTTGGGAACCAAGAGCCAAACTCTTCCCCAGCAGAACTCCATTCAAGTCAGTGAAATTGAACCAGTGATTAATATGCACCATGTGTTAACTGTGTTGAATGGACATGTGCCATATGGAAAGGCAACCTTGCTATAACCTGGTAAAATATTTTATGTAGATAATCTTATCAGGTAAGTGACGGAAGTCCTATCATCTGATATTAAATAATAATAAAAAAAAAATAATAATAATAATAATACATAATGGACTATACAAAGGATGTTCTGTTCTACTGTCCTGAATTTTCTTCTTCCTACTCACACTATTTACTTTAATCTTTCCTCCTTCCACTAGTCTCCTTTTTTCATGTCATTTCTCAACTTCAGTCCCCTGGTTCCTTCCCCCATGATTCCTCTATCAACTGTTTCCCCACTCTTCTTCATTCCCGAGTCTATCCTCTTTCCAACCCCAACTCCACACTCCTCATTTGTCCTCTCATTCACTCTCCTTGTTTCTTCCAACCTCAGATTTGGTGTCCCCTCCCGCATTTTCAGACAGAAAAAAAATGGTGATCCTTCATATTATCCCTATGTAATGCTCATATATGTTCCCTTTCCTCTTCCAGCACTTTGATTGAGCACCTTGGTATACTGAACAGGAATGAGACAGAAAGCAATGGAAAGAAATACATTTAGAAGATAGGCCAAGAGAGCACAAATTTGCAATGAAAGCATTTATATCGCTAGCACCTGAAAATATGGAAGGGAACCTCTCTAAAAGATTTGTGGGTGCACATGTTGGGGAGCACATGGTGGGGGCAAGCAAAAAAACCATACAAGATGACCAATAACAGACATGGGAACCAAAGTCATCTGGGACCTTGCACTTTTGGGGTGCTGTTTCACCACTTACAAGGCTCTGCCTTAAACATTGTGTAGGTCTCCGATTCCTTGCTAAGACAGTGATTTGTGCCAGTGCATCTTTGCAGCCAGTAGTCTCCCAGAGTTGGTACTGAAGTGGTACAATGGACAGCAGCCACTGGCATTGCCCAAAGCCTCCAGAAATGTTATTTAAATAATGTATTTTAACATGTTATGTCAACTTTATCATAAGCACGGACATTTTGCAGAGACTGCTGTTTCTCATTTTTGGACAGGAGCTAATTATTATCCTGTAGGAATTAATTATTGTCTTCAATTTTGTGAAAATACAGTACTACCTACATTAGCAATCAACAGTTAGATGTTTCTCATTTCAATTAATACAAAAATGTTTGTTTTTAAATTAGAAAAAAAGTTGCAGTTCAACTTTATTGTTTATTACTAATTTATACCAATAAGTAGAAAGATACAAGACCTGATTCACTACAGGGCTACCCTGGTTTTACACCAACCTTACTCCATTGGTTTCACTGGTGTAAAATTCAAGGAACAGTGGTGAAGGCTGCATAAAGGGTGCTGTGGGGGATGAGGTCTCTAAACTTGATGTCATGAAGAAAATAACCAAAACCACTTCTTTCAGCTTTTACTTCTATGCAATGTAGAGAAATAAAATGCTTTTTTCAGAAGCATTTTTCTTTTAACTAACTATTCATTTAGCAAATAATTCAAAAATGTATAAAAGTGTTAAGCAGCAGAAGCACAAAACAGGTCAAAACATTTTATACCTTTCCACATTCAATAATCCCGTTTATTAATTATGGCCTCACAGCACCTCTGTAAGACAGTTAAGTATTATTATACCCGCATTATAAAAGGGAAAATTGAGGCCCAGAGCTGTCAAGTCATTTATCCAAGATGGCATAGCTATTCGGTGCCAGAGGTGTCCTGACTATTGGTATAAAAAGATACCCACGAATCTTGAAACTACACAAAGCAAGGGTCTCTGATGCTCCATTGAGCAGTTCTAATTCTATCCAGTAAGGCAGTGGTTCCCAAACTTGTTCCGCTGCTTGTGCAGGGAAAGACCCTGGCGGGCCGGGCTGGTTTGTTTACCTGCCACGTGCGCAGGTTCAGCCGATCGTAGTTCCCACTGGCCGCGGTTTGCTGCTGCAGGCCAGTGGGGGCCAGGGCCGGCTCCAGGCACCAGCTTAGCAAGCAGGTGCTTGGGGCGGCCAATTCAAAGGGGCGGCACTCCGTCCGGTAACGGGGCGGCACGTCCAGGTCTTCGGCGGAAATTTGGTGGCGGGTCCCTCATTCCCTCTCTTCCCCTTTGAGCTGCCGCCGAACTGCCGCCGAAGAGGAAGAGAGAGAGGACCCGCCGCCGAACTGCCGCAGAAGAAGCGGCGCGGTTGAGCTGCCGCCGAAGTGCCGCCGCTCTCTTTTTTTTTTTTTGCCACTTGGGGCAGCAGAAAAGCTGGAGCCGGCCCTGATGGGGGCTGTGGGAAGGGTGGACAGTACATTCCTCGGCTCACGCTGCTTCCAGCAGCTCCCATTGGCCAGGAGCAGCGAACCGTGGCCACTGGGAGCCACGATCAGCCAAACTTGCGGACGTGGCAGGTAAACAAACTGGACTGGCCCACCGGGGCTTTCCCTGAACAAGCAGCGGAACAAGTTTGGGAACCACTGCAGTAAGGGAACACACACATAACTTACCCAAACCGTTACAATATGTAATGGCTTAATACTTTTATTTTTAGGTAAGAATAAAAGGGTATCTGAGGCGTGTCTAGGTCCTTTGCTCCTAGATTTTCTTCCTCATAAAGATCAAATTTTGTAGGAGGAGAAGTTATGGTGTATGCATGTCAGTAAGTGAAAGATGGAACAGTAGAAAAAGAAGCATATGCATTTAAGAGAGTATGTCCCACTGTTAGGAACAAGTTTAATCTGTGTCTAGTTTGGAAGACATAATGGCAGCACACGTCCACCAGGGTAAGTGCCATTTACAAAAAATATTGTGGACAACCTAAAATGCTCCTTTTACTCCAGTATATGACTGAGACAACCACAGCAAAGGGCACAACATGTGGAAGAATAACGCTATACAACCACTACTGACTGGTCTTTCTCTCCTTAGGCCAGCAAAGAGTTGAGAATGCTGCAGATGTGATGTCCTCATACTCATTCAGGAGATGGAGAAGAAATGAGAAAGACCTGAGTCACACAATAGTGATCAGTCTAGTCATGAGGAGAATTAGTGGAATGTTCCACAGAGGGACTCAGAGAATAAATAAACAAATTAATTAGTGGAGATATCCTATCTCCTAGAACTGGAAGGGACCTTGAAAGGTCATCGAGTCCAGCCCCCTGCCTTCACTAGCAGGATCAAGTACTGCCCCAGATCCCTAAGTGGCCCCCTCAAGGATTGAACTCACAACCCTGGGTTTAGCAGGCCAATGCTCAAACCACTAAGTGAATGACAATGATTGGAATGTTCCATAGCACAGAGTTTCAGAGGAGGGAGAATCATTGGGGACCAAAAAAAAAAAAGAGATAGAGAGAAAACGTAGTATGAGGGGAAAAAAGAAATAATGGAGAGAGGAGAAAGATAGCATGAGAACGAGAAAGGGGAGAGAAAAGAGCAGATTAGCTCAGAAGGAAAGAAAACCTTAAAAATAAAAAAGTAAACATTAAAATCTAGAGGTCAGGAAAGGCCAGATCCTCAGCTGGTGTAAATCAGCACGTATGTTTCCCAGACCTGAAGAAGACACTGTGTAAGCTGGAAAGCTTGTCTCTCTCATCAACAGAAGTTGGTCTAATAAAAGATATCATCTCACCCACCTTGTCTCACTAATCCTAGGACTGATACGGTTAGAACAACACTGCATACACCTTGCCTCTTGAAATTTCCCTGCTGTGTCTTTTCATAGAATCATAGAATATCAGGGTTGGAAGGGACCTCAGGAGGTCATCTAGTCCAACCCCCTGCTCAAAGCTGGACCAATTCCCAACTAAATCATCCCAGCCAGGGCTTTGTCAAGCCGGGCCTTAAAAACCTCCAAGGAAGGAGACACCACCACCTCCCTAGGTAACGCATTCCAGTGCTTCACCACCCTCCTAGTGAAATAGAGTTTCCTAATATCCAACCTAAACCTCCCCAGCTGCAACTTGAGACCATTACTCCTTGTTCTGTCATCAGGTACCACTGAGAACAGTCTAGATCCATCCTCTTTGGAACCCCCTTTCAGGTAGTTGAAAGCAGCTCTCAAATCCCTCCTCATTCTTCTCTTCTGCAGACTAAACAATCCCAGTTCCCTCAGCCTCTCCTCATAAGTCATATGCTCTAGCCCCCTAATCATTTTTGTTGCCCTCCGCTGGACTCTTTCCAATTTTTCCAAATCCTTCTTGTAGTGTGGGGCCCAAAACTGGACACAGTACTCCAGATGAGGCTTCACCAATGTCGAATAGAGGGGAAAGATCACATCCCTCGATCTGCTGGCAATGCCCCTACTTATACAGCCCAAAATGCCGTTAGCCTTCTTGACAACAAGGGCACATTGTTGACTCATATCCAGCTTCTCGTCCACTGTAACCCCTAGATCCTTTTCTGCAGAACTGCTTCCTAGCCATTCGGTCCCTAGTCTGTAACAGTGCATGGGATTCTTCCGTCCTAAGTGCAGGACTCTGCACTTGTCCTTGTTGAACATCATCAGGTTTCTTTTGGCCCAATCCTCTAATTTGTCTAGATCCCTCTGTATCTTATCCCTACCCTCCAGCATATCTACCACTCCTCCCAGTTTAGTGTCATCTGCAAAATTGCTGAGAGTGCAGTCCACGCCATCCTCCAAATCATTAATGAAGATATTGAACAAAACCAGCCCCAGGACCGACCCTTGGGGCACTCCGCTTGAAACTGGCTGCCAACTAGACATGGAGCCATTGATCACTATCTGTTGAGCCCGACGATTTAGCCAGCTTTCTATCCACCTTATAGTCCATTCACCCAGCCCATACTTCTTTAACTTGGTGGCAAGAATACTGTGGGAATCTGTGTATTTTGTGTAATCTCCATCCATGTGACACATAACAATGACTTTTAAATATGGAACTTCGTTACTCAGCCTATTTCTCACATCCTGGGAAATTTTTAACTTAATGAATATTCTACTTTCAGAAAGCTATTTACCATTCTAGTGTTGCTAAGACAATAACTCTTCATTCAAACTCCTTTATTCATGGAAATATGTTTTCATCTTCATATATTGTAGTAATCTTGCTGTTGTGAGAATATACAGATGAGATGTAACCTTTTGCTTATTTATCTGACATGGTTATATCTTTATATATTGCATAATGATATGCTGCATATTAATATTTTATTATGTTTACCCTTTTGGGATTATTAAAAATGTATTATGTTCACTGAAGGGAAAAAGTAACCCCTTTTTATAATAACTTGGATAATTTTTCTCTGGGCATGAAAATTAACTTAGCCCTACAGCCATCACTGAAAGGGCTATGTGAATACTAACAAATGAAATAAAATGCTGTTGATGAATTCACCTCCTGCCCCTACATGTTAGTAAGTATTCCGTAGAATAAACACAGTTCTAATCAGCTGCAGAATCTCGCCCTTTGCTAAAATGCTATGTCATCAGCCTCTTCTTGGAGTAAACTCCAGGAGTAATAATCTCTTACTAAATGCCCAGCTGGAAATAGAAGACTCCTATAAGACATCTTTCCAGAAGAAGTGTGAATGAAATCTTTTCATAAAGAATTAAACTGATTTTTTTAATTAAATTGGTTTTAAAATAATATACCCATAATCAGAAGGAAAAAAGGAATTAATATAGAACTTGAAGAAAGGCAGTTGAAAAAAACATCAGGGTTTGTAACTATATGGCTTCTCTGTAATTAAATAGATTGCTAGTTTAATTGTTCTATTTGGAATTAGAAATCTCACTGCATTTAAACAATGTCAGTGAGCAAAAACGATTTTTCATTAGACTGGCATCTTTTATAACTAAATGCATTAAATTAAAAACATTACTCCTCTATTTTCAGATTAATCACTTAACAAATGTGAGTGCTCCGATATTTTTAGTTTGCTATAAACATGTTTGAAGAAATCTGGATGAACAGATGGGTGCATTTCTCAGACCTTAAGAAACAAAGCACATTTATAAAGGAAAACACATAATTAAACAGTGTTCTAGATATTATATCATTGGTTCTCATCTTAGATAAATCTTTAGCTACACATTCAGTAATTGATTCTACGTATGCCTCACCAATACTGTATATTTTATATTGCTTTATGTGCTGTAAGTCTTGTACCATTTGGCAGAATATCACACAAATGCTTAGTTTATGAAAGCAAATTCTGTAGTCTGGGAATTCTATATTAATGCACCTCCATTACTTTAATGGATATTGGTCAGCCACTATTTCAAAAGAGATGTTTAGATATTTTGACTCTGATATTAGAAGACATTTAATACTAATAAAATATTATTATGAAAAAATATATAAAATTAACCAACTCTCTTTCCCAGAGGCTGGGAAAGAAGAGAGATTCTTATTATTTCTATTATTAAAATACATGGGATGCATTCAGCCCCACTGGTGATGGAGGCAGATTAGCTAGGTTAAAGTGAAGGGCAGTTTCTCCTCCTCTCTCTGGCTTGGATAGACAGCACTCCCACACAGCAACCTCTCCTCCTTGGTACATTGAGAGCTTCCCCTCCTGTTTCAGTCTACCATGACCAGTAGACACATACTGCAGTGACCTCCCTGGAGCCATGCCCTAAAAGTGAAGCTCAGACACACCATCACCGGCAGCTTCTATCTTTGTCACCCCCTCCCATCAATTAGGCTTAGGCTCCCCTTCCATCTGTGACTGCATGTCCTCCGACCAGTTGGATTGAAGAGATTCCAAGCCTTCCTTTCACCTGCTGCCGCCATGGCTCCCTGATTGGGCTGGACTGCCCTAGAATCATGGGGCTGCAAAGGTGACTTAAAATTACATCTCCCCCCCACACACACACTCCATCCTAGACCTATCCCAAACATAGTTCAGCCAGAATAGAGAACCTGATCTCAACAGCAATGTTCACCTTTGCTACTGTGGGGAAAAAGAACTGGGGGGCCTTCTTTATGACAGCCAAAGTAACACCGAAGGCCCAAAATCAGGCCCTCTGACAGAGGCTCGATATACTGACTGCCCTTACAAAAGGCAGTACAGGCCAGGGCCTGAACAAGACTGAGCTGCACAATTCCCTGCCAAATTCGGTCAAGGGTTATGACCAGAGGAGGGGGGGGAAGGAACAATGCAAAAGCCTTAGCAACATAATAACCACTTTAGCAACTTCATAACGGCTTGTTTGTGAAATATAATAACCGCTTATATGAAGAAATTGCTTTGCAAAGGCCAACTTCTCCTGTAGTTCCAGCTATCTGCAAAATTAGCCAATCATATATCTTCTTTGGGCATCCTGTGTTAACCCCCATGCCCATAACCGTAAAACCCCGGAAAAATAATATGTACTCTGACGAGAAATACCCCCAAAGTGGTGCCACGTAACACCCATAACGGAAACCACCAAAAGACCCCTTACCTAATATGCACCCAATTCTCGTAAAATAATAAGGAAGGTGCCAGGAATAGGGGGGCAGGCCCCAACATTAATTTCTCGCAAATGACATATAATTTGTACTGTGCTTGCGGTTTGACGAAATAAAGGCAGCCTGTGCGCTGACCTAAGTGTGGCAGTCTTTGGACTGTTACCCCAATGCATTGGTATGTATGTCAATAAACTGGCCTCAGGCTTGAGTCTTTGAACTAAAATCAATGCGTGGGTGTCTTTGACCACGACAATTTGGGGGCTCGTCCGGGATCAGTCGACGTCCCACTGGACCAGAGGACCGTGGACCGCTTCCACACCGATCCCAGGTGCCAGGTAAGAGACCGTTGTCTCTATTTGGGCTTCGGTGGGGAGCTGCCCATAGGCTCTGGGTTCAGGTAAGGGCGCGCTGTGATCCGAACCTTTTGAGGCTAGACTCATTTGCCTGACGCCTGTTCGTTTTGTGTGTGTCTGTTCTGTAACTTGTCTGTTTAATCTCTTGCATCATGCTGCGCTATCTCTATCATTGTTTACTTAGGCTATAAGCTAGGGAGTGGCATAGGGAACTGTCTGTTCTGTGCTGTGTGTACACGAGGGTCTTAGACCCAACGGTTTCCTTGGGACAGCCTCGGTGAAATTACTGGGACATCTGTCTGGCAGTTAAACACTTTTAGAGTGCCAGCCCAGTATAAAAACAAGTTTCAGATGAAAGGAGATTATTTAGGCAGGAACAGAGGCTGAATAGGCTGGGTGGTAGAACGGGGAAGTCACTTGGCCCCATGAGGACGGGGAATTTGTTTATTATGTGCTGATACCCGACAAGGATAAGAAGTACGCCAAGCTCCTTTGCTTTGCATTAATAGTTTCCTACTTTGTGTTAGTTAGCTTTGCCTCATCCTTCGCGGACTGGTCCCCCCGGAGGGTGAAGGACAGGCTGCTGAGGGACCCCGGGAAGGTGGACCCCATAGTAAGTAGGGGCGGAATCCACTCTCTGGACCCTACGGTGGGTAGGGCGGAATCCAGAGGGTCCTGGAGCAGCCGAAGGGGTTGGCAGGGCTCCCACCAGCAATAGGCTGTGTGGACCGGTGAGAACTGCCGCCCGGGGATTGGCAGGACTCCCACCAGCAAATAATCTGTGTGGACCGGTGAGGACTGTCGTAGCAAAGATCCCGGTTTAGGTGTGTTGTATGCTTGTGGGCCGTGAGGTGTCCCTACCCCAGGTTTTCCCTAAAGGGTGCCAAGAAGCCCCTCCTTGCTCGGAGAGTGGGGAGTCCCCGGGAAACCGCCCATGTACTCCTGGACAGTAGAGTAACCCATCCTGTTCTCTTGAAGGCAGGCCGGTGCTCTCTGCCCGAGAAGGGGTGTGTGGGGACCAGGCCTTTCAAAGGCAGAAATATGTATTTTCTTGTACACGTCTAGGGGCTCGTCCGGGATATGAGCCCGGGACCTCTTGCAACCCAAGCGAGAATCATACTCCTAGACAACAGACCAAATGCATGTGATTAAGGTTAAATACAACAAAGAGGCCAAAGCATTTCAGACTGCCTATCAAGTAGGTACCCTAGGTTCTTCCCACAATGTTTTATGTTTTGCCTCTAAAGAAATTACCCAAGCCACGCCCAGCCTCTTCACTTCCTTAGTCTTAAAAATACTAGCTGGTATAATTCTTGTAATCTGTTGCTGTTTATTAATCGCCACCCTCTGCTGTCTTTGCAAGGTATGTCATTTACCCCATCTACAGGTTCAACCACCGCCCCAAGCCCTTCTTTTCCCCATAGATATCCCCGAAACCACATTATATTCCCCCTCAGACCCAGAAAATAAGTCACCTTAGTGTCAAATCCATCAGTACCCCCAGTCTCGTGTCCGCTAAACCCCCCTTATCACCAACTAAGTCTGGATACTGCACTATGGCCCTTTTAGCAAATTACGATAATGATGCCTACATGGCATCAGAGGAGGGAAATTGTGGGGAAAAAGAACTGGGGGGCCTTCTTTATGACAGCCAAAGTAACACCGAAGGCCCAAAATCAGGCCCTCTGACAGAGGCTCGATATATTGACTGCCCTTACAAAAGGCAGTACAGGCCATGGCCTGAACAAGACTGAGCTGCACAATTCCCTGCCAGTCAAGGGTTATGAGGAGGGAGGGGGAAGGAACAATGCAAAAGCCTTAGCAACATAATAACCACTTTAGCAACTTCATAACCGCTTGTTTGTGAAATATAATAACTGCTTATATGAAGAAATTGCTTTGCAAAGGCCAACTTCTCCTGTAGTTCCAGCTATCTGCAAAATTAGCCAATCATATATCTTCTTTGGGCGTCCTGTGTTAACCCCCTATGCCCATAACCGTAAAACCCCGGAAAAATAATATGTACTCTGATGAGAAATACCCCCAAAGTGGTGCCAAGTAACACCCATAACGGAAACCACCAAAAGACCCCTTACCTAATATGCACCCAATTCTCATAAAATAATAAGGAAGGTGCCAGGAATAGGGGGGCAGGCCCCAACATTAATTTCTCGCAAATGACGTATAATTTGTACTGTGCTCGCGGTTTGACGAAATAAAGGCAGCCTGCGCACTGACCTAGGTGTGGCAGTCTTCGGACTGTTACCCCAATGCATTGGTATGTATGTCAATAAACTGGCCTCAGGCTTGAGTCTTTGAACTAAAATCAATGCGTGGGTGTCTTTGACCACGACACTACCTACAAACTTTTTCTTTGATCTGGTCATGAAAGGACGCTCTATCTGTCATTCTCTGATTTTCTCAGGCTGGGGGAAAAAAGAAGGAGGTCTTAGTCACCCATGCAGTGGTATTGCCACCAAGCTGTATCTTCTTATAATTCAATGATTTGGAAGGGTGTTTTGCAGCAAGACAGCTTTGGGGCATTTTCCAGCCTCTTAGATCTTCCTGCAGGGTTCCCAAAGAAAGTGGTGACCAAACTTAAATTATTATGAAATAAGGCTATTTCAGTTTGTGTTTCAATGCATAAGATATTCAATGCCTTTATCTCAATGTTTTGTCAATTTAAAGTTTAGTTTCAAGTATTTTTCCTATTTGCTAGTATTAGATTCTTTGGAAAATATACTGAACAGGTTTTATATATTAGAACACATAGTTCATTAAAATAGTCTAATATTTGTTCCTGCACTTCTGCTGTGTGGAGCTTCACACTCAGCAATCACAGACTTTAATACCAGGGTGTTGATTCAATTAAAAAAGATCCTTAAATGAGGCTATGGAATTTGCTTTTCATGAAAGCAAGGAATAAAGAATTCTGG
Source organism: Terrapene triunguis (assembly GCF_002925995.2). Taxonomy (NCBI): domain Eukaryota; kingdom Metazoa; phylum Chordata; order Testudines; family Emydidae; genus Terrapene; species Terrapene triunguis. The sequence continues at coordinate 57,364,574 of NW_020664417.1, read as the reverse complement.
CTGAAGTTGGATATAATGTTTTCTATGCAAGTGTTCAAAGACAGTAATGGCAGTCCAAGTGAATCCTCATAACCTCAATCCACCTACATCATCTCTGCTGCTACAGTATTGTGCCCTGATCCTATATTTGGATGTGTTAGCATGGACCCTGCACACATGCCGAATCTTCAGTGGGATTCATCACTCTGTGGGTTACTGGGTCTGCACTGGTGGATCCTGATGAAACATTGGGGCTTTGGGTTTCTCCTTTGAAGCCATGGAAAATTATGTTCAACTGCTTTTTGGCTTAATTTATATCCATTAGAGAGTAGGATGAGCCTACATTCATGTTCGTTTGTGCAATTATCAGGAAATGAATCCAAGGGTGAAAGGCTGTCGTGTTAGCTACCTTTGACTGAGCCTCGCAGTTTGCCAGCTAGTCTCTTAAACGTTCCTTTTAGATTACAAGCTTCTTGGGGCAGGGACCATCATTTTGTTCTGTGTTTATACAGCACCTAACCCACTGGGTTCCTTGTCCATGACTAGGCTCTCAGGTGTTATGTTCATACCAATAATAACAAGTACAAAAATAACTTTTTGTAAAAAATAAAATAAAGACATTACAACTAAGTAGGCTTTTCCCAAATTTCTTAAACTTACAGCTGGCTTATGTTTTGATGACTTCTCTTTCTCTTTGTTCCCTTTTTTGTTGCTGGTGAAGTAATGCAAGGTGCCATATTCCATCAAGGCAGCAAACACAAAAATGAAGCAAACTGAAACAAAAAGGTCCATTGCTGTCACGTATGAGACCTTGGGGAGAGATTTCCTAGCAATTGTACTTAGTGTTGTCATAGTCAATACTGTAGTAATACCTGTTCAAAACAGAAACAAAGGGAGGTATTTCAATAAGTGATCCTACAGACAGATTTAGTTGTGAAACATTTAATTTATTCCCTTTAGTACCAAAGCAATCAAACTGGCACAGCGTTCCCCAATGCTACAATCAGATCTGAGCAAACTGACTCTTCCACCTACACAGAGCCTACTGACTTTCATGAGGCTCCACATGAGCACAAATATATGTGCCAGCACAAGAGTCCATCCCCATGGATCCAATGGCAGGACTGGGGCCATAGAGAGCTAGATGATTTTAGCCTCTATTCAAATCCTCTCTGTTCTCCCCACACACTGCAGAGTTAAATAACTTGTAAAGGTCTGTGAAATTTTCAACATTTTACACAGCGTAATGTTATTCAGACTTTACATATTTAAAAAGTGTGAATAAGGAACAAATGTAAATATCTAGGGAAAAGGTGCACTACTTAACCATCGATTCTTCCAAAAAGCCCAGAAGAAAGGGTTAACTGGGTGAAATGTAATGGCCCTTGATATACAGGAGGTCAGACTGGATGATCTAATGATCCCTTCTGGCCTTCAAGTCTATGAAAGTTCTAACTCATAGAAGAGGTATTCCACCTAAGACTCACTGCACAGTCTTTGACATACGAACCAATCACACAGAAGAGCTGGCTTTAGTAACTATATATTCAGAATCCACACCAAATCACACTTCATTGATGTAATACAACAATTTTTTATTATATTTTCTGCTTCACGAGGATTAACTTTAGAATACAACGGCTACTCCAATTTCATACTGGCACACCTGACAATGCAGAGAAGTATCTAGTGGGATTTTCAAAAATGCCTACCTCCCAGCAGGTTTTTTTTTTTTTAAATCCATTAGGTGCCTATGTGCATCTTTTTGCCTATGTGCATCTTTAGGTGCCTTCAAAAATCTGAACCACTGTGCTTTGGAAAGGCACAATTTCCACCAAAGTTCTGCTATACATGTGGGTGGGGTGAGCAGTCAGCTCCATCCATTAGCAAGTCCCCATCTTCAATGCACCATTCCCACTGCAGCAGCCAGTGGGGAAGGGATGGGCATGGCCCTGTATCCTCCCCACTACTCTATTTTCAGAGTCCTGTTCCATAGGGGAAGAGGTAGCAGTTGCAAACATTCCCAATGTTCCTCACAATGAAAGCAGTACAGACGCTGCTATTGTGAAGCTATGGAATGGCTGCTCACAAGTGGAAATGGGGTGGGGAGAAAAGGTGTCTGGATTGCTCCTCTGTCCCCATGGATGCAACAGAGTTTCCTCATAGTCCAGCCCTTTAATGATAGAAATAAACTTTAGCACAGGAGCTCTGTTTGTCAAATAGAGTTAAAATGTGGTTAAACTCAGAAGAGTGACTCTAAAAAAACAGCATGGTGGGGTATTCTGGTTTTGTGTTTCCCTCCCACAATGATTTCATATCAAATTAGCTCCATTTACAAGTAAAATCTCTGACTACCACCACCACACCACTCCATCTGCCAGTCAGCAAAATCATCCTGGGATCTGACAGTCAACCAGGGTTCTTTACTGCTTATACATCAGTCAACAGTAACTAACCCAACTGGCGTGAGTTATAGGTGCAGTACTATAAACCTCTATAACATACCTGAAACATATTTTAGTTGGAACAGGGTTACTGTTGCTGATATGAGAGCCGAGGGGGGGAGGGGGGGGAAGGAATAGCTTGATTGTCATATCCTAGGGTAAGTTTTCAGGGCTGGCAGTTTAGAAGAAACAACTTGTAAAGTGAACAAATTGAATATGAAGTTGGCAAGAGACAATGAATCGGGAACATAGGATGCCATATTTACATTCTCTTTTCAGACTGTACCCACGCTGAGGTTTAAATACTATACTTTAGAGGTAATTTATATAGATTCTAAATATCGTGAGACATGTCAAATTATTAGGTTTTAAATTCTATTCACTAAAATTTTATGTAACTTTTTGTTAATTAAATAGCATAGAACTAAGTGACCAAATTTATCACATTTTTAAAAAAATCTAGATCTTCCTGTGTTCTTCCTGTACATTAATGCTGTCAGTAAATTCCTGTTACTCATACTCCAGTATGTAAATACTAGTATATTGAACAATATTTTCTTTGTAACCAAATTTGCAAGTGTTCTCCTACAGACTAAAAGTGTTTATTCTGACAAACCAATACTTTTGAAGAGAGCATAAATAACTGCAACATGTTAACAAGAGTAAATATGGTTTCTTTAGTACCACAAAAATTAGAAACTGTTTTAGCTACTACTATTCTTAAACTGGTTTAATTAAATGAGCTGGGATGAGTGCCTTAACCAAATGTTAAAACAGAACCAATATTGAAAGGGCTATACATTTAGACTGATAGGCTGCTGTGCTCCGTTGCATGGAGCACAGGAAAACCATGGAAATAACAGAAATGGGGCTTAATTCTGCTCTCACACAGCCTTAACTCCATTATTAATTTCAGTAGAGTTACTCCCAATTTTTCCAGGTGTGAGAGGAGAATTAGGCACATGTAGACAGGAACAACTATTAAGTTTAAGGATCCTTTCCCTTCTGCATACAGAAAAGGGTGACTTGCTCACTGAGAAAGGAGCCAGAGAACGGAAAACTTGTGGTCCCAGGCCAATAAAGACACAGATATGTTAAACACTGGGATTAGTTAATCTTCCTGGATCAGCTTCCCCTGTGTTCTGCAACTCTCACTGCAGCAAAATCATGCCTCTCCGCCTAATCATTGACCATGCTGCCATCATACTGGATGATGAGAAGAGCATATATAGAAAACTCCTCTATGTGCACAGCTGCAGATCCATGGGGTTTGGATCAGGATTCCCTGAGGATTTTCAGCCTCTGCTGTGGTGTCCCCTGGTGCAAGCCCAGAATCATAATTTTAAAGTCATGGATATTTTTGATTTGTTTCTTTCTCTCTGAAGATTTTTATGCATGGGGAACATACATACCTAATGATGTCCTTGCAGGCACAGCGTCTTTATTAATCCAAAATGAGACCCATGAAAGAACAACTGTTAGTATACAAGGAATGTATGTCTGAATAGTAAAGTATCCCATGCGTCTGCTCAGATCAAAGAAGATTGTCATGATAATATAGTCCCCTACGAGGAAAAAGCCCACAATTCTAATTAGACATTGCAAGTGGTTTTCTATCCCATAATTTTTGGTATTCTTGTTCCAAATACATACCATGTTGTAAAATTTACAGTGGGAAACATAATGTACTTTCCTTTTAAACAAAGCTGCCAAAGGACTTTTATCCATTAAAACAGGTCATCTGCAATTCTGTTTTGCCCTAGACATTAGCAGCACACATAACAACTAAATTGTCCCTTGCACAATTTAGGCAAAGAATGAAAGTGCATAGGCTGCTAATCCTTTAAATGCATGCAAGAAAACATCAGGTTTTTCCTTACCAGACAGAGTATGAGAAATTTCAGTTGTATTTCGTAACCCTACAAATGCAAACTGGTATAATCTCCAGTATTTGGGATCTGCGACTTCAACAGAGGTTTTCTTCCATTTGTATTCAATTTCATTTCTGGGATATCCATCTAGAACAAAGTAGAGTAAACCAAGTATTCATTCACAGTATACAGCAAAGAATGCTTTCACTTGTGATTTCTGAAATTAGATACAACCCAAATAAGTGGGTCAGAAAACAACTGCTCCATAACATACCTGATATACTATTAAGCTTTAGCCTGCAAATGTCTCAGTTTTAAGATGGCTAAAAGTTCTACCAACCAAAATGATAGAGAATACAGACATTTAAGGAAAATGTATGTCTCAAATTAATAATGCAATATTTAAATATGAAAAAGTTTAGCTTGTAGTGATTCTGTTTCTTTAGAATGATAGTTTAATGTAATACAACAGAGGGGCATAATTTGAGAAGCATATTTAAAGCTTAAATGTGGTAGCTACTTTTATTTATTTCACACTTAATTTGCTTTAAAAGGTATAAATGCATTTGGAAACTTATTTGCCTTTCCATGCTGAATATTTGGGGACTGATTCAGAACTGCGTTAATCCAGTTTTAGGTGCACTAGGAGAACACAATCTTTCAGAAGACAGAGGTTATGTCTACACTACAGTGGCACAGCTGCAGCTGCGTAGGTATTTGCTACAATAACAGAAGGGTTATCACTGCTGTAATAAATCTACCCATCCTCCCTCAAGTGGCAGTATCTAGGTCCACAGAAGTTTAGGTCACCTTAACTACATCTCTCAGGGATGTGACTTTTCCACACCCCTGAGCAGCATAGCTAGGTCAACCTAAGTTTTAGATGTAGACCAGACCTGAGCTGTGAAAGCATGTTTTGTTGAAGTATTTAAGAAGCAAACATTAAGCAATAATATTCATTTAAGAAGATTCACTGTAGTTACACTCATCTCCTATTACACTGTACATTAAGGAATAAATTGTTTAGATGTGTTCAGTGTTTTATTTTACCAGTGGTAGCACAATGTCCTTGGGAACAAATTAATTTTACATGCTTAATAGAGTTTATACTAAAGAGGATAATCCTGTAAGTTAGTAATTCTTATTCATATATACTAGTCCCACTGAAAGCAATATGTGAATGTATAAGATATAATTCCTCTGGAGTCAGAGGCCTGTAGCTGGCTAGCTGATTTGCTCCACCTGCTGCACCTAATAACGTACTGAAACTTAATTCTCTGACCCTTATAAAAGAAAGCAGCAAGAAATGGAGAAGTGGGACTGCAGCACACACCAGAAAGCTTAGGGGCTGGGGCAGTGCTCCCAACGGACTGCTACTGGAGGGAGCTACTGTGGAGAGAAATTGCTCCAAATGGACAGAAGGCAGAGTCTGAGGTAAGAGCAAGAAAATTTTAGTTACTGGAGTTACTGGCATGAAGGACTGGCATGAAGGGACTGCTCGGCCTGCACAGACTTTTGAGGGAAGAGTCTGCAAGGTTTTGCTTTTGTTTGTTAAGAAGGCTTAGATAAAATGACTAACCTTGCTGGAAACTGCTTCCCAGGATTCCCTGAGAGAGCTCAGACAGAATTAACCCAAGGAATGAGTGACTCATCAAGAGCAATGCCGGTAGGAGAAGGGTGCTTTAAGATAGTCCCCAATCTGTTTACAAGTGATGCCCAAACAGGGGCCTGACCTAAACCCCTTCCATCAAGAAAGGATATGGAGAAGATACTCCAAATAATGGTGAATCAACAGCATGCGGAGAATGAAAGGAAATTCCAGACGGCACTTCTGCCACCCAACAATGCCTGCAGGAAGCCCAGCTGGCGGAGCATGAGCGGAACAGACAGTTACAAGTTGAAATGGCCTGGCTGCTCTCACAGTGGCTGCTGGTAGATGGGAACAGCCCCAGAGGGGTGGCCTGCACCAGGGCTTCACCAAGTCTCACCTTGATGAGCAGCAGTGATAACCCGGAGACTTACCTAACTGCCTTCAAGTGCATTGCCCCCACAGCAGGCTGAAAGAGGAGATCCTGGGTGTCCCAACTGGCCCTGTACCTCACCAGAGAGGCCCAAGCAGCTTATTGGGCCCTGAGTGTGGACAAGGCACAATCCTACATGATACTAAAGGCAGTGCTTATGGACCGCCTCTGTCTCTCTCCAGAGGCTTATCAAAAGAAATTTCAGCCAGAGCCATTCCTTAAGGGAGCATGCCCCTAGGCAAGTAGTTCCACAGCTTTAGGACTCCGCTACCTGATGGCTAAACCCAGAGACCAAGACTGTGGCAGAGCTTATGGACAATACTGGACTACAACAAACCTGAACATTCTCCCTGTAGTATTCAAAGCTGGGTTTGAGTTTTACCTGACATCCATTCAGAAGTCACTAGAGACAGCTGAGAGGTTTTTGGAAGCCAAATTGTCTAGGAGTAGGAAATCCAGTCTCCCTGAGGGCTGGCCACACTTAGGACAGTGTCAAGGGACAATAACCTGTCAAACCAGCAAGGGTCATAGTATTGGTGCGCCCTGAGCAAATGAAACTTTACCCTCATCACAGGAACATCAGGAACAGGGGCTCCAAAGTCCCAGACTTTCAAGGGACCACCACCACCCTCCCATGCAGGGCCAGCGGTATGTTACCATTCTGGGCAACCTGGATAGAGACTATGGGAATGCCCTGTGACGGAATATGACTATTTAGGATGCCTCTTTGGCCAAGCAGGTGAGAATCCAAATCAACCATTAGGACTGAACCCAAGGCTTTTCATGGTCCCTATAAAAATAGGGACAAACAGAGTGGAGGGATTGATAGATTTGAGGTGTGGACAAACTGTACTTCAAAGGGACTTAGTCTCACTCAAAGCCCTGGATCCAGAGTGATCCATCTGACTTTCCTGCATTCATGAAGAAACCTGTACATACCCAATGGCTTCAGTTGTTTTGCAGTTAGCAGATCAGGTAGGGCACTTCCAGGTAGAGTGTTGATCACCTACCCTGGACAGTGATCCTGGGATGTGACTGGAAATGTCTTCTGACTCTCCTGGAAGGAGAATCAGTTCCCTCCAACCCAGACCCCCTACCTCAAGAAAAGACCCCTTCTGAGGATGCTAGGACCTATTTGAAGTCTCATGAAGGTCCAGAGCTCACAAAGACATTCAAGGAAGTCTCAGGATCAAGCACAAGCCTAAGCCTATCCTGGAGTTGACTCCATGGAGCCTGGAGAAGGACCTTCCCAAAGGGTAAACTCTGTGAAGGGAACATCCCAACAGTCTGTATGTTATCACTTATCCATGGACACTGCAGATCCCGTTCCTATCTTAGACTACAGTGTCTTGAGTGACACCTTTGATGTTGTGGCAGCTCAGCATGATGACCAAACACTACAGGAAGCTTTCAGTCAAGTTACTGCTGCCAACAGGATGGTTACTTTTGAACACACATCTCACCAGTTTCCCTGCTTTGAATTATGGGAAGAGATTCTGAACTGAGTAGAGAGACACCCATAAACTAAAGAACCCAGAGATCCACTCCTAGTCCACAAATCTGCCAAGCAGGAGTTCCTATGGCTAGTCCATACTCTTCCCATGGTTGGACATCTGGGTAAGGTGAAAACCCAAGAAAGATTGTTGGCTCAGTTCTTTTGACTGAAGATATGTAGAGAGGTAGCCGATTTCTGCTTGCCATGCCCTGATTACCAAAAGGACCCCCAAAGGGTCAGGGCCAGGCCACTCTCATTCCCCTACCCTCATCACAACCTACTGTGAGCAGGTAGGGATTGATATAATAGGCCCTCTATAAAAGAGTGATTGATGTCACAAGTTCATTTTGGTTCTTGTGTACTATATCACCCAATGTCCAGAGGCAATTCCCTTATGAAACACCTTTGCCTCCACCCCTGAGCGAGAGTTACTCCAACTGATTTTCTAAGCTGGACTTCCATTGGAAGTAGTCATTGATCAAGGGACAAGTTTGGGCACTGCTGAAAGTGTGACCACTCCAGTAGTTTATCTTCCTCAGGCCGATGGTCTGGTGGAGGGGTTCAATAAGGTCCTCAAGAATATGTTAAACAAGCCTGTGGGAACAGAGGCCAAACACTGGCACCAGCTGCTCCCCTATTTGTTGTTTGCAATACAAGAAGTACCACAAGCCTCCATGGGCTTCTTTCCTTTTGAGATTCTTAAAGGGAGACAGCCTCAAGGAATGTTAGACTTAGTTAGGGAGTCTTGGGAAGCTCAACCTACCAATGTCCTCCAATATGTCAGTCAAATGAGGGAAAGATAAGAACTCGTGTGCCTCTTTGCCCGAACTAACCTTTCAGCCCCAACAGATCCAGATGCAGCAATATAATAAAGGGGCTAGAGCAAAGGAATTCCAACTGGGATACTAAGTGCTCCTACTCTTTGCCAAACTCTTTGGAAAACAGGCTCTTGGCCAAAAGGCACGACCCATATGAAGTACTCTATCAAGTGGGACCAGCAGATTATGAAATTTACAGCCCAGACCAGCAAAAACAAGGCAGATTATTCATGTAAACCTGTTAAAATCCTAGAAGGTACATGAAAGCCTTGTCATCCACCTGGAGGAGGGAGAAGAGGATCTGATGCCTCAGCTTCCTAAGCCAGCCAAATTTGGGATAGAGGAGGTATCACTTGGGAAGGGATCCTCTAATGGGCAGAGAAGGCAAATAAACAACCCCCTGAGATCTTAAAAGGAGGTGTTCTCCCTATTACTGGGACAAACCTCCATGGTGCCTCACTACATCCACATAGGGTTAGGGGCCAAGCCCATTCAGAAGTCATATCAAATCCCAGAAGGTGAAAAACCCATTCATTCAGAAAATACAGGAAATGTTAAGATTGGGAGTCATCAAGGACTCCTGGTGTACTTTGGTAGTTCTAGTACTAAAGCTGGATGGGACCATCCGATTTTGTGTAGATTTCCATCAGATAAATGCCATTTCTGAATTTGATACCTAGCCGATGCCCTGAGTCAATGATCTGCTAAATTGTCTCGGTCAAGCTTGCTTTATAACAACATTAGCTCTAATAAAAGGGCTATTGGCAAATTCCTCTCTCTCTCGATTCCCAAGAAAAACAACAACTTTTTTCTACCCCAGTGGGCCTATTCCAATTTACCATGCCCTTTAGGTTGTATGAGGCCCAATCCACCTGTCATAAGCTGATGGATCAGGTTTTATGGCCTCACCATCACTATGCCACGGCCTGCCTAGATGAGAGGGTGGTATACAGTTGGGACTGGCCCACTCAGCTCCAGAACCTAGCAGCTGTCCTTCAAGCCCTACAGGAAGCCCATTTAACAGCAAACCCAAAGAACTGCAAAGTGGGAAAGGAAAAAATATTTTTTTTCCTATCTAGTAGGGGAACAATAAGGTATGATACCTACTTGACAAAGTTGAGGCCCTAGCAAACACCCCCAAACGAAGAACCAAAAAGCAGGTATGGGCCTTCCTAGACCTAACAGAGTACTATAGAAGATTTGTGCTCAACTTTGCCCTGTTAACTGCACCTCTTACCATCCTGGTTTAAAAATAAATCAGCCCCTGGACAAGTCACATGGTCCCCTCAGCGTGATCAAGCATTTCGGAAAATTAGGCAGATTCTCTGCAACAAGCCAGTGTCCCTTAGCCCCGATTTCACTCGAGAATGCATCCTACAAACAGACGCCTTGCATTACACTGCAGGTGCAGTGCTACCCCAAAACTTCCATGCACAACAGCACACTATCCTTTACATAAGTAGAAAACTCTTAGCCCAGGAAACCCAGTACTCTGTCATTTGAGAAGGAAAGCCTGGCCATACACTAGGCTTTAAAGGCACTGACATACTATCTGTTTGGAACACCCTTTGTCTTAGTCACTGACCAGGTGGCACTAAGATGGCTCCAAATCATGAAGGACTCAAATGCCCATGTGACAAGTTGGTACTTAGACTTTCAACCCTTTCAATTTATAATAGAGCATTGGCCTAGGAAGGACCATTGGAATACAGGCTTGCTTTCAAGAACCGAAGAACACAGCAGGCCCTGTGGTAAGTGCCATGACAGGCCCACTCAAGACAGGTGGGTATGTGAAGGTATCAGGGATAGTATTCCTCTAGGGTCAGAGGCCTGCAGCTGGCTGATTAGCCCCACTCACTGCATCTGAGAAAGGTCTGGAACTTAAGTTGGCTGACCCTTATAAAAGAGGGCAGCAGGAAATAGAGACAGGGACTGCAATACCCTCCAGAAAGCTGAGAGGCCAGGGACAGTGCTTCCAAAGAACTGCTACTGGAGCTACTGCAGAGATGATTTGCTCCAAACGGGCAGATGGGATACTACGTGGAGTCATTTATGGCTGAGGCTCTGAGGTAAGAGCAAGGAAACTTTGGTCACTGGAGTTACCAGTGCAAAGGAAGGGACTCCTCAACCTACACAGACATTTGAGGGAAGAGTCTGCAAGGTTTTGCTTTTGTTTGTTAATAAAGCTTAGATCAAACAACTAACCCTGCTGGGAACTGCTTCCATGAATTCCTTGAGAGTTTAGTTAGAATTAACCCAGGAAGTGAGTGACTCAGCAAGAGTCAAGTCTGGTCTGGTAGGAGGAGGGCACTGTAAAATAGGCCTTAATTCTTTTACATAGTGGGCCTAGTTGTGGTAATTAAGTGTTACTTTGTTGTGACCTGATCCTGAAATTTTATGCTGTTAAATATACTACATGTAGTCACTTAAATGCAGGTAAATTTTGCAGATTATATACATTTCTTCCTCTCCTAATATCTGATCCAAAGCCCCCTGAAGTCAATGAGCAGATGGCTGTTGACTCCAGGGTGCTTTGCATCAGGCCCCTAATTGGTAGGATTATTTTTAACCTTTTACACTTCATTTCACTGCAACTTTAACATCATTCTTTCAATTCAAAAGAAGACCAAGCAAACTATAAACAGCTAATTTTTTTCTGTTCTGCATAATTTAATGTGCAATCTCTGACCTGCTGCTTTGCAGCCTATCAATCAACAGTGTCTGAATTTAAATAAAAGAAAATAAACATATTGAAGTATTTTACCACCTACAGCTTGAAAACTCCAGAGGACAGGAATGCTCATCCATAGGAAAGTTATGAAGCTGAAGATAACATTCAGCATTAATTGTCAACCTAATTAGAAGAAAAAGTTTTATGAGTGAGGTTATGTTCAAGCACCTAGACTCTTTGGGCTACATAATTAGAGTACATGCAAGTCATTTTGGCCAATGAATGTGTATTAGGGATAGGCAACTGGCCATGTACAAAAAGTATTCAGTATCATTTCTAAAGAATGGTATCCATCACCAAATACTACTTGAAGACTCATGTGTCTGGTCATGCTAGTTTGCATGACCAGTTATGCTACCCACAAGGTATATCAAGTATGCCATTCTATTTTTGTATCCTTTCAGCTCTTCACTAGTACAAGCTGATTAAAATAGGAGGCGCAGTTCTCCCCTCACTAACCAAAGAGGAGGGGGAGTTATAAAAAAGTGCCACTTACCCAAGACTGGGAGAGCTCTCCACCAATATTAGCAGAGGCGCCAGAGCTGTGCTCCCTTCACTGCACCCCCTGAAAGTCTTCAACCACATGTCCTTTATGTGAAAGCCATTGATAGATGGCTATATGTTAGACCACCTAATAACCTACTCTATTGGCTTCTTTTAAAGTGGAATTTGGAATCATTATGCTTGATGACTAGACGTGCAATAGTGGAATTAAATCCTGCAGATCTTACTCATGTAGGTAGTTTCAGTTAAGCTCATGGTACAAATATGAGTAGCAGGATCAGGCTCTTAAAGAGAAGATGCCCATGGGTAACATTTTCAAGAAGATAAATGCCCTAAATCACTCCAGAAAATAGGACTTAGGCTGCTGAGTCATTTAGGGGCTTTTGAAAATTATACCTTACATCTACGCAGAAAACTTTCAAAGGCACAAATTAGGTCCCCAGCTCCCATTAACTTCCACTTGGAATTAGGCACCTAACTGCTATTTGTGCAATTAAATCTCCCCTTCTTTTTGGTAGGGGTCAGCTAAACTGATTTCTGAGAGAAATACCATGCTTAAATATCCATATCTCTGTGTGGTTGGAGGGGTGCCAGGGGAGAACCTGACAAGCAAAATAGGACTATGAAGTAAGTTGCTATTTTATATACACACTTCTCTGGGGCCTTTTTGGAAATCTGACCTGACCAGTTGAGACAGATGGATAGACTTTAGGATGCAAGAAGAAAAGGACTTATACCATGCTGTAGAAAACATACTATATTTCAATTTGAAAGTTTTGTGTCCACTGGGTCATGTGTTTGTTTGTTTCTTTCTTTCTTTAAGTAGCTAACTACAGTACATGCATTTATTCCCCATGTTTTCTTTTCTGTGATTTGCTCTTTTTGGATAATTAACCAATAAAATCAGCTTTTATTTAAGACAAAACAAATTAGGTTTCGGATCACAGATGGGTGTCTTGAAGAGATCAGCTGACCAACCTCAGGAAAATCAGTCTGCCTATGAAGTTGAGGATGAAGAAGTGCCAGTCCTGCTCCACAAAGTGCCAAAAGGGAAGTGGCTAAGGCCATTAGGGGTAATTGTAGACAAATGGTCTGATGTGTTGTCAGATCCTGTTGTGGCTCCTTCATTTGCTATCATATGAACTTTGTTTTTCTCCATTTACTTCCACTTTAGGCCAAATTCAGGCCATCTCTTTCCCTGATACAAATGTGTGCATTGGACAGCACTGGGTTTTGCTGAAGGTCGATTACACTTCCTGTCTCATACACTAGCTTGGTGACATCACTCTCATCCACTGCTCTGGGAGAGCTTACATGAATGCTCTTCCCTAGGCCTTCTAAAAGAATGTTAACCAGAAACAGCAGCAACAAACCTGGAACTGCAATTGGACACGCAGCAAGCTGGCTGGAAGACAGTAGAAGATATGGGTATGAGCAGGTTTGGTGGTGGTGTTCCAAAAAGTTAACAAACATTTTAAACATTAGCAGATGAGCATAAAACTCTATACAGGAAATTGTACTGAAGAGGATATACTCTTTACAGAGGGCTATATCAGAAGTCTCTATCAGAAAACTGCACTCTTCAAAATAAGATATTTTAAAAAAAATCGAGTTAACAGTGTCCTTTAAATTAGATTATTTTTCCTTCTAAAGGATTATTACAGGATACTACACTATCCTATACTGGCAAACAACTGTTTCCCATGACGGGCACTCCTACCCCACATATACTATACTATCCTATACTGGCAAACAACTGTTTCCCATAACACTGGTCTACAATTTTTGAGAAGTCGTCTGCTTCAGAAATAAAATGTGTTATTTATTATGTATTTTGATGTGTTGAATTCAAATATGACAATTAAAACAACTGATTGGCTACTGTTTCTAAGATATTTAAGTTTTTACATTTTATGTCTATGTATATTGTGTAGATAGTAGAGTTTTAATCATAAATTGTAAACCTAGGTCTTTTCATGTGTTTATGGTTGCTTTACATGATAATATTTCACCTGTCCTGTTTATGTAACACTTTAAAAATCAGCAAAAGGGTTATATAAATAAAATTTATTATGAAACAAAAGGCAAAAAACTATTCTGTACATAGTTTAGTCCTATTCAGTGTCTACTCGGCGCTTCTTGGCTTGTCTCTTGTATTCATTAAATGGAGCATTTCTTGTCACTGTCCAGCAATAGTCTGCAAGCATTGATGGGCTCCATTTGCCCTGATAGCGTTTCTCCATTGTTGCAATGTCCTGGTGAAATCGCTTGCCATGCTCATCGCTCACTGCTCCGCAGTTGAGTGGAAAAAAATCTAGATGAGAGTGCAAAAAATGTATCTTTAGTGACATGTTGCAACCAAGGCTTTTGTATGCCTTGAGGAAGTTTTCCACCAACAACCTGTAGTTGTCTGCCTTGTTGTTTCCGAGAAAATTTATTGCCACTAACTGGAAGGCTTTCCATGCCGTCTTTTCCTTGCCACGCAGTGCATGGTCAAATGCATCATCTCGAAGAAGTTCACGAATCTGAGGACCAACAAGATCACCTTCCATGAAGAAGAATGGGACAAGATCCTTTTGACGGTCACAGAACATGGAAACCCTAACATCACCTGCCAGGAGATTCCACTGCTGTAGTCTGGAGCCCAACAGCTCTGCCTTACTCTTGGGTAGTTCCAAATCCCTGACAAGGTCATTCAGTTCACCTTGTGTTATGAGGTGTGGTTTAGAGGAGGAGGATGGGAGAAAATGTGGGTCCTGTGACATTGATGGTTCAGGACCAGAAGTTTCATCCTCTTCCTCTTCCTCGTCTGACTCAAGTGAGAATGATTCTGGTGCATCAGGAACCGGCAGTCCTTCTCCGTGGGGTATAGCTGATGGAATGTTTGGATAATGCACAGTCCACTTTTTCTTCTTTGACACACCTTTCCCAACTGGAGGCACCATGCAGAAGTAACAATTGCTGGTATGATCTGTTTGCTCTCTCCAAATCATTGGCACTGCAAAAGGCATAGATTTCCTTTTCCTGTACAACCACTGGCGAAGATTTGTTGCACAAGTGTTGCAGCATATGTGTGGGGCCCACCTCTTGTTCTGATCTCCAATTTTGCAGCCAAAATAAAGGTGATAGGCTTTCTTAACCATAGTGGTTATACTGCGCTTTTGTGATGCAAAAGTCACTTCACCACAAACATAGCAGAAGTTATCTGCACTGTTCACACAAGTACGAGGCATCTCTGCTCACTTTGGCTAAACAGAAATGTGTCCCTTTGCAAAATCAAACACTGACAAATAAGAGAGCACGACACTGTATGATTTCTAGAGCTGATAAAGGGCAATTTGTTCAGCAGAGTGATGTAAGCTTCGTTATGATTGCATCATCCACGACTTCTAGGAATAACATGATGCAATTCATATCATGTATGACGCAATACCAGCTTCAGATTGCATCATTCATTGTTTTGCCTAAAAAGCAAGTACTGTCCAAACCCAGTCATAGATTTATTCATAGATCCAGTCACAGGTGTATTTTAGTCATTTCTGGTTTAAATTGAGATCCCTTCCCTTTATAACTCACTTATCCTCCGCCATTCCCAAGTCAAGGGTCGTATATACTGACCCGATAGCATATCTTGAAAACTAGAGCCAATCAACAATTTTAAGCATCATTTTCGTTCTCAGTGACCCAGAATTAGTAAAGTTTGACTACATTTATTTCAGAAGCATTTTGGCTGTAGAGCAGTGTAATGGGCACTCCTACCCCACATATATATAAGTATTTATGACTAATATTTTAACTGAGTGCTTTCTTTTATTCAAACATAATCTTGTGAAATATAGCTATAGAGGACAGTTAAGAGTTCAATTCAGTCCAGTAAGTCTGCTGTCCAGTGTACAGTTGGAGTGCTGACACTTCAAGAGTTAAACACAAATTATGGTATTGGCTTGTCACATTACATTAATCTTATTTATCTTTACTGTCTTCTTGTAGCTAAATAAAACAAATCTGCCCCCTGCTCTGATTTAATTTCTTATTGAACAGTACATTATAACAGCATATATTTTATGTTCCTCTTGACTAAGCCACAACTAATTCCTCTCCACATTTGTTTCTGAGCCTCTGAACTTTGTAAGCAAAAGGGACCTGGAAGTTAGTTCTTACTATAATTCTTTCCAAGTCCCATTCACAATATTTTGTTTATTAATGATAATGCATTTATTTCTGTCATTTGCAATTGTTTTTAAAGTTGTAAAATTAATAGGTTTAATTGTAATGGATTGCAGAATATAACAATGAGTGAAAATATTAATGAAGAGCTCCTTTACATCCAGTTAATGAGCCCTTACCTCAGAGTATATAATACTCGTCCATCACTCCAGATTCGAAGCAAACGATTTGGAGTCGTGATCCAGTGAGCATCAGATTTTCTTGAGTTCCGGAAGAAAGTGTCTGGAATCCAAATTTTTCCAACCATATTGCTATTAAGCATAAGCACTTTCATTGAGCTGTTAAACTTTAGGCGACTATCATACCAAGTCTGGGCAAAAATTATATCTATGGTGTATTCCTAGAAAAAGAGAAACAACCATATAGTTTTTTATATTCACACACACACACATACACACACAACCAAAGCCTATATGCCAAATATTTTTTAAAAAATGTTAAACTTAAGGTCAGCGCCTTCATTCTGCTATGGACTCCTTTGCAGCGCTTGAGGAGTGCACAGCACTTCTAGCCTCTGATATAAAAGGAGTAACTAAGGAATGGGGGACATGACTAAATCAGTTGCCAGAACAGCCACTTGGGACCATAGGTACCTAGATGTGAGTTAGAGCAGCCCAAAGGCTCACAATGCAGATAGAACTACTCTTTCACCAAGCATAACTTGGTTAGACCAGAGTTTCTAGGCCTGGTTGTTGTTGTGTTTTTTTTTTTAATTACCTTGAACATTTTGTGAAAAGTTTTCCCATGGGTAAAATGTGGTCATTTTTCAACATTTCCATCAATGTCTCATGACAAAAATTATGGAATTTGTCTACCAGTCAAGTTAAACACAGTTTGAAAAATTCATGAACACGCAGCAAGGGAAACTTCACTATTTGCCATGTAAATTTTGATCATGACCACTCTCTGCATAAGGACCAGAAGTCCACAGTAGGAAGCAAACCTTGTTAAAGAAAACCACATATCTGTTTCAGGCTGTAAGTAACATCTTATCTTGATGGAAAGTAATTTCCTTAGTAGATATTTTATGTCCAGAACAGAAGAATGGTAATAAAAAAAACAAAGAAACCAGGATTCTCATTAGACAATTCAGTCTGCATCTTCATATGACAATAGTAACTGTACAGCGTGGGAGGGGAGTAATTTTACAGCTCTGTTAGACTTGTTCTTCAGAAATCCTTCAGAGCTGCTCTGCACTTAAGACAAAGGAGCAACTTGACACTATCTCCTCTGAAGAGAGTTTGGTTACTGTTACAGGGCCATATTAGGCCCTTGAGCCCCATAAGGGAAGGGACCATCCATGCATGGAAGTGTCTGCAACAGTGTTTCTTTCCCCACAGAGACCTTGCACAGGCTTTCAGTGCATCAAGAGTCTGCTCTGGGGAACAAGAAGACTTGGAAGGCCAGGACAGAGATGTACCTTTCCACATAGTTCTCTATCCTCGTCCCAGAGACAGCTGTAGCCACAGGGAGTGTGACCGGAGGGGCTGACCCTGTGTAGGGGCACAGGGTCTTCATGCAGCTGGCTTTGGTCTCTTGTAGAGGTGCTAGTTTTGCCAGGGGAGGGGAACAACACATCATTTCCTGGGGTGGGGGAAATCGTCACAGCTTTAACTTGGAGGCAGCTTTAACTGTCCTATTATATAATATAAATTGTCTTGCATAGAATTCAATGCCATGAAAAAGGAAGGCATTATCAATTACAGTGGACTCCACTTACGTGTAGTGCTCAATTATTTGACCTGGGTCACTCAAATACAGCCTCGAAATGTTGGTCTGTCCAGAAAACAAGATACAGTGTCGGTCATATAAAAGTAAAACTGACTGCAGAGGGATTAATGTCTTTGTTTTCTAAGAAATGAATATACCCAAAATATGTTCAGTTCAATGTGTTTTCAGCAACATAAAAATCAGCCGGATTTTACAAAGGAAGGAAGGAAGAAGGAAACTATACTTGCTAAATAAAAACCTTGGGCCAGATCTTCAGTGGGTGTAAACTAGCCATAGTTTCACTGAAGTCAATAGAGCCATTGCCAATTGACACCAGCTGGAGATCTGGCCCTTCCTGTATCTAATAACATAAAACATAAGATCAATAAGAGATGCTGCTGATTCACTGCCTCAGGAAAATCACTGTCTTAGTTTTAATTCCCCCCTCTGCAAAATGGGGATACTAATACTTGTTTCCCAGAAGGTTGTTAAGATTAAATTTAATGTTTGTGAAACATTCAGAGACAAAAGAAATGAGTGCCATAGAAAAGACCACAAGGAAATGAATGATTCAATGTTCGGTGCTGGTTTTGGATGGGGTATAGTAAATACGGCAGGGATCACTAATTGAATGATGATGATAAAAATATGAGCACTGTCCATCCTGTGCATTGAATGAAGCAGGGAGACATGTGGGAAAATAGTATGTGATCATGTAATTAAAGATTATATCAGAATGCATGTACACAAGGGAATGGAATTAATGTTCCATGGGCAATCTTAATTCTGGCATTTCCTAATTTTCAAATGTTCCTTTTGCAACCTAGGGTGGAGGGAAAAGACATATGATTGAATCATGATGTTTGGCACATATTGCTAACCCTACTCTTCAACTGCTGGATGTTTTATTTGTTTAGCTGACTATATAAAAAAGAAAAATGTCACATTTTATTGATGGGAGAATTGGGTTTGAAGGTCTTTTTGATTAAGTATGTTGTGGCAGACATGGCAATTTTCTAAAAAAACCTTACTGAGTTAAATGTAAGTATCTTTGGAGTCCATTGTACTATAAGCAAAGGTTATGTATTACTGTGGATTGGGATTCTATGTAACCTCTCTGGGGTGAAGATGGTATGCAAACAGTTGGAAGTGATATGCACTTCAAAAGACTGTGTTGAACAATGGCCCATACAAGAATGGATTTCTGAGCTAAAGCTGTTGTAAGCACAAAAAAACTTCTTTGTGGAGCTTGCAGGAATGACTCTGACAAGAGCCCTTGTTGGAGTTTGGGTGTGATCTCTGGTAAGTTCATTTGCATGTGCGTAGGTTCTTTTATTGTTTTTAATAGGTTTTCTGTGCAGTGCTTTCACCTTAAGAATAAATGTGCTTGCTTATAAAGGACTTTGGGGTAACTTATAACTGCTGGCAATTATGCTGTTCATAGCCTTTGAAGAGAAAGCAAAGTGTAGATGCTGGCTTGCTGTGGACATCACAGCACAGTCAGGGAACTGTGCAGCCTGGAAAAAAACCTTGTTGAGGACGGAGTGAAATGTTGGTCACTGCCCAAGAGAGGTGACTGCTGAGGAGCCAGGAGCCTAGAGTCAGTGCTCTTGAGGGACCATAGAGGGGAATACAAGTGCAGTTGCCCTGAACTTTGACATATGTTTTCAGAAGTGCCTTGAGGGGCGAGAGATGCCAAGGCAGGCAAACCAAGAGAGGATTCCATGGCTAATGGCAGGAATGGAAGAAAACACAGAAATGAGAGGTAGGAAAAGAGCCCAGGGGGAAACAAAATATCAGCTGAATAATTGTAACATAACACACTTGGAACAAGTTATGTCTAATCACAGTTACGGTGACCAGATGTCCTGATTTTACAGGGACAGTCCCGATTTGGGGGTATTTTTCTTATATAGGCTCCTATTACTCCCCACCCCCATCCCGATTTTTCACATTTGCTGTCTGGTCACCCTAATAATAGTTTAAAGATGTTAAGCGACTGATACAGGGAAAGATAGTGACTTGCCCTTTTATGTCATGAATGGGAAGAAGGGAATATAAGAACTGATCCATTCCCCCACCCTGTGAAAAGTTTTATGGGTCCATATATGTGGAGAATGCTCTGCCCCTACTCTCTTCCCACCCCCACCCCCCCCGTTGCCCCATATGCCAACCTGCACAGCTGAGCTAGCATGGGGGTGGCATAGCAGTAAAAGTTACTGACCCTCTGAATCAAGGAGCGGGAGATCAGGGAAGGAATTATTACCCTCTGTGTCACTGTTCTTTTCCTGGCTGCTCCTGGGGTGGAGTAGCTATTTGGCCCCTTACACGGGGTGAAACAAGTCTCAGTCATATCCACAATCTTGTCAGAAATTGCGAAGACTTTAAACACAATTACAATTTGAAGTGTCTCTGTTTACTGAAAAATCACTCTGCCAATAAGGCATTGGGGGACTTTGCTTATTCTCTTTGAGTGATTTCCCGTTCAAAAATGATCAGTGTATAAGGAAAAAGGTGGGAGGGAGGAGACTGGGGGACCTGTAACTGCTAATCATGCAGACTGACTTGGGATCATCTGTATCTAAAAGTCTGATTTATTTCCTGACAGCTACTAACACCAGCAGTTGTGGTTCCAGAGGTCAAATTAGGCCACTGGTTATATCTGTGCAACCCCTTTGTCTTTAAATTTTGCCTTCAAAAGAGAGCCTGACACTCCATTTGCCTGTCCTTTGTGTAGTCAGCTACAGCAGTTCAAAGTGGATGCAAAATGCTAGCAAGTCAGAATGGCAGGCAGCCTTTGGCACTCACTCTGCACTGGTATAAATGATCACACAAAACATAGTGCAATGGAGAACTTCCCCACCCCCCTCAAGTGACTTCAATGGGCTGCACAAGTTTAATTGAAACTGAGTAAGTAATTCTTTTGAAGACACAAGAACAGAACAGACTCCAGCTCCCTCTTCTAGAGCTGCCTCTGCAGCATTAACCGGAGTAAAAAGTAGTCACTAGGTGAATGAATCAGCAGATGATGTTTTCAATATACAAAAGGAGCAAATCAGGAGAGTAAGAAGGTGCCATTTTAAATATTCACTTTTCACAGTAGAGCTGCAAAAAAGAAATATGTCAAAGTAACATTACAGTCAAACCCACCAGAGCAGGAAAATTTCAAGCAGCCACAGAACATTTATCACCCCAACAAACTAAGGTTAAAAAGGAAGAAAAACTACGAGAAGATTTTGAAGGAAAATGGGGTTTCCAGCAAGGGAACAGCCGAACCAAGCCAGCTGCTTATATTATCTTGCATTATAGCTCTGAATACGAGTTCTAGACATAGTCGTAAATTGCACAGGTACTTAACTATTCCCTCTTTTAAAAAATGGCACAACTTTGCTAACACCTTGCATGCAGCATTTATCACTGTTCAAATACAACCTAATGCATAAAATATAATACAACAAAATTAATAATCTGTTGCTGAGTATTTCACTGCTGTGCAACATTGTACCCAATTCCATGGATCCGTGAGAGAGGGATGGAAGAGAGGGGGCCCTCCACATGCAACTCACTCCCTTTCTCTGCCACCTCCAAAGCATTCTCATCTTTCCTCATCTGCATCGAGAGACCACTATTCTTGAGAATCCATAATACATTCTCTGGCTGCATTACTTTTCTACGGAGCCCCTCTGCACAGCTGACAGACACTTTCAAGAGGTTGTTGGGTGCAACAGCCAGCACTGAAGGCTGTGGTAAGGAGAGGTAGGAAGAGAAAGACCAGAGAAAGATCCTGCCTCTGGTGTTGGCCTGATATCTGCACTGATCTTAGTGGATTCATGAATTCTGGAAGATGAAACCGCTACCTATTTCATTCCCTATTTCCTGAAGGAACTGTCCTTTCTCTACAAGAGGGAGAAGTCTGGCTCCTAAAATTTGCTAAATAAGTGTGGCAGTTCCTATGATCTGAATCAGACCCAACATCCATCTAGTCCAGTATCCTGTCTGCAGTGCTCGCCACAACCAGATGATTGAAGGTCATAGTGTGTGTAGAAACTAATAGTTTACTTCTATACTATCCAGCAGAACAGTATTTTAGATTTATAATATACTCCTTTACTGCAGCATCTCTCTCCAGATGATTATTTCATCTCTCTTATTTTAGTACAGAAAGTTACATTTAACAATTCTATCACTTTCCATTAGTCTTTCATCAAACGTTTTGCCTTTCAGTGCCACAAAATAAAAATTTTAAAATAAAAATGGTTTACTGCTTTCTCTTTGAAATGAAACGAGTGATAAAATAGCCATGCAAACTAAAACAGATTTAATCTATGGCCACAGCAAAATGTGTGCTCATTCACATTTAGCCTCAAATTATACCTAGGGTTCAATGACCATGACACATGTTAGCTTATATTTGCCATTTGATTAGACACTGAACTCTTTAGAACTCTGCTCTCCCATGACTTGAAGAAAGAGCTAGCCTGCCTAATTATTTAAATTTTTCTCCATCTCTTTTCAACTGTGGCACAAATATTATTCTGCAGCACTGTAACATAATTCAAAGTGGAGAAAATAATGAATAGTGATGGATGACCATCAAACAGCCAGATTGTGAACAGTTGAGCAATTACTCAGCTGAGTAGTCCCAATGAAAAAAATCAATCAATAATAAAATGTAACTGCACTAAGAAAATCAGGAACAGTCACTACATGGTATTTAAATTAGACAACTCCTGAGATCTGTCACAATTTCAAATAGCAAATAAAAAAATATGCATAGTCAGCATTCAAGTACAGCTAGATACTTGACTTTTTGTTGGAAGGGCCTGAGAAAAGGAAACAGACCCTGCTCTGTGATGTTCTACGTGGATGTAACTAATTCTGCAAAAGTTATTGCACAGGTTGTGAACCAGCTATTGCATCTGGAACAACAACAACATCGATTCTGAGGCCTAACTACAACCACTGTGATGGAAACCATGTGCCATTCCAGCATGCTGAGGAGTACAGTGACTCCAAAGAGTAAGTAAAATCCAACAAAAAAGGAAACTGTTCATTTCTTAATTTTTTTCTAGTAGTCTCATAACTGATTTTCTATTCCACAATAAAAGCGTGTATTAAAGAGTAATGTGCAGCAAAGTGGGTCTGTCATGCTAGCGGGGACATGCTAATTGGAGCGTATTTTATATGGGAAACAGGAAATTAAGAGTAAAAATGTCCTGATTCTTTATGGGACAAACACAAATACAACCATATTTCCCTAAGCCAAAAGTCCAAGAAATAGCATAAGACTTGCTTCAGCCAAAGTCTGAGATGAAGTCTCAGCAAAGGTCTGCAGTGCAGCTTGCTTCAAATGAGCTGCAGAGATGAAGAAGAAAACCCATTTAATTCATCTCAGTTCAGTTCTGTCTAGAGGTCATTGCCCTCTTTGGTTGGTTCTGGCTGAAAACTTAAACTGAAAGAAAGAGTTTTCAGGAAGAGATTTCAAGAAAAAGAGGGAAATTTTTGATTCTTCTTCAGGAAAGTTAAAGAAAATATACTGGCATTCTGTCCTTATCAATAAGGAGAGATATTACTAAATTCCACAGACACAGTTTGGTGTGGGGATAAAAGGGTTAGGCGATCAAGGCAGTCAAATACAAAATAGTGAAAATATGATCTAAAAGGTAGGAATGCATGGAATAAAACTATCAGCATTAGCTGTTTTTATCAGCATCTCACCAGCATGCTGTCCGTGAGCACTTATTTTCTCTCTCTCTCTCACACACACACACACACACCCCACCCCTCTACCTGCATGTAAGCAAGGGCTTTCAAGCAAGATCTCCAGTATTAAAATATTTAGCAGTCTTTCATTTATAGCTACTCTAACAAAAGTTCTAAAAATGTGGCTGCTCTCTTTGGTGAGTTATTTTAAAGCCCCCTTTTTTAAAACTATGGGAACTGCTTTAGGCTTAGCAATGGATTCATCAACAGCAGATCCCCATGCCTGGGACTGAAGCTGAAATTAAATTACTTGTTTCAGCAAACACTTTTGGTTATTTCCTTAGGACCCTAAGGCCAGATCTGGGAAGCCCAATGAGTCGCAATACATTTTGACCTATAAATCTGACATTTTTGATATTGTGTTGATGGGGAGGAGAGGCAGCCGGGGCTTGTAGGAACTTCATTGAACAGAACACAGTTTCATCAGTGGTTGGAAACTTTAAACCAATCAGATAATTCCCGTTAACAGATCTTACTATAGGCTGTCATGTGAGCATATGCCAGCATATGCCATATGGAAATAATACTGCAATGACATGTTCACAAGGGGTGTATAGAAAAAGTCCATTTGACTCCCTAAATTGTAATAATACAGCAGATAAATTCATATTCTTTGTTGTTACATCTGATGTACACACTAATCTGGGCCATTATGAATGTGAAAAACGGATAAGTGGTTGTATAAATAAATAATAAGAGTTATTTTGACTCTTCTGTATAAATTAGAGACTACTAATAAAAATCATGCCTGTTAATTATTTTTCTACCTGAAATATTTATTAGAGTACTTCCTGCAGTTATGGCACTTGAGATTTTGGGTTTTATTTATTTGTTTTAAACACACAGGAGTTCCCTTGCTGAAAGTGATGCATTGCTTTTCATTTAAACATAAGTATGCCTGCTGTTGCCATTCCTATAAAAACCTCAAAGCAATGAAAGAGAAGGCTAATCAGCCAAACAGCATCATAAGGTGAAAATACACAAAGAGCCATGGGGTGAATGCTGAAAGGGGCTAGGGTTCATCTTCCCTTTTTGTGGTTGACATCAGTGACCTGTAAACCTGAGTAACTGCACCTCTGACTTCTTGAGTTACACCCACCATTATATAACTAGAGAGACTCAAACCCAATCATCCATAATTGAGCTGAAGGCACAAAGATGTGGGTGCAAATTTTAAGGGAACAAATTGCACAAGATTCAATTATGCTGTAAAATCTCAAAAATGCTTCAACATTCATTTTGAGGTAACCTCTATTAAAATGAGATTTGATCTATGATGTTCAGAGATATTTACTGATACTTTTTTTTGAAGTATCAAATTATTATTTTATGCCAAACCAACAAAAAAGCAAAAAAACCCAAAACTGTCTGAAGTAAAATGTCATTGATGCACTTTCCACAGCACCTAAAGCAAAACATGGTAATAAGAATGTATAAGACTCAACCAAAAGTAATAAGCAAAGAAAAAGAAATAAAAAATAATTTACTTACTGCTAGCATCTGTGATGCACAAATGCAACCACAATGAGAAATCATCACTTCTTGACTAGAGTAGTATGTATACATGATGGCATAAACAAAGGCTTTCTTCTAAGGATCTCAAAGTGTATTTTAAATGTTAGTTAGGCAAGATGAACTGTAAAAGTAACTATTGCATGATAATGTGAAATCCTAATAGACAGAAATTAAGTTTGGTAGGATGATTCTCACAGCTTGAACACAACATCAAAAGGCACTATTTGCACAGGAAGGCTAGGAAGTAATAATAATGTATAGGGATATATTTTGAAAAATATCTACTGTCTAATTGACAATGCAGGGGATAGCTCAGAAAGTGTTAAAAATGGTACAAGAAATGAAAGATAGTGAGTCTGTCCTACAGATCACCAGAGAGAGGGGCTGATCGGAAATCTCACAAAAAATTACCACAGTGCAGCCAAGTAGCCTGTGTGTGTTGTGAGCAAGTTGGATAGAAGAAGGAGAGGAGAGTGAAGGCTATGAAGAGGGACATATGGTCTTGTATAGCATTAGCAGAATTTGATACTTATGTTTAATAGCAGATACTAAAACATGGTTAAAAAAAGGCAGCAGATTTCCAGGTGGAATTCCATTTCCCAAAACTGTATCTTTCAATTACTAATTTCAAATACTTTTTAAAAAGATATAGGTAATAGTGTAGATATACATCAACAATTGAAATATATATCAAATATTGGAAAGTCAGGAAACATTAATACACCAAAACAAAAACCCTCTGTCTTTGGTGATGGTTTGGCCATTCATATTGTTGTTTTGTCTAAGATGTCTAAGATAGCATGAGCCAAATCTTCAGCTTGTATACATATAGCATACTCCACTGAAGTCAATGGAGTTATATTAGTTTATATCAGCTGAGGATCTAGCACCATATATTTTGTCAATTATCCAATGATAGTTTTAGATATGGAAAAACTAAGCCAACTATGGTTTAAACAGCTGAGTTATTTTATAGATAGACAGTCAAAACTTAGCTGGCTGGATATATATGATTTAAAATTTCACTACAGCATAAAGTTGCCTAGGTATACAGTGTTAAAAATGACAAAAGCCATACATCAAAGGATTCATAGATGGCATGCACAAATCAGGCTATCTTTCCACTGAAGAGCATTTAAAAAAAAAACTTTGTGGAACCATAAATAGATCAACTCCTGTAGACAGTAAGTCCGTTAAGAGACAATTGCCCAGATTCTCAGCGGTGGCTGAGAAGAGCACAATGTTACTTGGGAGAGGGATGCACAGGTGACATTGCCATTCTGGGCTAGTTCTAGTTGAATCTCTGAAAGCTGCTTTAGCATGTGTCAACTGTCCAAAGGTTCCCTTAGAGACACTTCCTTTCCTTTTCTCTCCCAGCCACACCCCTTGCACCAGCCATGGGAAGGGGGAGTGGCATAGGATCTGCTACTCCGCATCACATAACTGGAAGATCCTCATATACTGCGATAATCTTCCTATAAGTGGATATGACAAGTTTTGCGTTACTTTACAATAGCTGTGATGTGAGGCAAAGCAACTGCAATGCAAGATCTGGAGCAATAAGTTTCATCTACTGTGAAATACCCAAATGTCTGTACAGAGAATGTGAAGATGTAAGAGAATGAGAATGTAAACTGATATTTGTTCAGTACTGTGTCTGTTTATAGGGCCATGTGAAATTATAAAATAACAGTGATTAATGATACCAATAGGCATATGGATTCTAAAGCTAAGTACATTTCAAAGCAAAGCACAATTCAACTGCCAAGCTTACTAAAGTAGTATTTAGACATCTGCTTACTCATTGTTTACATATATATATATATATATATTTCAGCAAACATCAAATATACATGTGGATAACAAATCAGCTATCACACATAATGCTGACAGAAACAAAAAACATTAAAAATCCACCTTTCCTTATTAAGAAAAGTAAATTGAAAAACTGTATTCTGTTAGCTCAATTCAAAGAGGGGCTTGAGCTTTAAAAGCTGAGGGGGTTTCCAGAGCTGAGCAAAGGTTGGTACTGCTGACCTGACCTGAGAGTAGAGCATCATGGAAGACATACTGTCATAGGAGAAAAACTACAGTGAGAATTGTATACAATATGCATATAGAAGCCACACAAGTTGTTTGGATTCAGTGATCTAGAAGTTTAGAATCCTCACCCCAAATTTTGACAAATTTACATATATGGATACAGGTTATATGCACAGCTGCACCTGTGAATCTTAGTAAGCCTCATTCGCCACCACCCTTTTCTCTCCCTCACCACGCCAAGCCAAGAGACTCTACTGACTGTGGCATGCTCCTCTTAGACATCATTGCACTCCAGCTGCCAAGCAAAGCTGTCAAGCAGAGCTTCAGGAATTGGCTCACTCTCAATGTCTGCTCAGTTCACAAACCCATCATGAGCCAAAACCTGGAGGGTTCACATAGCTCTAGAAATAGATGGTGAGTTGCTGTGTGGGACAGTTATTATTTATTATGTATTTCTTGTGTGTCTTACCTGGAACTATATTTACTTTTTAAGAGTAGGTTTAGGGCACTACACCATATAGATATATTTATTTAGATTTGTCCATTTTTCATACATGTGTTTCAACTCCTCCTGTAGATGATTCCACCAGTGTGTGTCAATAAGACTAGTTACATGTGAAAACTGAAGTACAATCCTAAAGCATATGCAGGATCAGGCCCTTACTCCCTACAACTAATACAAATAGCTACAGTACCTCTCTCCAAGTATCACTCCTTATTTATACTGGTCACTTTACATTCATTAAATAGAACACTTAATTCAATAATATCCAGTTTCAAATACAATTAAGTGATGCACTATTAGGTGTTACATTTTTCAGCATAGGAATAATGAATGTCTATGGTAATGTACTTTCTGACCAAGACTGTTTCTATTCTGATGTGTTTAATGTACACTGTATGATACTTTAACTGAATTTTAACAGAACAAGTTTCTGTTCTTTAAAAGGTGTAAAAAGGAAAAGTAACTGAAATCCTGTGTCACATTCCCAATGCACCAAACTACAAAGCATCCTATACTAGGACAAATAAAGGACAGTGCTTAGTAATCTATATCAGGGCATTTATACCTTACCAGCCACAGGGAAATGAGCCTCACCAACCTTTACAAATGAAGTATTGCTTCTTAGTGATTACGATTTAGG
This sequence comes from Terrapene triunguis, assembly GCF_002925995.2. Classification (NCBI taxonomy): domain Eukaryota; kingdom Metazoa; phylum Chordata; order Testudines; family Emydidae; genus Terrapene; species Terrapene triunguis. Next base: position 57,336,308 of record NW_020664417.1, on the reverse strand, counting down.
AATAAAAATGGCATTTAAAAATTGATACTTAAAAGTAACCATCAGCAAGTACTACAGATCAAAGTAACGAATGGTGCAATAAGATGAGAAAAAACAAGCCTGACAACTGCCCATGCCATTCACTGTGCCTAGTGAAGCAATGTTTGATGTACCGTGTGAATCTTTGACGTATCCAGTGCTTTTGCTACCTTATTAAAAATAATGGTGCTATGCTTCAAAGTATAGCTGTTAGCTTGCTGTAACAGGAGCCTTCAATGGATAACTTGCAAGAGTCACATAGAAGTTACACGAGCTAAAAAAAGTCAAGTTCAGGAATAATAAGGAAATGAAACTGTAAGACTGAAGTATAATTACAGGAATGTATTCTAGTCAGAAGTTCTACAACCAAAAATCCATTAATATACTTTAAAAGTTGAATAAATAGTGCCATCTTGATTGACATTCAAGAAAAAATAACAAATACCACACTAAAATAGAAGCAGATCCAAAACTGTTACCTAAATATTAAAGATGTGGGAGTCAGCCAAGATAGAGATTTTTCTTTTTTATACACTTTTAATCAAAACCATGCAAGCAAAAAGTTTTTTCCCCAATCATTATGTGCACTTTCCATTAGTGCAGGGGTCGGCAACGTTTGGCACGCGGCTTGCCAGGGTAAGCACCCTGGTGGGCCAGGCCAGTTTTATTTACCTGCTGACGCGGCAAGTTCGGCCGATCGCGGCCCCCACTGGCCGCGGTTCGGCGTCCCGGGCCAATCGGGGCGGCGAGAAGCCGTGGCCAGCACATCGCTTGCCCGCGCCGCTTCCCGCCGCCCCCATTGGCCCGGGACGCTGAACCGCGGCCAGTGGGGGCCGCGATCGGCTGAACCTGCTGCGTCAGCAGGTAAATAAAACTGGCCCGGTCCGCCAGGGTGCATACCCTGGCAAGCCGCGTGCCAAACGTTGCCGACCCCTGCATTAGTGAGTAACTATACAATCTCATTAAAGTGGCCCCTGTCTTTATTACCACATTCTCTCTCCATTATTTGTTTCCCCTCCATAGTATCGTGTGTGAAACTAGATTGTGAATACTTCAGGGGCAGGGATCACATGTGGTTTATCTGTGCTGTGAAGTGCCTAGAATGCCTTTTGGCTCTGTAAAATAACTGCATTTCTTAACTATGGAACTTTTCCTGCATTCCTTCCCCCAAAACTCCCATTACTGCAGTGTGAGTATGCATTGATTTTAATGGGAGTTTTGGATTAACAAAAATTACAGGATCCAGCTCTATTTTATGGAAGGGTGGTATAAAAGAAGTATTGGGAGCTTGTCATGCCCCTCTTCAATCACCATAACATGCCTCTTCCATGGCCTCTCCAAAACTGAAAAGCAAGGGATTGCCACAGTTCCACTGCATGCAGGAAAGGACAGGGAAAGTCTTTGCTTGGGAACTTGTATCATCTGCACATTTTGGAGCAGTGCTACACAAAAGCTCACTCCATGGAGAGAGACTGGGCAGAGTCCATAGACTAGACTCATAGCTGATTCCACTACTTTGAACTGGTTCTAGTAGACATAACGTGGCTCTGTACCTGGCTCCTGTCTGGGAGGAGAAGGAAAGGATTCCATCATCTGAAACCCGTATGTGGATCTACGCAAAGCCCAAGTAAATGGGCTTGCATGGGGATGAGAATTGGAAACTCACTGTGTGATCTGGGCCTAAGTTCTATGCTGATAGAACCTGTGCCTCAGCAGAACTTACTGCTGTAACCAGGGCACTGGTCATTCAAAATACTCTTAGTCATATCTTGTATGGCTACTGCATGATGTCAAAGACTAGACGGATTTGTACCTATACTGCACATGGAAAATATTTACTCAAGCACCTGGTGTCTGTAGATACTCACAGACCATATGGTGTCTGAAAACACCCTTTAGGCACAAGAGAATGATTATCATGTCCACACCATTTAAAATTTATGTAGAACTTCAGTAAATTAAATCCTGGCAGCCAACACCTACAAAATGGTGCAATCAAAGACAAATTCTACCAACTATCTCACATACACTTACAGCCTCTTTTTTCATGCAAGTATAAATGTGTTCATCAGGTAGAAGTGGGGGACAAAGACTAAAATCAGAAAGGTAATTGGTTTGCTCTTCAAAATATACATCCTTCTATCAAACTAGTTCAGAAACAGCGGTTCATGTGACATACTACTTCAGTGTTATATTCTGTTACAAAAAAGCTGTTTCTGACTATATTGTGTCGTATGACCAGATTAAATAATAGAAGGACACCACAACTTTCTAAAATAAGTTAATTATAAATATTGTCATGGATTATGCCTTCCTATGTTAGTGGTTTTACAATAATGTCTTTAAAATATTACAAACTCCCCTCCCCCGCCATCCCCCTTTTGCTTTGCAGGGTACACTAATTGCTTATACAGTAGAAACAATGAAACTGATGATATACAAACTGTTGTCAAAATGTACAAACTAGAAAAGAGACAGAAGTTATTTTGCTCTAATCTCTTTAGGGTAGTTACATATAATGTGTTACATGTAACAATAAGTATATATAAGTGTATATAAAGAGAAGAGGTGCAATTTCTTCATTTGTGTGTTCTTTACATCTGTGTACCACTAAGTTACAGAAGGTTTTGAAAAATTGTCCAATTTTATTGAATTCACATATTTTACACCACTAGAGCACAACCGGCAGTCTACAAGCAGCTCAACTTGGTGTTTCTTGTGGTCAATGATCAGCCCATTTTCATTGGCACTAAATACCAAAAACACTTTAAAAGGCTTTAGAAGATAGGGTACTACCATCTTTTTCAGAGGCTATAACAACATCTTATCAATTCAAATATGGATTGTACACTTCAAAGCTACAAAGTATTTTTTTAAAAGCATCCTCCAAACATCAATCTAACTGCAGAATTTTAGCACCCAAAACCTGGAGACGTACTGGCTGAAAAAAACTATAGAATTTTGGGTGTTTAACTTGAAATCAGTAGTTGAAAGAAAAATCTGCTTCCCTGTTAACTCCTTCCTAACAGAAGTGAAGTCTGCCACTACTGCATAGCAGAGGCTGACAAAAAAGCCAACAGATGCCCTGAGAGTACAGAGTGGAGCCTTGTCTTCAACTCAGCACATTAGAGTCTTCCTTCATATTGAAATCAACCTAGCACAGGACCAGAGCTATCCTGTTTACCTAATCATGGCCTGGAGTATGGAGTGACGATGAATGAGATGTTTGTGTAAAGAGAGGGAGAATGGAGAAACTAGGAGAGGGAAACTAAGCATTTTATTGGTTTTAGGATAGAAGGAAAGAGAGAAAAAGAGGCATGAAAGAAGAATAGTGGCAGTTAAAGAGAGAAAAGGTAGTAACAACTAAAAAAAAAATCAAGATTATTATATTTTATTTTATTTATGCCAGATAAAACATTATGAGAGACATTACAGCAACTCAGATAAAATTGTGTAAATATACTTGCAATGTAATGTCCATGGGTGGGTCATTGGAGGTGGGGATCAAACCTGAGACCTTTGGACCTGAAACAATGAGCCTCTGTTGTCTGCACTGAAAGGTAAGGTTATAGCAGGCTCATCAACCTCAGCCACCAATAGAGGGAGACAAAGCACCACAGAGCAGATGTGTGTTACATACTTGTGAAACAGTGTTGCCCTTACACCCGCTGTCAGGTTGCTAACACAGTCCTCTGCATTTTCCCAGTTTTATACTTTCTATTATAACGACGTATTTTCCCTTTTTTTTTTTACAATTGCACATTTTTAGATGTATATTTCTCTATTTCATTGAGGATGTAAATGTTTGATTGAATTATATATTTATGTAAAGTTATGCAAGAAACCCAAAAGACAAAGGCTTATGTATGATCAATAAACCAGACTTCATGAGAGAAAATAAAGTCAGTAATAAACTTTCACACTGTACTTATTTGCTCATATTTGAAAATCTTAATGTAATTTTCAAAGTAATATATCTTTAGCACCCAATGTTCCACTTATGACTAAGTGATATGCAAAGGAAGTGAAATATCTTATTGAGGAAGATTCTTACCTGTAAAATATCAGCAGTTTGGAAAATGAAAGGTTTTGAAATGAAATGACTTTTATTTGGTGTAGTATTTGAATCCTAGTAAAATCACCTTCCCTAATAAGCGTGCAACACTTGATAGCAAAGAGAATTCCATGAATATTTACAAGAACTAACTGAATATGAAACACTGGTGTTTACAACAGAATATGGAATTAGATGCCTTATGGATGTCTTTCTAAACTTCTGGCTACAGTGCTTCCATAGCTGTGATATTTAGTTCTCCCTTGATTTTAAAAACGTATGGGGAACAAAAGGGCTTTGATTTTTTTCTTTTGGCGGGGTGAAGGGTGGATTTGTCTGTCTCCAGTATCAGTAGTTTTTCCTTTCATAATAAGCTTTTTTTTTTTAATGAAATGAATGATATCTGACCCAAAGCCATACACCATTAGTATATTTCAGAAACCAAAGAGGATGGTGATTTTAATTTATTTCATATAAATAAGTGAGGTATAGTTGACATGGACCAAATTGCAACATTCTCCCCACCTACCTTTACACTGGTCAGCAGTTATTCACATGAACAGTGGGAGTACTCTAGCTAGTAACTGCTCAACAATACGAGTAAGAAGATCATAATCTGGACCCAAAGTAGAAAAAGTACAACGTTAACACAGGCGATTTCTTCAGGGCCAGACTGTGACACCTTACTCCACTAAGTAGCCCCACTGACTGCAATGGCACGGTTCATGGTGTGAAATACTATTGAACTAGTAGCAAGCATCTATCACAATCTGGCCCAGTAAGAGCAATGAAAGATAAACAAATACAGAAGGGGTAGAAGGGGTTATAAAGTCATGCAGTTTGAGGCTAGAAGGGACCACCAGGCCATCTATTCTGACCTCCTGTATATTACAGGCCACCAACACTACATCCAGCATCTGCACCTTAAACCCAACAACTGAAATTAGATTGCTGTCCACTGATGCTAGTGTTTGACAGAAGAGGCTGCTATTATTCGCTACACCCTTGGACAGGTGGCTGCTTAGCCACATATGCTGTTGCCACAGTGAACTGTTTCAGGGACTGCCAAGGGAAACTAGGTGTGGGGAGAGGAAGTGAAAGGAACCTGCAATAGGCAGACAGATGGGGTTGCAGAAGCTTGCTACAGGGAGGGTGGAGATCGGATAGCTTTCCACTTCCCCACTGCTCCTCTGCTATCCTCTCTCAGGGGCTTTTCACTTATTCCTTCCCATATAACCCAGTCAGAGAGAGTGACTCCCCGACAGTACCTGCAGTTCATGCCAGAGGCCTTTGGGCTTGTAAGGCTGTTAGGGTACAATATATATCCTTGGCCATAGGTCATACCATCTACTTTAGGTTTTTCTAAGGGACCTATTACCTTGGTATGTAAGCAACGTATACATTTCCTGCTTTTTGAGAGCTTGTGTTCAGATAGACCATGATAAATCATTATGTGCAAAAACACTGGACCTCTTTATAATCATTTAAGGTAACCATTTATAAAAAGCTCAGAAACGTCTAACACTGCAATGTGCACGTTCTTTACCTTTTTAAGTACTCACATGCTGTATGAATGCAAGAGTTTGTCTGATGCTGGACAGGTGTGCTTGAGGGTAGAGGGTACAATGAGCTGACCTCATCCATGCATAGGGGCCAGACACAATCTCTGTCCTCAAGTTCATGGGAGTGCAAGGATTGCTAATAGCTCATCCTATCAGGAGCAACAGCTAATAGAGAGGACTCTTTTGCAGGGGATGGCATACACTGACTCCTTTTTAAGCTGCCAATATTTTTCATGAGAAACTACACATATTGTAAAAGTAAAATAATGCAAATAGTTTAAGAAACTGCATACAACCAATATCAATCAAGAATGCTGTTACTTCAGTCTTTTACAAAATAGTTCCTTTTAAATATGATGGATCAGTTCTTCAGCTGGTGTACATCAGCATACCCACTTGAAGTCAATTGAGACACACCAACATATATCAATAGGAGAAGGCCTGGTGAGACTATGTAAGGGTTGTAAGAACAGCCAAAAAATGCAGTTTCATATTTCCCCCACTTTCCATCCCTATGAAAATTACTCCATAAAACTATTGTTAATTCACAAATGCCAGCTCAACTCTTATTTTTCTTCATTAATTAAGATTTGAACTGGTGAATACTAAAATATTGGGCTAGATCCTTAGCTAGTGTAAATCAGCAAAGCTCCATTGACTTTAGTGAACTACCCTGATTTATCTCAGCTGAAAAGCTGATGCATTATGTTTGGTAGGTCATGGCATTTTATTTTTTATTAATTACCATTTTTGGTGATGGATTTTAATAAGAAAACTATTCTCAAAGTACAGAGAATCTTCAGCTTCTGTCATAATGGTATCATAATTCAATTTAAAAACATAACATAAATGTTCTTTAACACTATGGGGCACACTATACTTGGATGAAAGTTAGAGGAGTTAAAGGCATTAATCTGAATAAAGATAGTGGTATTTCTTATTTATCCAAATATATTTTTCAGTCAATCAGGACTTACCATATTGATTGGATCAACTGGGCCAATGCTGTTAACATAGACATCTGTTTCAATTACCGTAGTTCTCACTAAACAAAAGAGTAGCCACAATAATTACATATGTAATCAACTCTATATACTGTATGCTGTTAATGTAACCTATGCTATTTATTGAAATAAGAATAAAAGTGATCCTCTTATCAAATACAGAAGGAGTAGTCATTGCATACGATTGGCTTTTGATCACTGTGCACAGAATCACATGAAACATAACTCCCTTTTTTCATTGTCATTAAATTACAATCATCGACATGAATCTTTGTTTCATACTGGAAAATTTACCTTTGTCTGATACGTTTTGTAACTATATGAAGCAGTGATGGAAAAAGGTCAGGGTGGAGGAAGAAAATAAAAAAATTCATCTGCCAAAATAAAATTTGAATCATAAACAGAAAGAAGAAAATGTTTGGAAAAATCATGTGTACAGCAATCCATCAGGTCTAGGAGTAAACATATCTACATACTGCACAGAGAAAAATCTCAGTGTAATTTGTCAATTCTTATTGAAGATGTGTAGGAAAAATAAAATGGCTTTTAGCCAGGTTTCTTCAATCTATGTAATTATATTCCAATGAAAGCATACCTGAAGATGCATTAATAATTCTTATCAACTAGATCAATATGTCACTTCATAGACAAAATTTAGAACTCTTAAAATATTTAACATTTAAATGACTTTCATTTCATAATACAAGGAAGACAGTCTAACGTGTTCAACAAAAAACTAGCTTCTTTAAAGAGATCATCTTCTAACAGAGGAAGGATAGAATTGCATTCAATTTATTTGGATAGTCTCTTAAAATACCTGTCTGCCTTATAAAGGTCTTCTGTTGTATAGGTGTCACAGGATGGATGCAGTACCTTCCCCCGGCTGGTTTATAGGAGGGGAATTTGAGAGAGAGAGAGGCCAGGACTCAGCAATAGAATTATTGGTTTTTAAAAACATTGTTACTATGAATTTTTCCTTTTTCTACTTCATATTGCAGAGTGCGTGAAGATATACATGAAGGGAAGAGGACATGTCATGCAGCACCTCACAACAGGGCAGGAAGAATTAAGGTTGTCTCATTGTCCCTAGCCAAGAGGACTGGGCAGAATAAAAATGTGGTGGGTATGGGCTGGAAGATTTTAAAAATGAAGCCCCTTTGTCCCTCTGCTGATTTATGGGCAGAAAGAGAAAAGAGTCACAAGGAAAGTATTTAATATAGAATTAATTTTTTCCACTTTCTCGTTGACCCAAGTGGAGTTCTATTTTCTCAGTTCCAAAGAACATTTGAGGTCATATGACATGGCTGTACAGAGGTGATGAAGGGCTGCTGAGATACTGTGGGCACACTTGTGGTCTCTAGAATGGGCCTCTCCTAGTTTGAGAGAGATCCATGAGATAACCAATTGTTTCTCACACTCAAGGGTCCTCGTGTGAGGTGCCACAAGGTTCCATCTGTCTACCTACTCCTGTTCAACGCGTTCAGGGTGCTGTTAAATGGGCCAGGAGGTGAAATCCTGGCTCCACTGAAATCATTGGCAAAGCTCCCATTTCAGCGGATCCAGCAGAATAGATAACCTAATCTCAGAATGAGATCAGAGTTTAGATGACATCAGGATGGAGGATGCCCAATTCAGACGAGACAGAAGTAAAGTTGGCAGGCGGGGGAAAACATCTATAAGAATTAGTGAACACTGTAATGGCTTCTGACTGGGTGAGTGTGCCCCCCTTTCATACTGCGGGTTTGCATTTTGAGGGTCCTTGTGAATCTCATGTTGTTCATGCATGCCCATTTAGTAGCTGGACCCTGTGTCTACTAAGAGAAGTGTCACTTTTTCCTTTGGATCTAGGCAGTGCCTGTCTAGAACAGGTCAAAAATGGGGGTGAAGGGAACAGAGACTGGAGTGGGGAGTGATGAAAACAGTGAACATCTTTATTTTTTCCATTTTATTTCACATTGGAAACTCTGAAAATGTCAACCATCTCAATCCATGTTTTTGTCACTTTGAGACCTGACCATGCATGGTGTGACATTACACTCCATATGTTTTATGGAAATATGCTTATGGGTGTGAATATGAGGTAACTGAATACGCTTTATGCAAAAGGTCTCTTGTAAGGTCTCATAACAAAAGTTATAACCTACTGAATATATTCATCCTAATTGTATGCATGTATCATTCTTGTATCTGAAGCTAGAAATATGAAGTATAACTCTGAGGTCCTATTGTAATTATGCAAAGTATGGGCCATTAATGATGGTTTAGAACCTTGATGGCTCCCATTGACTAGGACAACCGGTTGTAAATGGTTTATTTACCTGCACGCCTTCCTGTGTACCTGTGGGCCAACCCAGGAAGAATGGAGACTAGGGGTCTTACAGTGACATGTGACCATGTCACATGATATTGGAATCCATCTTAACCCTTGTACTCTTCCATTGATGAGGCGGGGGTGGGGACAAGCACAGACAAAAGATTCCCGCCTTGTGCCAAAGCTCTAAAAGGGGGTGGACCAAGACAAAGGGGGCTCCCAGTCATGAGAACACCCCTGCTTACCACCTGAGATGTCTGCTGGAACTAACAAGGACTGTACCAGGGGACAGGATTGGGCCCAGAGTAGAAAGAGGTCTAATCTGTGAAAAAAAGCTTATTGGAACATCTCTGAGGGTGAGATATTACCTGTAATCAGTTTCTTAATGTATTAGGCTTAGACTTGCATGTTTTGTTTTATTTTGCTTTGTGACTTTCTTTATTCTGGCCGTTATTACTTGAAACCACTTAAATCCTACTTTTTATACTTAATAAAATCACTTTTGTTTATTAATAAACCCAGAGTAAGTGATTAATATCTGAGGAAGCAAACAGCTGTGCATATCTCTTTATCAGTGTTATAGAGGGCTGACAATTTATGAATTTACCCTGTATAAGCTTTATACAGAGTAAAACGGATTTATTTGGGGTTTGGATCCCATTGGGAACTAGGTGACCTGCTGAGTTGTTTTCAGTTAAGTCTGCAGCTTTGGGGGCGTGGACCAGACCCTGGGTCTGTGTTGCAGCAGGCTAGCGTGTCTGGCTCAACAAGGCAGGTTCTGGAAGTCCCAAGCTGGCAGGGAAAATGGGTGCAGAGGTAATTCCAGCCCATCAGGTGACAATACCAAGGGAGTCTCTGTGACCAAACCCGTCACACATGGGACTAAGAATGAAACTACATGGATCACTGTAAACTCAGGAGGGCCAAATGAACCAAAAAAAAATCCCTGGAACAAACAAACAAAAAGCAAGACAAGGATATTATTACCTTGAAAGTTAAGGATAATCCCAGTCAAGTAACTGTTCTGCAAGTCTTGAGACATTGAAACCAACACCAGATTTTATCAACATAATTGGAATGAAGTATAGGATGAGTGCATTATTGACTGATTTTGTTTCTTTCTCTGTTAAATGTCTACTGCATTTCAATAAGTAGCAGGACAGGAGTTGAAGGTATAGATTGTATTTCTTTGTATGGGCCAAATTTTGAGGCCTGTGAAGCATAGGGCTACAAGCTTTCCTGGTTCTGGAGAGAAGTAACAGAGAAAACAGTGTGATAACCTATGCTTTATTCGGGGACAAAAGTCTGTGAAAAAAAGATTCTCAGAAACAGAAAGGCAATGTGACTTATGAATAAGGCATTGGTGTGGGAGTCTGGAAACCTAGATTCCAATTCTGGCCCTACCAGTGACCTTGGACAAGTCATTTCACCTTTTTGTGCCTCTGTTTCCCTTCTCAGACTTTTTCTCATCTATTTATACCAGTGGCTTTCAACCTGTGGTCCATGGACCCTTGGGGGGGCCGCAGACTATATTTGATTTCCAAAGGGTTCTGGACCCCCCATTTGAAATATTTTAGGGATCCAGAAATGAAAAAAGGTTGAAAACCACTGATTTGAACTGTAAACTCTTCAGGGAAAGGCCACCTCTTTCTGTGTGTTTGTACAAAGTCTAAAACAAAGGAGCCTTGATCCATAAGAACATAAGAATGGCCATACTGGGTCAGACCAAAGGTCCATCTAGCCCAGTATCCTGTCTTCCAACAGTGGCCAATGACATGTGCCCCAGAGGGAAGGAACAGAATCGGTAATCATCAAGTGATCCATCCCCTGTCGCCCAGCTTCTGGCGAACAGAGGCTAGGAACACCATCCCTGCCCATCCTGGCTAATAGCCATTGATGGACCTATCCTCCATGAATGTATCTAGTTCTTTTTTGAACCCTGCTATAGTCTTGGCCTTCACAACATCCTCTGGCAAAGACCTCCACAGGTTGACTGTGCATTGTGCTGCTATTAATTTCATTTGGTGACCCCTAGTTCTTGTGTTATGAGAAGCAGTAATATCACTTCCCTATTTACTTTCTCCACACCAGTCATGATTTTATAGACCTCTATCATATCCCCCCTTAGTCGTCTATTTTCCAAGATGAAAAGTCCCAATCTGATTAATCTCTCGTCATACGGAAGCTGTTCCATATGTTGTCATTTTTGTTATCCTTTTCGGAACCTTTTCCAATTCCAATATCTTTTTTTGAGATGGGGCACACGGTATTCAAAATTTATATAGAGTCAATATGATATTTCCTGTTTTATTATCTATCCCTTTCTTAATGATTCCCAACATTCTGTTAGCTTTTTGGACTGCTGCTACACATTGAGTGGATGTTTTCAGAGAACTATCCACAATGACTCCAAGATCTCTTTCTTGAGTGGTAACAGCTCATTTAGACCCCATCATTTTATATGTATAGTTGGGATTATGTTTTCCAATGTGCATTACTTTGCATTTATCAACACTGAATTTCATCTGCCATTTTGTTGCCCAGTCACCCAGTTTTGTGAGATCATTTTGTAGCTCTTCGCAGTCTGCCTGGGACTTAACTATCTTGAGTAGCTTTGTATCATCTGCAAATTTTGCCATCTCACTATTTACCCCTTTTTCCAGATCATTTATGAATATGTTGAATAGGACAGGTCCAAGTACAGACCCCTGGGTGACACCACTCTTTACCTCTCTCCACTGTGAAAACTGACCATTTATTCCTACCCTTTGTTTCCTATCTTTTAACCAGTTACCGATCCATGAGAGGACCTTCCCTATTATCCCGTGACAGCTTACTTTGCTTAAGAGACTTTGATGAGGGACCTTGTCAAAGGCTTTCTGAAAATTTAAGTACATTATATCCATTAGATCCCCTTTGCCCACATGCTTGTTGAGCCTCTCAAAGAATTCTAGTAGATTGGTGAGGCATGATTTCCCCTTACAAAAACCATGTTGACTCTTCCCTAACCAATTATGTTCATCTATATGTCTGACAATTTTGTTCTTTACTATAGTTTCAACCAGTTTGCCCAGTACTGAAGTCAGCTTTACCAGCCTATAATTGCTGGGATCATCTCTGGAGCCCTTTTTAAAAACTGGCATCACATTAGCTATCCTCCAGACATTTGGTACAGAAGCTAATAGGTTATAAACTACAGTTAGTAGTTCTGCAATTTCACATTTGAGTTCCTTCAGACCTCTTGGGTGAATACCATCTGGACCGGATGACTTATTACTGTTTATCAGTTTGTTCCAAAACCTCCTCTAATGACACCTCAATCTGAGACAGTTCCTCAGATTTGTCATCTAAGAAGAATGACTCAGGTTTTGGAATCTTCCTCACATCCTCAGCCATGAAGACTGATGCAAAGAATTCATTTAGTTTCTTTGCAATGGCCTTATCGTCCCTGAGTGTTCCTTTAGTATCTCTATCGTCCAGTGGCCCCACTTGTTGTTTAGCAGGCTTCCTGCTTCTGATGTACTTTAAAAAATGTTATTACTTTTTGAGTCTTTGGCTAGCTGTTCTTCAAATTCTTTTTTGGCCTTTCTAATTACCGGTATGTTTTTACACTTCACTTGCCAGAGTTTATGCTCCTTTTTATTTTCCTCACTAGGATTTAACTTCCACATTTTAAGAGATGCTTTTTTTTGCCTCTCACTGCTTCTTTTACTTTGTTGTTTAGCCATGGTGGCACTTTTTTGGTTCTCTTACTATGTTTTTTAATTTGGGGTATACATGTAAGTTGAGCCTCTATTATGGTGTCTTAAAAAGTTTCCATGCAGATTGCAATGATTTCACTTTTGGCACTGTACTTTTTAATTTCTGTTTAACTGACTTCCTTATTTTTGTGTAGTTCCCCTTTCTGAAATTAAAGCTACTGTGTTGGGCTGCTGTGGTGTTTTCCCCGCCACAGGGATGTTACATTTAATTATATTATGGTCACTATTACCAAGCTGTCCAGCTATATTCACCTCTTGGACCAGATCCTGTACTCCACTTAGGACTAAATCTAGAATTGCTTCTCCTCTTGTGGGTTCCGGGACTAGCTGATAGTTGAAATCCCCCATTATTGTTGAGTTTTTTATTTTTATAGTCTCTCTAATATCCCTGAGCATTTCACAGTCACTATCACTATCCTGGTCAGATGGTCGGTAGTATATCCTTACTGCTATATTCTTATTATTCGAGCATGGAATTACTATCCATAGAGATTCTATGGTACATTTAAGATTTTTACTTCATTTGCTTCTACACTTTCTTTCATATATAGTTCCACTCCCTCACCAGCATGACCTGTTGTGTCCTTCCAATATATTTTGTACCCTGGTATTACGGTGTTCCATGATTAGATACAAATAAGTAGTAACAGTGAGTTGAGTTAAACCTGTTCATGAAACAGATTGCATTGAGTTATCTCCGAAAGGACTAAAAATACTGGGTAGAAACATTTGAATAAATATTTGCAGATTTCAGGGTAGATTTCTGACAGTCAATGAGAGCTCTGTATGTGGAATACCTTCTTATCAGAGGTATCACATTTAAAATAGCAAAATGAAAAATCAAACCTGGAATTGCAGTAATTTGTTACCTATTTGATACTGCCTTAAAAATTAAATACTTTACATAGTACAAAAAACAGATATATACAATTTCTATTGTACTTGCTATAAAAAAGTTGAAAGTTATTTTCACACGTTCCATGTTATTTACATTCTGTTTATCTAGCTTGATACATTAATTAATGAACAGTTGACTTTTAAACAGCTACTTGCCACCATTTCATTAAAGCCCATGCAATGTCTGCATTCTCTGGTTCATATTTTCTATTTACTATATGTGAGATGAACTTACCTCCAATATCTGGCCGAAGTTTACTGTCATAGCCTTGAAGTAAGGAGTCCAGTATGTGAGTGACATCTCCACCATGAATCTTTGGTGCAAGTACCCATGTTTTGTTCACTGTTAGATCTTCATCATCCTCGTCATCTGCTTTATCAGCACTAAGCGTGGTTCAATGAAACATGAGGGAAGAGAAACAGTGAAACAAATACACACTGCATGAAGAATGAAATGATAAAAAGAGTAAATATGGCAGCCTAGTTATTATGTAGAATAAAGATTTGAACGTATTCTGGTGCCAGCACATAGTTACACCTAATTGATATATTTTATTGCTTATTTTTATGGCAGCACAGAGAACCTAGTATCTCATCCACCTGAGAAATGTGTCAAGAAGAGTGTTTGCCATTCAGAATCAATAACTCAGATCACAAATAAAGTGAAATAGAATGAAGTCTTGATAGCAATTTTACCTTTATTTTGATGTTTTGTAAGCTTTTCCCAATTTAATTGTTGTATTTAAATCACTATGTTAATGTTTCTAAGGGGTGTTGAATCATGAGAGTAGGTGTCCCTCAGAAATCAAGACCATCACCTTAATGTCGCCAACTCTCCTAGTGTCCAGTGAGATCATTCCCAAACCAAGATTTCCCATATGGTAATACTTGGTTCTAGCTTCAGAATGTTCTAAAACAGAACACATTTATTTTATTTAGTCCAGATAACGAGCAAGGATTCCTAATGTATGCATTGTTTATGACTAAATGTTCATAGTTAGGAGCTAAAAGTTGTGTAAGTTTCATTAGTTTATTTGCATTTAAACATAGAGTGCTATTATTTATTTTAGTTCCAATTATTTATCAGGACATTTTATCAAGATCAAAGAAATACACAAGGAAAACAATTACATGCCCATTTATTATCTACCCTTCAATTAGATAAGAAGCAATTTATAATTTATCACTGAGTCAGAAGAAAAATGGTAGTGGCTTGAATGTGTCTATTGACCCACTCAGATGATCTCCAAAAGGGCAAAAGTTGCCTAGAAGTAATTTTCTCTCCATTTGAATCAAATGAGTGTGGACTTAAATATTTCTCCATTGCTAACATTTGCAATCTATGTTACTCATCCACGTATTTCAAGGAAATTGCTGTGGGCTTCTAATCAAACAAAGTGCATCAAACTGATAGTAGTAACTATGTAGTGTTGTTGTTGTAGCCATGTTGATCCCAAGATATTAGAGAGGCATGGTGAGTGAGGTAATACCTTTTATTGGAAGAGCTTTGTGTAAGCTCGAAAATTTGTCTCGCTTACCAACAGAAATTGGTCCATTAAAAGATATTACTGCACCCACCTTCTCTCAGCAGTAACTATGGGAGTCATACAATGTATCTTGACAAAGAGACAATGGCTACCATTAATTATAACAGAGTATATGGAACCCATAAAAGTCATAGTTACAATGCTAAGATAAGCAAAGGTATTAGGCAACAAAAAGGAATTATATTATTATCCTTGGAAAAAGTTGCACATCAATACTGTTTAAAAAAAAAATTACTGCTTTCCATTGTACTCCTAGGGTAAGATTTTTCAGACGTGCCTAAGGATACATCTACATTGCATTTTAAAACCCATGGCAGCAAGTCTCAGAGACCTGGCCTTCAGACATGGGTTCATGGGGCTTGTGTTATGGCACTAAAAACAACAGGGTTAACCTTACAGCTTGGGCTGGAGCTCACTCTCTGAACCCCAACACCCTGCCTGAGCTTCAGAGCTAGAGCTCCAGCCCAAGCTTGAAATCTACACAGCTGTTTTTAGCATTGTGGCAGAAGCCTATAGACCCAAGCTCTGAGAGTCGCTGCTGCAGGTTTTAAAATGTAGTGTAGACATATTCTAGTGACTAATGATCACAAGTCTCACTGAAAGTCACTTAGGTGATTTGGAAAATCCCACCTTTCATTTTAAAAAGTTTTACTTTCCTATAGTGAATTAATGCCATTAAGATGTGTTATTATAAATTATTACAAAAGTCAATGCATATTTTTAATCATTAAGCGGGAATCTTCAAAGTTCTTAAGCCTAAATGTCTAAACTAACTTAAAAGTGTTATGCACATATAAATCAAGCCCTCTTGATTCTATTTCATCAAAATAAAATCAAAAAGAAAAAGTTCTACATGGAGAAAACTTTAAGCCTATAGAGTCAAGTATCCAAAGAAGTCGGGAAATGACACTGCAAGAATATGAATGATTAAACTTAACTCTGCTCCTTTGCATAGATACCCCAAATTAGTCTTTAATCAGATGATCTCCTACAATTTCTCAAAATACATAATTAGGGCTGGTTGAAAAAATTCTATCAAAACTGTTTTTTTCCCAATTGAAAATTGGGATTAAAACTAAACTATTTTTTTCACAGAAAGTGTTGGCTTTCGGACGATGATTAATGTTAGTTTGGTTTTGTCTCTCACTTTGGGAGGTGGAAAGACTTTTCTGTCTCATGTAGTGCCCCTAGAGGGAAGACTGGGCTGCTAGGGTGACATGCTGGATGTCCAGGTGGTCGGGGGAGCCCAGCAGTGTTCTTTTCCCCTCCCTGCTACAACAACTATGGCTGCTCAGTCTGTTCCTGGGGGGTCCCATTGCAGTACATGTTGCTGCTGCAGTTGTGAGGACATGGCCTTAGAACGTTCATGGTGTTTGGCTTGCTGCCAAAATTAAGCAGGCACAAGAGGGAAATTGCTATTTTCGGTGGTTTAGAATTAAGCCAAAGCTAAATGGATTTTCATGGAATGAGCAAAAGGCACCTCTCTGATTCCAGGGCTTGCCTCCTGGGAAAGATCAAAGGCCTACAGCAAACAACTGAAGTGTTAATAACTATTCAAAAAGTTGTAAGAATCTTTTATAATAGAAAGTGTTAGGCAACCTAGATACAGGGTTCACTGCCAGCTCCCCCTGTAATAGTGTGGAAATCACTTTAGTTCCTTATACTTGAAAGGCATTGCATAACACTTAACATCTTTACAGTACTGTACAGATATTATACAGATATCAGCTATTAAATATTTAAAGATTCCCATTAGTGGAATTCCATACCGAACACTAAAATGAGTATTAACAGAAGTCTCGCAACTGTACATTCATCTTTTCAGAACTACCAATTGCTATTATTTTATGTTTTGTCCCTGTTTTTACCTACTTGGTTACTCTAATCAATGCTTAAATTTAGTAAGAGCGTATGGGCTCTGTACTCTCTTTGCTTTTTTCCTTGAGGATAATGAGTAGCTAGACTGAATTTACAACAAATGTACATTGGAAGGAGACATCACTGCTGTGGAGCAAGCCTTTTCTTCTTCTTTTTTATTTAAAGGCTCCAGCCCTGCAACTGTGACTCGGTGCAGACAGAACCTGCACCTACCAAAGACTCACTAAAACCAGCAGGGCTCCATGGAGGTGCAGGGATCTGCCCAAGTGGAGTCACTTTAAGGATCGGGGCTTTTTCATTAAATTCTGAAGGAATAGATGAAGTGGATATGATCATGTCTCCTTTTAGTGACCTTCCCACACCAAAGTTAAGAGCCACCGACTCATAGCTAAAGGAGTTATGTCTTTAGCTCAAGGAAGGGGTATTTTTGTTCATTTTCTTGGGTGGCTATATTTTTTCTATGGCATAGAGGTGAAACTGTTGAATTAAAGGCTATAGCTTGAATATTTGGCAAGGGCAGACTTGGGATAGAAACCTTTTTATTACTGTGCCATAATAAAAATAAATTATTGATACTCATGCA
This sequence comes from Terrapene triunguis, assembly GCF_002925995.2. Lineage (NCBI taxonomy): Eukaryota > Metazoa > Chordata > Testudines > Emydidae > Terrapene > Terrapene triunguis. The sequence goes on along the minus strand of NW_020664417.1, from coordinate 57,318,693 downwards.
TATTAAAGCCACCCTTCACTCCCATCTTCTGCCACAATCCTTACCACTAGAACTTTACCAATTCCTAAAACCAGTGGAGAGAGGACAATTTTACTTTTTTATGTATATTTATTTTCTTCCAGTTTCAGTCACAGAATATTTCAGTACTTCCACTGCATGACATCTCTTTCCTCCTGTGTATTACGGGAAGTGTAAAGTAATGGAAAATAAATATGATTTGTCTCAACAAGACCACTCTCTATGAAGCCTTTGGAGAATATTTGTAGGCACTAAGATTAAGAATGAATTTGATAAGATTCTCAAACATTAAAAATTTACTGTTCCATGGCACTACACTAATTATCACCCATTATACTTCAGATGCTGAGTTTGACTTCACTATGAATTCTATTAAAATAAAAATAAATTTGAAGGAGCATAAATAAGTCTCACCATAAATAAAAAGAAATTTCATTTCTAAACAGAGGTTTTTATTACGGTAGCTATGATGATAAACTGAACAGTAACTACATATATATGGCTAACTGTAATTAGACAAAAAGTGCCCTAATTTGCTCTATACCCTCCAACTAATTAGAGACATTACCATGACTAATAAATCCCTGAGCATAAGTGACTAATGACTGAATAAGTCTTTTCAGCATCAGGCAGCATGTTCATCTTTAGACTTTAATATCATAGGTCTTTGTTCTACTTTTAATATGAGGGAAAATAATCAGATTAACTTTAAGTTGTAATTAACATCTGTCAGGTTATGCAATGAATTATAAAAAATAAAGCAGTGATATTGCTCCTTCTGCCGGATGCAGCATATGTAAGGTTAGGTACCAACCAGGGATTATATGCACTCTATAAATGTAAGTGCCTAAACGCAATCAATGACCATAAAGATTAAATGTTTTAGATAAAGTGACCTTAGAGTTTTCATAAATGAATTAAATGATTAATTGTGGTTGATAAGACATTTTATTTCTGGATAATGGGAACTAATATTGCACAAGCCAGAGGGGAGTGTACAGTGTTCGCTATGACTTTATGAACTTGGAGACTTTGCTTTCCTTCCTAACACAGAATAATACTTATAATAAAAAGCTATGATGAGACGTCAGTAAGGTGGTGAGAACTGGGTCAACATTTCAGGTCAACGCTCTTGTAAAAGAGCTGAAATTTGCACCTACTTTCACTATTGCTTTGAACAGAACTACTAGCATTGCACTTACCTTTAGTCAAAGCCAATTGTTAACCCCTTCATTGCTCTGAGTAGAACCTCAGAGTTACAAATACCTTGGAAATGGAGGTTGTTTGTAATTCTGATAAAACGTTATGGTTGTTCTTTCAAAAGTTTACAACTGAACATTGACTTAATACAGCTTTGAAACTTTACTATGCAGAAGACAAATGCTGCTTTTAACCATCTTAATTTAAATTAAACAAGCACAGAAACAGTTTCCTTATTTTGTCAAAAAAAAGTTTTTTTAAAAAACCTTCCCCTTTTTTGTTAGTAGTTTACATTTAACAAAGTAATGTACTCTTTTTTTCTGCTGCCTGATTGTGTACTTCTGGTTCCAAATGACGTGCGTGGTTGACCGGTCAGTTTGGAACTCTGGTGTTGTAACTCTGAGGCTCTACTGTACTTCAGTGCCTATTAACAGTCTACTGAAGTCACTACGTTGGTATTCATGACACATCCCCCATTCCACCTCCATATACCTGGGACATTTGATACTGGTTAGATATTAATGAACCAAGGACAAAGTTGAAGACAAAAGGAACAGTCTGCGTGATCAACAGACACCAGAGTACTGCTACATTAAGAAGACCCAGTCTTGGTTCTGTTCCTTTGCTCTATAGGCTGGCAGAGCCCTGATATGGCCAGAACCCAAATATATTTAACCGAACCTGGAAGTAAGTAACAGCAAGACTTGCTCCATGTGTGCTCTATCCTCCAAGGCCTTGTGTAAGTGTGAGATGTATCCACTAAATAAAAATCATTACAAGAACAAGATTCACAGGAGTAACAAATTAAGTTAACAAAATTAACAGCCCCAGTGTTCAACCCACACACTTTGTTACCCATTTATAGTCCCACTAGGTAAAACCCATCCATGCCGCACATAAGTGAGCCAATCACATAACACAAGCTATGAAAACCTAGTTATTCCTTTTTGGGCTTCCCACTGTGTTCTGTTTAGGCCTCCTGTGTAATCTAGACTGTATTAATTAGAATTTTGTCTTCCAGTATTTTTTTCTTTTTAATTAAAAATGTGATTTTGCCTTTTTGCCTGGACAAAGTGATGATTTCCTCATCTTTTTGTTATGGCAAATAACCATCGTTTCTAATGATACAGTTTGGGATATTTTGCATAGACTTTGTCTTTATACAATAATGCTCTATTGATAAGCCTTCCAGATAAGGCTTCCAGCTGGCCAGACACCTGAACAGCCACTATCCTACTCCAGAGCATTGTATATGGTCCTATACTATAAAAAAGTTCTTTTTCAAGGCCTGGTAATGAGGCTTCAGAAATTGGATGAATTGGCCAAAGTTCACATCATCAATAGGACCTGATCCAAAGTCCATTAAGGGCAAATAAGAAACCAAAAATGGACCAACTGTGCCTTCCATGGGTTAGAGAAAGGCTGGGAGTCCTGGATATACACAAATATTATTCATCGGTAAATATGTATTATTTCATTGCAATGGGTACTTAATCCAGAGAACTCCCCACCTCTGTGGCTGCAATTGAAGAACTAACCATATTGGGGGCGGTGGGGGAGAGAGAGAGAGGCATTCTTAGAAAGTACGTTAGAGTTGATCAATCAAAGACGATAGTTTGATTCAAAAGAGGGAGCATATATATGAGGTAATCTCTATGTTGCTTTTGATGTATTACCAACCCTCGTGTTCAAAAGACATGAGGCAGACCTCCATGTTTACTACTCAGAAAGAACCCTATGCACTCTCTCCCATCCCTTGGGATGTGGGGTGGCTCCTCCTGTTCTCTACATTCCCCAACAGTCCTTTTTACTCTACCTCATGTCCCTATATTCCTCTCAATTTGCCTCCATCTTCCTCTATTCCCTGCTCCCCACATTATCCTGCATCCCCTTATTCTGCTTTCTGTACACCACATTCCTTTGACTCCTCATAACTTCCCTTTCCCCTGCTCCCACAATCTCATTTCCTGATGGCAGCCTGGCTTTGGAAACAATGGAAGCCGGCAGCCTCACTTTCACCTGCAAAGAATAAAAGGACATGGAGGCCATTTTGCTGAGGGCAAACGCAATCTCCCATTATTGTCAATGTGATGACAACAATTCTGGTTAAAGCCAAAACTTCATGAGCTTGAAGTCAGACATTCATGGAAACCCATTTAAAAGGAACCCCAAATATCACAAGTGTCACAATAAAGTTGCAAGAGCGGACAATAATGGTTACATATTTTATGTTACGGGGGAATATGATGAAAAGCTAGGGTTAGATTTAAATACTAATCAGTGTGTCCTTGTATATGAATAAATAAAGGCCTTAGAAGTGCTTTGAATATAACTAGCCTTTTTCTGCTCAAGACATGTAACTCCTAACAATCAGTTCTGCCACCCTTTTTCACATTGCCTCCCCAAGTGGATCCAATGATTTCAAACAAGACTGCTTGCAGACTTGCAGACGGTCTATTCAATGTAAGAATCGGGCCCTAAGGCAGTAGAAAAATTTAAAGGAAGTTTGAATATATTGTTAAACTATATTGTACACAGAAATCAGAGGCACTTTTATCGAGCAGGAGGAATGGTTGAGTTTTTAGAGGATATATTAGATACAAAAAATTGTTTAACATTAAATATTAAAAACTTTGTTTCAAAATCAAAAACACTCAGCTCCCTAATAGAAACCCATTCAGTTCTCTTTCAATCATTCTGCGTAATGAAATCCTTTGCCAATTTTTTTAAGTGCCCAGGCAATCAAGCTAGCAGTATCTTAATGGGTATGCCAAGGTGATCAAGCCTCTTCTGATTCATCACAGATTAGCAATATATGTTCAAAGGACATTAAAAAAATTCTCCCACAAATAATAAGCTCAGCAATTTAAGTTTAGTCACAGCAAAATCTTCACTTGAAACAGTTTTCTTATATTTCTAGTTAAATGACCTTCAACATCTGTGATGCTTGCATAACAAAGTCTATCTGAACATAGGTAACTGAACTTTCAGTACAACCAAACTTATCTCTGGGTACTTAACAAGGACATTGTCTGTCATCTCTTCCAGTAAATATTCACTGTTCCAGTTTCACTAGTTCTTTCATAAAATCTTGGTTGAATTTGTGAACAAAGTCACTCACTGAAGAATAGATTCTAAAAGATATTCCATTTAAATGATGTTCTGAGGAAATTACACATTGCTCTCTCCTGCTTTACATATATTTTTAGGTGGATATCATCTGTAATACATTTTAAATTGACCTCTGATGGTTATTGTTGCTATTGGTTTAAGCAGCTTTAAAGCTTTAAACTGAAATTATCATTGGACTTAATGTACCAGAGCTATTCCATAACGAACGCTTCTTTTGTACCATGTATGTTCTGATTTCTCTTGAAGAGCTTTGTTCAGAAGCTGAAGTACCCAAATCAATTTAAAAGTTATTTGAAGCCTTAACAATGTTGCCCATTTTACATAACTGTCCAGAAATCAGTTGAGTTTTTCACTTAACTAACTCTATTCAGAACCACACGCATTTCTTTATGCTGATTTCAAAACTGCTCAATTTTGTGATCCCAAAACAATTTACCTTGATTGACAGAGGGATTTCAGATAGGCTGCTTTTGGATACAGGGCTTTTGCAAAACCTTATTTCCAGTATTTTGGATTTACAAAGGACAACACCTAGCTGTTCATGCATCCCCTTCTTTCATAATTTGAGATAAGGAATAAGATTCTCATGTGACTAAAATAACATATGCTGAAAAATGAACAAAGAGATAACAGCTGCCTTCCCTCCCCCCCCCCCCACACCAGAACATTTTTTGGCCAATTACATTATCAGGGTCAGCTTAGGTTACTCTCTCACAGTCCCAGGAAGATATCAAAAAATGTAAGAAATATCTTCTCATATGGTTTCTGTGGCTTGGTTTAAAAAAAAAAAATCTTCCTGGAAAAGGTTTCATCAGGAAAGACTATGCAAATGCTATCTTACTGAAGATCACACATATCTTTTGTTCCATCACAGATGACAGCAGCAATGGTATCTCACTCTACTCCATATTCACATGTCAATTCCCGCCACTGTAATCTTGTTGAAGATGTTTCAAGTAGTTTATTTTGGATGTAAAAACTTGTGCAGCTTGATAATTGTGACATCCACTTTTGCATTTTAGGCACACATCTACACCCATTGTGAGAAACTCACTGAAGTTGCCTGTCTCATTACCATGGACCCTTAAAGCAAGTATTTGTCTAGCAAGGTACTTGAGAGTGCTCATTATTTTCAGCAAGGAAGCTCTTCCTTTCTCCTATTCAGATATTTTTAATGTTACCACACGAATATCAGTAGAATTCTTATTCTGATTGTGCCAAAGAACAGCTGGATATTGTAAATGTGATTGGGATTTTCAATTGCAAAATCCTCTTGTAGTAAAAACCATCTCAACTTTTTCCACAAAGTACCTTCTGAAATCAGCATTCAATATATATCATGCAAACAGAAAAAAAAATCTATCCTATCATAATGAATAAAGTAGTCATCAAAAGAATTTATACCACTAACAGACAATGAGGAGTGTGTCCAATCAAATCCTGCTTAGGAAAACTTATTTCAAGTGAATATAAGAAAAACAGAGCAATATGGATTGGCAAGTCTTCTAATGCTTTGATATCCTTCTGAAGTTCCTGATATCAACTACACATGAGTTAGGTTGAAAGGTCCTTCTGATTTTTGAAGTCCATCATTTTTCCGCTTTTTGGCCAGATCCTGCAATTAACTGAATAATTAAATGTAAACAAACTCTACACTCTAATGTGGAACTACCCACCCAAACCAAACAGGGATAAATAAGTGGAGAATCATCAGAGGACCCAAGATAAAAGGATAACCCTAGGTAATTACGTAGCCTAAGTAATTACAGTCATGAAGGGGGAAAATGGTATAGAAAAAGGATACGATATTCCATGAATGCTGAAGACATGATGTTGGAAGTATAGTAAAGCCTTGTGTATCTGAAATTTGTGTTGTCCAGAACAGGATCACATCTCCTGGGGGTTTCATATAACCAAGATAAAAGTACTTGTTAATGGAGAATCTTCATCCAATGAGAGTGGTTCTAGTGAGGGCCACTAGGGATCTGTTCTTGGCCCAATGCTGTTCAGTAGCCTTACCAGTGATTTGAAAGAGAATATAAAATCATTGCTTGTAAAATTTGCATATGACACAAAAATTGGTGGACTGGCAAATAATGATGGGGGCAGATCAGTTATTAGCGATTAGCCTGGATCACTTGGTAAAGTGAGGCCATTTCAGCAACATGCATTTTAATATAGCCAAATGCAAGGTCATTCATCTAAGAACAAAGAATGTAGGGCACACAAAGTAGGTCACACAAGAAAACAACACTGAAAATTACTTATGCGGTCATGGTAGATAACCAGCTGAACATGAGCTCCCAGTGTAATGCTGTAGCTAAAAGGGTGAAAGAAAGCCTTGGATGCATGATCAGAGAAATATCAAGTGGGAACAGGCAGTGGCATATTATCGCCTAGGCCAACAAGGCCTAGGCCTAGGGCGGCAAATTTGCAGGGGCAGCAAATTTGCTCGCTCCCCCCCCCCCCCCCCCCCCCCACTCCGCTCCTTCCCCAAATCCCCGGCCCGCCTCCTCCCCCAGGCACACTGCGCTTCCCTCCTTCCACCTCCCTTCCAGGCTTGCTGCATGAAAGCACTGGGAAGGAGAGAGGAGAAGCGAGTAATGGTGTGCTCAGAGGCAGATCGGAGATGAGCTGGGGCCGGCGGGCACAGGGAGTAACCTTTGGGGCGCGGCAGGGAACCACTCCCCACCCCAGCTCACCTCTGCTCCACCACCGCCATCCCCCGAGCGCGCCACAACTCCCCTTCTCCCCCCTCCCTCCCAGGCTTGCCGTGGGGGAGCGGAGGTGAGTTGGCGCGGGGGGGCAGCAATTTTTTCAGGGCCTGGGGTGGCAAATTTGTTAATCCGCCACTGGGAACAGGGAGGTGGTTTTACTTCTATATGTCCAGTTCTAGTGTGCCCACTTCAAGAAGGATGTTGACAAATTGGAAAGGGTCTAGAAAAAAGCTATGAGAATGATTTGACATCTGGAAAGTATGCCTTATAGTGAGATACTTAAGAAGCTCCATTTATTTACAATAGTCACTACAAGAAAAAGTAAGGAGTTACTTGATCATAGTTTACAAATACCTATTATGGGGAAAGATTTCAAACAGTAGACAGTGTGACAAAGTGGGATGTGGCTGTATCAAATTGTGAAGTCTGTTTTGTATTGCAACTTCCATCTTGGTTTGTAACCTTCACAGTGACCTTTATTTTGTAGTGTTTCCTTCTATTTTAGATTATAACATCCATTTATTATTTGGCGCTTGACACCTAGTTGAAAGTCTATGGCTGATAAACCATCATAAAGCAATTTAGGATCACCAGCTTTGATGGTCTTTCAAGTACTGGCCCATCATCATGGGAATATGGACTCTCAACACAGAAACAAGACTGGAAGAAGAGGTTGGAATTTCCCAGATGGAGCACATGGGCAAAAAGCAGCAGACTGTACGTAAGGAGGGGACTTTTCGAGCAAGAGGGTCCATACATGTCCTTATGCCAGAAGACCTGGCTGTAGAGAGGGAGAAGCAGGAGGGACACTGCCTTGCCTGAAATCTGACCAGACCTCAGACTCTCAGAAGTGATGTGAGACTAATGAGGATGGGTCTCAGTATGTTATTTTGCATAAATCTGTAACTCTTTAGTACTTTCATGAGAGTAAATGTGAAGGTGGTTAAGAAATTCCTTTGCTAAGCTTATATTCCTGGCTTGCCTGCCATTTTGTTCCTGAAGTAGTAAATTGAGAACTTGGAAGTGCCAGCAGTGAGGAGCATCTGAGAGAGTGTATATGAGCAACTAAGGGCTCAGGTGGGTTGAGACTTTGGATCAAGGTTTAAGGCAGATGGGCTCCTGACCTTATCCCAAGGAAGTGTGTCAGATGTGGAGTCGACACCTGTCACTGTGTCTGAGAGACCCACAGTTAGAAACAGTGCATAGTCACTACCCAGAGTCGGGGGAATGGGGGATAGAAGCATGTGGGATCCAGTTGTCAGGTTGACTCAGAACAGACTGGAGACCATCCAGAGATGGGGACTGGGACTGGCAGTAACATATATCTCTTTAATCTAGAATAAAAAGCATAACAAGATCCAATGTCTGGAAGCTAAAGCTAGACAAGTTCAAACTAGAAATAAGGCAAAATAAAGTAACTAAGCATTGGAACACCTTACCTAGAGACACAGTAGATTTGCTATACTTTACAGTCTTTAACTGAAGACTGGATATATTTCTGATACGCTATAGCTCAAACAGAAGCCATGGGCTTGATACAGAAACTATTGGGTGAAATTATATGGCCCATTTTATGCAGGATGTCAAATTTCATGATCATAATGGACCTTTCTTACTTTAGAAATCTATGAATAAAAACATATTTTAAAGAACCTCTTGAATTTTAAAAAATACTTGCATTCATCTCTCCCATTGCACTGATGTGAGGAATCCAAAATACAGTGCTGGATATGCTTCCCCTCTCCTTTTAGATATATTACCTGGCATTTTTGACATTTAAATTTCATCGTGCTATTTCCTGACAACATTTCTAGTCTCTCAAGGTTCTTTAGTATTAGTTCAGTGACCTCACAGC